>NC_139233.1:69578493-69979813 GCF_977018435.1 Lepisma saccharinum
TGTTGGCCAAAACATGGAACTGATCAAAAAGATTGGAAAGAGCATGCAATGTTTACGTGACCTCCATTCTATTGTATTGATTATGCAGTTTTGCCCTGTATTGTTGAGCTCCCAGATAACAAAACTCTGGTGATTCTTAATAGAGAATAATTTTGCTCTGTTGTATAACATTTTTTACCAAATTTAAGATCTGGGAGCTATCAACAAAACAAAATTATTCTCAAAATCTCACATATGGAATACCACATCTATCAGGACTCGAACCCAAAGCCCCTTTGTTTACAAAACAACAATATTAACATTTTGCCATCAGATTTTATAAGGACTCAAACCCAAAACCCTCCTGATTACAAGGCAATACACCACACTCCACTCGGTCTCAGAACCCAATAGATATCAATTCAAGATTCCTGGGATTTTGACAGAAAAACATACTATAAGCTTAATTTCTGGTGTGGCCAAAAATATATCAATTTTTGACAAAAATCTGGCTGATGCAACTTTTGTAAGTATAGCAAATCTGCTGGAGAGGGGTTCGTACTTTCTGAAAAATTCCCGAGGGCATTTTTTACAAAAATCTTGAATTATAAGTGCTCCACACTTGAGCAAAAAACTCATATGGGCATGTTGACCAAGTTTTAAGTATGGCCAAAACTGCTTGAGGGGGGTTCGTACTTTCTCGCGCCGTCCATAGCATAAAACCCACTACTGAAGGGTTTTCAGAGGCCTGAATATGAACAATTTAGTGGGTTTCGGCTTTTATAAGAGCTGCAAACATGGGAGGACAAGACACAGTAGTGGTGTTCAGGCTCGAATCAGAGAAATATTCGAGAACTGTCTGCGTCCACCTCGCAGCCCACAGTTTGAATCTCGCGTTGTCGAGTGGGTTGTCCATCCCGTGCATGTGTAACAGCTTCGTAAAAATACTCAGACACCACAGATGTGTTGATGCCTGATGAGAAGAAATGGACAAACACATGCACTCAGATGATTCTGGCACACAATATTAATGCATGGAAACGGGGAGTCGAGTGGTAAAAAACGTTCCGATTTCACGTTTTGATTAAAATGGCAGCCTTAAACAGTGGCAACCATTTAAGAGATAGTTGCTCCCCATTTTTTTGCCTCTTAATCCTAGGCCTTGTCTACCAAGAGAAAATACATTTTCCTTGCCCCCCCCTTCCACGTTTTGGAACCCAATCGCCACCGCAGACCTTAAACATACAATTGTGAGGTTCTATCTATACCCCTTAAAAATATGTAGTTCGCCCCCCCGCCCCCGAAAGGAATTCCTGGATACGTGCCTGTACCGTGCCATTCTTTGTTCTACCAAGTGAGCTACCGAGTCACCCTTGGCTTCGCTTGATCTTTTGCTGTCGCTGTAGAGGAATGGCACAGTATGCCTGGTGGAGCCTGCATTTTCCGCTACAATTTCTGCATGGCACATTTCTTGTGTATGCCCAACCGTAAGATGTTGCCTGTTTAATTAACACGCACAGAAAGAGGATATAGAATAAAACTAAGGGACATTCCCACCGGTTGACAAGATATTTTTCTTCTGTGGTTAACACGAGCTGCCGTTTCAAGGTGACAATGAGATTGACCCACCAGGTTTCACACCGAAGCTACAAGCTATACGTGTCGCTTGAGGATTTCACAAATCGAACACAGACTTGTGCAGCCTGTCGTGCCGCTACGGTGTGAAAAGTTTCTGTTGATTGGGTCACTCATTACAAACGACGTGTGTGTGCCTTCGGTCTGAATTCTTCCGAAATCTTGAAGATCCAAGTCACAAGGATGGAAAATTAGGATTTTTGTTAAGGTTACGTTTCGAAGGCAGGCGACAACACCATAAAGGATCATATCCAAACCTGAGAGATCACATTCGAATGGGCCGGACCCTGTGGCTGAGTGGTTAGCTCATCGCGCTGTGACGCCAAGGGTCCCGGGTTCGAATCCCGCTCGGGCATGGTTGTTTGCGAATGTAAAAGGTAGAAAAAGGTAAAGCATTCCCCTGTGGTTAGCACCACGCCATGAAGGCGTATAGGGGGTGTGGGGGTAACGCCCCACACTTTCTTGATTCGGTCGTGAATGGGGATGATGTGATCAGCATCACGCCCCTGACCGCCTTTACCCCCCAGTGTTTCCCCCAGGTACCCATGTTATTCGACGATGGGTGGGCGCCGGGGCAGCTTCCAACGTTAGATAATTTTCCGGATTTGAACCCCATTCATCAATTTCATCATTTCATCACTCATCCCCATCTTCGCAAATTAGCCAAGAGGCACAAAACGCGAAGTAAAATAAAATAAATCAAATCAAAACATTCTAATGGATTGTCCATTGCATAACAGCTTCGTGAAACGGACACGTACACATACTGAGATCGTTTCGGCACAAACACAACGTTCGTACATTGCAACAGAGGAGTCGAGTGATAAAAAATATCCCGATATCACGTTCCAAAAGAAAAAAAACCGCAGCTTAAACAGTGGCAAATTTAGGAGACAGTTGCTCTCCATTTTTGGTCCCGCACTATGGCTTTTTAATGCCAACCTTTGTCTACCAAGAGAAAGTAAACTTTTCTTGCCCCCTCCCCCCACCGTGTTGGAACTGAATCGCCACCATCGACCTTAAACCTTGTGAGGTTCTATCTATACCCCTGTAAAAAAAAAAATGATGTTTAGCCCCCCCCCCGAAAATAATTTCTGGATACGTGCCTGGACTGGGGGACCTGAAACCACGGGCTTTCAACCATTGCAGCGGGGGCGAGGGGACAAGGGAGGTAGAGGCAGAAATCTTCCCTTTTCCTTCGGGCGACCATTTCTACCTGGAACTGGTATGACGGAAGAAGAGCGAGCTAGGCCAGTTTTGCCCGCGGATCACACCGAGGGACGAGAAGCGCGTGAAAAAGAAAGTGTTGCATATGAACTGTGGCTTTAACAAGACAACAAAATATTGTGATTTGAAAATAATTATAGATGTGAGATTGATTAATCTATCTCTGCTAGACTAGCTACTCCTCAGTGCACGTCACTGTTGATTGGTGTTTTCCTCCTCCGTGCTCCAAGTGGCTGTCACTGTTCTGCATATATGTTGTAAAATGCTTCAGTGTTAAATTTATTTTATTCCAACTGTGTGAATTATTTACCAGTATCTGAAAAAATGAAATGAGGTCTTGGACAGTCGTTCCTACGCCATTCGCAAGACCATTTGGGGGGAGGTAGGTCACCTCCAGACAACTTGAATTCACTCTTGGAGCCAGATGTTTATTATAATAATCATGATACAAGCATTTTACACTTTGATCTTAGCCAAAAGGCTGAGTAGTAAGGTTAGTCCTTTACCAAATTATTTCCATTTCCTCCAACTTTCGACATCACCATCTTTCAGCTCTCTCTATCTTTCACAGCAATTCCACTTCTCAGTTCCTGTGACAATTGCCTCCTGTTCTCCACTACCTGGTCATGTGTGTTGCAAAATACCTTAACGTTTGCTTTGTTTCATTACATCAATGCAAATTATTTATCAATCTGAAAAATAAAATAATGCCCTTGTAAGGCTGTCGCCCACGAGCCTCCTGTTGGCTCCCTTTAATCTGTCCTTGTGCATGTCTTTAAATGCCATAATATTTTTTGGATTTCATTCCAACAGAGCAAATTGTAATTTATCAATAATTATTTATCACGTATGAGAAAAAGTAAAATACAAGGTGCCCTGAAGCACTTCAGAGGCCAATTGTGCCCTCCGTCAAACCCTTTAATTTGCCTTTGCGTCATAACAAATGTGTTGCGGTGAATGTGTGCAAGTAACAACACTGGTGATTGATTGAACCCAAACTTTTGTTTTTTGTTTAAGGTCATCTGAAAGTTCGAGGTAGCACCTGGACTCTGTAGTCCTTCTGGAAAGGTGGGAGAAACCGGGAACTCAACGAGCTGAACCCTTCTGCATTCGAAGGGATGTGTCCTAATTGCGAACAGTCCTAATTGCGAACAGTGCCAAAATCATCCTAATTGCGAACACATAAAAGTGAGGAAATACTTCCATGTCCTAATTGCGAACACATGTAACTGAAAAACCTGTTTTCAAAAACTAATGAGGTTAGTGACTCAGAGACACAGCTGGTTTGACTAGCAACAATAGCCAACCTGATTGACTTACCAGGATGGATGGATGATATTTTTCTTTTTTTTTACGAAAAAGTAGCTAGAGCACTAATAGGTATGAGGAGAACGATGGTATACAAAAAAAAATAGTACAGTGTCATATGTTTTGAAATTTGAATTTGAAATTAATAATTATATTAGCCTATTAAATGAAGAAGCTCTTTTCAGTTAAGAAGTGTGCAGTATGTAGTCGTTATATAAAATAGTCCACATTTTTATTATTAAATTATTTATACTACGTAACGACTTTAATCATGTCGAATTATCTATGTTCCAGCAAGGCTCTGACCAGCCTCAATGTCCCTGAAAAGAATCGTTAAAAAGACACAGGAAGTGGAAGAGAAAGTTGTAGGTCCAAAGGCGGAAATTGTGTTCATAATTAGGACACTGTCCTTCGAGGTTAATCCTGTTTAGGCAGGAAGTGTTCGCAATTAGGACTGTTCGCAACTAGGACTGTTCGCAATTAGGACGACACCATTGGAAGATTCTCATTGGTGATTTAATTCACAGATGCAAAACTGATCTTGAATCTGACAGTTACTTCCCGAATGCTTATGCAGCGATCTTCTGTGATTACAGCCTCAACTTTGTTGACTATGGCCGACTGTGGTCGCTCGGGAATAGGAGCCCTTTCCACCGATGCCCGACCACTTTAGAGTTCCCTATGCAAGTGCTATATGAGCCCTCATAGGATGGGGAAACTGGGTCATAGACTTCCATCATCTCCTGGGAAATTTGTTGGGTTGTGTTGCCTTTCAGGAAGAAGAACCTGATAACTAGTCTGCACTCCACCGACTTCATCCTCACACCTTACTACACTGTAACAACCGTCAAACAACAACAGTTTGTACTTCATGTCTACAAATTGCAGTGTCACACATAAAATTGGTATATTTACGTTATTATGTCATTTTTTATAAACTAGAATAACATCAATACTTTATTTCAGGTTTAATTTATTTGACGATGTAAAAAGAACACCCAGATTCTTACCCTTTAGTAAAAAAAAACAAAAAAACCCTCGATCAATGGCCTGTTTGGCCACAGGATTATAGGGTTCCATTTTCTAAGCGCGTTTGCACACACACCGATAACATCGGCTGCGATCCCTACCTCGGTATCGTGCACACCAAGAAACCACGGGGCTAAATGGGACAGGCGCACATGTAGCCCCATATGACAAATTTCCTGGAAGGACCTTCCGATGGTGGGTATGCATCCGGAGCTCCCCTCGACACAAGAAGAGTCGGACCCAGCCTCCTTCGCCTCGGGCACTGAAAAAAAGGACACCGACCCAAGCCATAAATTTAGCTGGAAGTCCCACGCGACACACGTTCCACATGTGATCAATTGAAACCCAGATCCTGGCTAATATGTTCACTGTTAACCTACTTAATTGCATCTACCGTTCTTGTTTTAAATTATTCTATGTTCCGTGCTAGGAGAGGAACTGAGACGGTAAAATCCTGACATGAAGAAGAATCACATGGGTTTGGTCCGGGGACAAATTGCTACATAAACTTGGAGTATGGAATGATGTTTCAGTGAAGATCTGTACTTAAATCACAAGTACGTTCTTAGTTACGTCACTTCAAAATCAGGGAGGTAATATATAAAGACCCTGCATTATAGAATCGTGTTCTGAAGTCTGTTTACAATCGTTCAGAACTTTGTAGTCAAGAGATTAGGCTAGTACAGGGTGGGCCGCGAGTAAGTGGTCTGCCAGCGTTTACTCTTCATTTCAACGGATAACCATTTCCACGACATAAGTATCTTATACCAAACATTTAGAAAAAAAAAAGATTGTTGTAATAACTGTAATAATGATAATAATAAAGTACTAGTCACACATTATCCACTTGATAGTTGTTTCAGCTTGGGGCTACTTTTTCGTTGCCCACTCTATATTTTAAAAATTACGACAGACGAATTATTTGATTTTATTTGAAGTTGGTTTAAAACAAACATGTGTATCGTATATGTCAATAATATTAAGAATATACCCAAGGAATGACTAAGTGTTATAAAAATGGGATGTATGCCATTGATGTACATTAAATGATCTAAGCTGTTTTCTGCTTTAAAAATCTCAATTGATTTTTCTTATTTTTTAACTCTAAACACACAAAAAAAAATTTAAGAATAGGACAAGATCAATGGCGGTCCCTCCATGGAACAGAGGGAACAGGCTGTTCCCTCCTACTTATCGCCCATTGAAGCTATTTAAATTATCCTTAGTAACATAATAAGAACACTTCTTTTTCCCGAAATCAACATTTCCAAAAGTAACGCCGAAGAAAAACATTCACCGTGACCGGGCGTTTGATTACTTCACCTAAGCTAAGCGTCAGGTCAACCTTGCAGCAGGTTTTAGCATATGTAGATCCAAACGTGCGCGCAAGAATATAGTTCCACTGAGACGGGTTCTATTCCGACACAACTGCATACTTGCAAGAAAACAGTTATTTAATTTGTAATATACAGACAAAATAATACATTGATTAGCAGGTATGGACTTAATTGGTTGCAATCACTGTGCAGACGAACTTAGAACCGCAGATTCGCCAACTCGAATCTGTATTGCGTTGAAGAGACATTGAAACTTTAGAGCGAGTCGAGCGAGACTGAATGCGTTGCAGAGCGCGTGAAATCGCTGATACCAGTGTTGCACATCCCACTATTTTAACCCTATGTTTATTGTAGAGCGGCGAGAATGGCTGAATCTCCTGTTCAGCGCGCGGTTTTACCCGAATGTTATTTTGGGCTTCATCCGAAATGAAATGTTCTTCAAAGTCAAGCAAGTTGTTTTAAATGCATAATCCTCCTTGCGGCAACAAGATCAAAGTAAAACAGGGCGTGAGGTGATTTGCCGTCAATGTGCACACGAATTGTATCACGGGTGTTGAATGATTTGCGGTTTGAGTTTAGCAAGAGGAGACGATTGTTTGTTGTTTGACGACAAAAGAATCTCCGCGGTATTAAAATATATCGCAGTGAGAAGAAACATGTTTATTATTTGGACGAGACGTCCTTCAACTCGGTGAGTGGGGGAAGGGGGAATAAACCATGGAAGGATACCACCATGCAAAACCACCGCCAGGGCTGAAGAAACCGACGATGAGGGGAAGGGGGAGGCTTATTGTTTCACCCACTGGCGGCAATGAAAGCTTTGTTGAAGGCGCATATTTACTTTTCAGCGCAAAGAAAGGGAAGGGTGATTATCAGCAACAAATAGACAGACCAAGATTTGAATCCTGGTTTAGTGAAGTGATTCATAAATTGAAACCAGAGTAATAGCGACAGACAATGCACCTGATTGTATATATCACCAATAACAAATCATGCTTTTTTGGTGGTACAACTTGAAGTGCGTGTGTCTTACAGTAACGGATGTATTGCGAACGAAGCAACCAAGTTTTTCATAAATCTATTTCTTTCTAAACCAAAAACAATAATTTGTCATTAAATTCAAGAGGGGCCTATCGTTGTTTACTTTTATCTTTGTTTATTTTTATTTTTGCGTGCTCGAAATATACACACATGCTCTCATGTTTAGAAGTTGTTTCGCTCTTATATTAATGACACATTTATTAAATAATATATGCGCAGAAAGTACTTTTAAAATGTTATGTTTCAGGAGACAAAGAGAAGCAAAAATACAATCCACTTGACATGCATGCGGGTTTTGATGTGTTGTGCGGTTGGCAATACTGTAGATTTTCTCAGTGTCTCCGATGTAAGCAGCTCGGCGGTTGAGGAAAGACTGGCACGGAAGATTCTGAGCTCAGTTCTCGCGCGGATTGATACATAAAACCTGCTGCAAGGTTAACCTGACGCTTGGCTTACCCTCGTCGTTCATCCCTCTACGGCCTGATGCCGAGTATTTCCGACTACGCGCGAAGCTAAACGATCCTCACCACGGAAGCTGAACTCTCTACTGTTGGGAGCTGAGAAGACTGCCAGTGCGGGGTAAGGTTCGGGGGTGAACGGGGAGGAAGTGTGGGGAGGGAAGCTTCGACTTGGTGTTCAATTTTTCAGTGTTGCCAGACATGCAGAAGTCCCTGTAGGAAAGGGTGAGAATCTGATAATGGAATCGGGACTTACAGTGTGAGGTGCAGTCTGGCGTTCGGAAAAGTTCGGAACCATTCGTGAACCTCCACGGATGATGTCAGCCACGGGACATCTCAAAGACCAGCAACGGCATAGGAATTCACACTTCTTCCGTGTTTTCGGAAATAAATTTGTTTTAAAAATCGAATGAATGTTCTGGCGTGTGTGTATAAGTAAATGTATATGTATAGAGCATACTATATCTAGTAAACTGGGTCGCTGAAGGTTAACTGTCAATAGAATTAACATGCAACGAAAAGAAGGAAAGCCGGCTCGGGGGTTGAGCAAAGGTTTATTCAGATATTTTTTTTTATTTGAGGGGTGTAAGTTTGTGTTTATGTGTGTGAAAAGGTATACTTAGAGCCAAAATGACCATAAATTTGTCCTTTTATAAAAATTGTGTGGGGTGTTAGGGCGTAGTTGGTGGATAAATCAATGGGGCCGAGACATTACAACTTCATGTTCCATAATCTGAAAGTTGCAAAAAAGCGATGCTACATACCAAAATGTAAATACACACGAGGGAGAAAATATACTACCCTGCATAAGTTAAAATTAATTGATCCATGTCCAGGAAAGAAGCATTAACAAGACGCTAGGAAATACACAAAAAGCACGCACACACCCTTACTTTCTTAGTCACGTTGGAAGCAGATTGCTTTGATTTCTGAAGTTTTATTCCATTATTAGTATTGCTTTCACATGTTACTATGTAATATGTTCCATTCATTTGCAATGCGTTTTCGTACCATGCCTTTTTTATTTATGCCGCTGCCACCCTGAAAGGAAGACGAGCTGGCTGCACACGGCGACAACAGGCAGGTCAGTTTCGCATTCCTCAGCCTCGCAGTCTTCTCAGCTCCCAACTGTAGCTGTTCCCTGCGAGAGACATAGCGAATTCCTTCCCCCTTCGAATTCTTGCTATGTGCTAAAGTTTAATTGCGTCGTAGTGATAGTTTTGAGTGTAGTAAGTCCATATTTTCCTAATTTCATCGCAAAATTGCGTCTGTCATTCATAACGAACTGAAAAAATGTTCTATAGTGTAAGCGTCTGCTAAATGCTTTGGCTAAACGCTGCAAAATAGCTTCCGAGGGAACAGCTCGCATCCATCTGTTCCACCAGCCCCAAGCCAAGGCCCAAGACGCACGCAGCGGCAGGACAAGAAAGCGAATGTTGCGAGCGTAGGGTTGCGAATGTTGTATGATCGACCGGCTGAAGACGAAAACGAAAGCTTTTAATTCATTGAACTTTACAGAAAAGAAAGCAAACCAATAATATCCTAACAGGATTAAAGACTAAAACGAAATCATACACAAGGCATTTTCAAACAAGTTACTCAGGCACGTATCCAGGAATTCCTTTCGGGGGGGGTCTGAACACCATTTTTTAAAGGGCTATAGATAAAACCTCACAATTGTATGTTTAAGGCCAGTGGTGACAATTGGGTGCCAAAACGGGGAGTAGACAAGGCTTAAGTGCAGGCAAAAAATGGGGAGCAACTATCCCCTAAATCGTTGCCACTGTTTAAGGCTGTCCTTTTCATCAGAACGTGAAATCGGAACACTTTCTACCTATCAACTCCTCTGTTTCCATGCTGTAACGGAACCATCTCAGTATGTGTGTTTGTCCATTTCTTCTTATCAGGCATCAAAACATCTATGTATCAGAAGTGTTTTTACGAAGCTGTTACACATGCACGGGATGCACAATCGACTCGACAACACGAAATTCAAACTATGGGCTGCAAACTGGACGCTGACAGTTCTCGAATATTTCACTCTGATTTGAGCCTGAACACCACTAATGTGTCTTGTCCTCCCATGTTATGTTTGCAGCTCTTATGTTTCGGAAGTTCCGCTGTCGTCAATGTCTTCAGCTTTGCACCCGAACTAGAACTAGTAGTAGACTTTGTTACTTTATGGTATTTAGTCCTTTTCATTTTCGAATCACTAGATCTTATAAAACAACCAATGGACACTGACTGATCACTAATCGACTGCATGAATTGCCACACTTACCTCTGAAGTCTTATTAACAGATTCTGTTGTACAGATCAACCGCGAAATTGAATCCGCGTATTTATACCTTCATTATATTCTATATAATGAGGGTATATCAAAACTATTCGTTAATATTGCCAGTAGTTCGACTCCTTCTCTTATTCAAAAACGTTCCCTCTCGCGCCTTCCACAGATTAAAAATTACAATGAATCGCCCTACGTGTGGCGCTACCTTTGTTGTGCAGCTTCCAAATGTTGACAAGTCTCTACATAGTGTTAAGTTCGCTGCGACAACACCGAAAGAGCAAGAAAAGTTTACGTGCAATATTATCAAAAACAGGATTATAGAACATTCTCCATCTTGCCTTCATAAGAATTTCTCTCCTTAAATTATCGTCACACAATTCAAGAAGACAAAAACCTAATTTTATGTAGTGTAAACTGAAAAAAATCCTGGTTGGGGGGGTCCCCTCGAGCCGCCTGATCCCCACCTTGGATACGCGCTATTAACAATAACAGGGTTATAGAACATTCTCCGTCTTGTCTCGATAATTATATTTCTGGAATTATTATCACATTATTCAAGAAGCCAAAAAACCTACGTAATTTTATCTAGTGTAAACAGAAAAATATATTGAAAGAGAGGGGGGCTCGAGCCCCTGATGCCTACCTTGAATACCTGTTATTTACAATAATAGGGTTATACGTAGAACATTCTCCGTTTTGCCTCGATAATTATTTCTCCGTAAATTAACGTCACATTATTATATTTCACACCACAAGAAACAAAAAAAAATTATCATTTTATCTAGTGTAAACCGAAGACATTCGGGGGGCTCGAGCCCCCTAAGCCCCCCCCCCTGGTTAGGTGCCTGAAGTTACTACAACTCTGTAAAATGATTAACTGGATACTCTTCCAGCGGCAATTATTGTTGTCCTTGTTTGTTCCTGAGAAGGGATTTTTAAACAGTTCGGGTTTTGTCACATTAACGACTTATACAAATCTAGCGGACGTCATGAAAAAACTCGGCCATCTGAATGTAATTATTTCATTGAGGACGTTTGAATTACAAGAATATCAACTCTACAAAAAAAAATGTCAACGTAATATACAAATAGAGAGATGAAACAGGATTCGACCAAACATTTATTCCTCTGATCACTCATAAATTGCTTCCATTATTTTTTCTTTGTTGTGCATCAACAATTTTGTTTTTAATGTTTTCTTTACATTATATCATATTTGCTTTAACAATGTTATTGTCATAATTTTAACGTGCTTCATGTATGTCACTTCTGACAATTTGTAACATATGTATCGTATATTTCTTTAGTTCATTTCAGTAAGGGTTGAATTTTACTTTGTCTACTGCATTGTATTACGACAGGCATGGGAGGTGGGGGGGGGGGGGTAAGTGCAAGTCACCTGTTCCCCTGCCTGATTTAGCACCGCACGCCACTGGACAAGACAGAAAGTAGAAGTTGCCTAATTCAGCAGAAACGTCTATATTTTCCATCGTTGAAAGTTGCCAATGTTGCAGGGATGGAAGAACAAATTTTCAAAGCTTCCCTCCAAGTTACTAATGGTTGTTTATAAAACGTATAGGTGCTTATACCTTACAGCACTTTTGTCATCTATATAGAAAGAATATTTACAAATATAATTAACTACATCAATGAACATAAGTTAATCTTCCAACACACCAAGTTTGTTATTATATTTATAAGCAGAAAATTGTTTGTTTGTTTGTGTGTGTGTGTATGTATGTATGTACGTATATATACATTTGTATATAATATATACCTATGTGTACACCTATATATATTTATTTATTTATTTATTTATTCCTTGTTTTGGATGGCGGAGTTAAGGCACAAGCCTTTTCTTCCACTCAACCATCTCTACTTTACATTTTATAAATTGATTTTTATAGCTAACTGTATGTTAAATATAAGTAGATAGTAAATGTGATTCCCACTGCAACTCTGATTTCTTGACCAAACGACCACAAAAACCTGAAAAACTCACTTTCTCTCCACGTTCCGCGCCTCATTTATTGCGCTGACGATGTTTCACAGCGTAGAAAAGCAGTGATGAGTGAAATTCACTCTCTCACCCTCTCACCCTTTGAACGATGAGTGCACCTTATCGTAATTTTCCAAGTCCCGGGGACCAAAATGTTTATATATCGTGACCTTTGTAAACCTACCTCTCTCTCGGGGGAAACGACGATGTGCCTCTCATTATTTCCGTATTGTGTGACGCAAACAAACAAACAAAATAATAATAATTCGTTGACCACCACCTGCTTTCTCTTAGATGTGTTGATGACGAACATGGGTCTGTGGGTTTTGAATTCGCTGGGCGTGTAGTACACGTCCACGCTTCCCTCGGTCACGCGTTTGTAAGACGTGTAAGCTTCGTAAAGTTTGAGGTAATCGTCTTTGGTCATGTCGAGGTTGTAATTCTCGCGCGGGAACACTTCGTTCCTGCCATTCTTCAGATAAACGTTCTTGATCTTGCAGTCGTCGAACTTGCTGGAATCTTTTTCCTGATTCTTATCGCGCCCGGTCTGAAAGAGCACTACGACGAAATCTGGCATGTCGAACTGTATGTTGTTGAACTGCGTCGTCACGTCGAATTCCATGTGACTTCCCGACGCCAACTTCTGCACGCACTGGTAACCGTGAAAGTGAATCGGTACCTGCGGACTCTTCAAGATCTCCGCTTTGTACTTGAGGGCGTAGTTCGTTTCGTATTCCACCACCGGCATTCTCAATTCCATGCTCCGGATGACGCATTTCGCCGCTTCGGGTAAAGTGTTGGCTATCGGCGTGCCGTCGGCGTTCAAGTTGGTGTATCGCATCAGTGCGTCGTTGTCGTTGGCAGCTCTTCGAAACGTGACTCTCAGTCCTCCCTTCCACATGATCTCCTTGTAGTCGGAGAAGAAACCCGGCAGCAGACGCATGGGAAAGAGCACCGTGTGACTTTTCGTCGATATTTTGGTTCCCGCTTCGAACCCCCCGGCCTGATAGTATGCTGCGTCCGTTTTGGATAATTTCAACGTTCCCACTGCCGTCGACGTGATGCCTGGATAATCTATTCTGTCGATGACTGTACCGTGTTTCCTCACCTCCACCTGCGAGAACAGGTGAGGCACGAAGTTGTCCACGAGTATCAAATTTGCTGCTGCGGGAAACGCGTCTCCGCTTTCTTTCTTCACCACGTCGAATTGAAGGTAGAGGTCCGCTCTGTGAGGATGAACGAACCCATCCCCTACGTCCACGTCGTATTCGATCTCCCTGTTCGCTTCGTTGAGATTGGCGAACGTGCGACGGTTGGGAGGAAAAGATTGCAATTCGTAACTTTCGATTTGCTCCATTTTTTTTCACTATGTGAGTTATTTATTATACGTTGATCTCCACGATGGCAGTGGTCGTTGCACCTGCGAAATCCACCACCTCTCCTTTCTCGTTCGTCACCACCAACTCTATGTCGTCTATGCGGTTGCGACATACTGGAAAATAGATCGGCGAAGAGGGCGTGTAGATGATCGGTTCCATGAACTCGGAACTTGGTTTGAAAGTGGCTATGATTCCCGTCTGCTTGTGACTTCCCAGCAACCCCCCGTCCGAGGATTTCGTGATCATGCCTTCCGCCACGTTGCAGTGTACGTTCAGAGTCTCTATGGCTAGAAATTTAGGAATGTTTGCTGCCGTGTGCTTGATGCCAGCTTCGAGTTTCGTGTCGTTCTCGAAACCTAAAAGTTCTCCCATGGTGCCCAGGTCCACGGTCTCCGTCGCCGACACGATTTCCACTCTGTGCGTGACCGAATTTTGAGAAAGGTACGTGCCTTTGGGTAACTGAGCTTGCAAAGTAGAAAGATTGTATTGGCCTGGCGTGACGACGATATGTTCGCTTCCGACGCTAATTTTGTTGTTGTGCTGCGTGACGTTAGGTATGAGGTACATGCTGTAGAATGCACGCAGAGCCACGGATTTAGGATAGACGATGTCGTCGTGCAGCGTGAGTTTCAAGATCGAAGATTCGCTCGTGAGATGGAACACGCCCATTGTCGTGATGCTGTTTGAGGTTCCACAATGCTTTCTGGAAATCTTCGATCGTAGGCTTATTTATTTTAGAGAGAAACGCGAGCACGGAGAGGCAGAGATGACCGCAGTTCTCGTCTCCGAAATTTTGAATTCGTTCGTCGTTGTAGTATATAGAGGTTTTGTTCGTTTTCAGATATTGGACTAAATTTGTAGGTGGAACACCTCCGAAAGAATCGAAAACGAATGCTTTGTTGTCGTCGTTTTTGTGGTAACATATCCAATGCGTGCCTGGATTTTCTTGACTGTCCAAGTTGACTACGCCGCATTCTCTTCTTTTAACGGTTGAAGGTAACGAGTCGGACATGAAAACTCCTCTGAAGTGTTTGATTCGTAATGGTTCGATCAGAGATTCAATGTCTCGGTTGGTGAGTGCTGCTGTTTCTTTTTTTTAAACTTTTTCATCACGCCCTTCCCCTCTTTCTTCTCCATGGCCAGGTTGTGACGTTTCTGTTCTTCCAATTCAGCCTTGTTCTTCTTCGAGTCGATGACGGTTTTCGCGATGGCGGCGCTTCCGCCGGCCAAACTTCCAACGGCCCCCAATGCTGCCAGGATGGCCGGGATGCTGAATATGAAACCTCCGATCTTTTGCTGTTTCCGCGAACGCTGCAAGCGTCTCAATTGAGGTGTGCTGAGCAGCAATTTCATTCCGTGTCCTTTCGACAAGCAAGAACGTTTCTTCTCGCGTTGTTTCTTGGTGAGTAACCCATCGAGGGCACCTAGATTTTTTAGATTCGAATATGGTATCTGGTACACGACACCCTTGGGCTTCATGTTGATGCTCTATATATTTCTTTTTTTCACGGTATGTTATTTATATATATAAATGTTCTGAGATTTTTTTTTGTTTCGTGTAATTTTTTTTTCACGGTATGTTATTTATATATAAATGTTCTGAGATTTTTTTTTGTTTCGTGTAATTTTTTTTCACGGTATGTTATTTATATATAAATGTTCTGAGATTTTTTTTTGTCTCGTGTAATTTTTTTTTCTGTATGTTATTTATATATAAATGTTCTGAGATTTTTTTTGTTTCGTGTAATTTTTTATTCAAGGTATATATACTCCCTGCAGTCGTTACACAAATTCTATTACGTGCTTCGTTTTCTTACCAAGAAGTTCCTTTGTTCCCTTGTACACGATTCGAGTTTTGTTCTCGATTAAAATAGATAGCTTCTCGTCGGATAACATGTTAGCGTATCGATCTGGTAAAAATAGACTGTATTGTCCGTCGAGCAACAGACGCACCTTGGGACCATACTGGGTAGAAGCAATTGAACCGGACGTTATCGTGTAAGGTTTGTCGACTTCCAATTCCTGAATTTTTACATACTCGACTGACAAATTTAGCATTTGTTTCAATGCTTGAAGATCAGTCATTTTATTTTTCACTCATATCGAAGGAGAAAAATTTTCAGAGTGTTAGAGAGAAATTTAATTGTTTTTTCACGATATGTGTTATTTATATATACCGAAGATTATTTTTTTTTCACGATGTGTGTTATTTATATATCAAGTTTTTTTTCACGAGATTTTTTTGTATCGAATATTTTTTTAACAGAGGAAGAAAGTCCGTGCTTCGGAAAACGCGATGATGTGCGTTATGATATCTTCCGTCTCCTGCTTAGACTTTCTCCAATTATCTGTGTACCGTCTTCTCCCCTGCCTCGCCTCGTGCAGTTCGTCCAACCTATCGTTTAATTTTTCCCCTGCAGCCGAAAGAAGTGTGTCGAGATCACCGCACCTCAGGCCGCTGATCTCCCGAAGACGGTCCTTGACGGCCATTTCACACGGAATTCGAAATGCTGGCGTCGTTCTTGCTATGATCAAAAGTTTTCCTATATCTCCGTTTACTACCTTTTTGAATATTTTAGATAGTAGCTCCGGTGGCAAGTCGGTTATACGAGACATGTTTTTTTTTTTTACTGTATGTTATTTATACACCCCACCCAAATTTTTGTTTCGCGTTCATGGCGATGGTGGTGCCCAGTGCTGCAACTCTTTCACCCAACGAAGCGTCTCTGCTGACGAACCTTTCGAAAGCTGCGTGCTCCAATTTCTTGTCTGCTTCGTGACGTGCATCCAGATCCGTCTGCGTGGTGTTGTAAGCGATGGCGTGATCTTTGCATGCCGCGTCCAACGGATTCACACCCTTGTCTCCTCTCTCCAATCTTTTCTCGAGTTTGGTACCCGGTCCGCAGTACTGGTAGCCAGGTAAATGCATCTCGAAAGGTAACTTGTTGATGATGTCGTTCACGAGTCCCTTTCCTTCGGCCACGTTCCAGAATCTCGGAGGCAGCGTGTTGATGATTTTGATCAGGTAACCCTTGTCGTCGTTCACGATGAAGTTGGAAAGTTTGGTGCTGATCATGTCCACGATGCCAACCTTCTCGTTGTAGAAATTACGATTGCCTGCATTCTCTTCGCCGGTTATCACCAACAATCGGTCCACGAGCTTCCTCACGTCGTCCACCCAAACGAATTCTTTGGGTAACGTGTTGTAGCGTTTGACGCCGCTGCCTGTTTTGACCTGGTTCCAAATCGGTTTGATGAGATTCCTGTACTTCTCGCCGCTGCTCGATTTCACCCTATTCTGCGAGGCGTCGTTGTTCTGGTACAAGGCATCCGTCATGATCAAAATTTCCCTGTAACTCTGGTAATCTTCGTCGGTGTAATCTTTCGGCTGCTTTTTGGCAACGAGTTCCCACAGTCCCACCGTACCCGGATACCTGGTCCAACTATCCTTCTCGCCTAAATTGACTTTAATGTCGTTGCCTTCGAAGGTCACCTTCGATTTTCCAATCTTCCAAACCACACCGCCGCCTTCGTTGGTTTCCATGCTCGGATACAATCCGAACACTTCATCCTTGTCGAACTTCCCCGTGCTCAGGTAGTCTCGTGCCAAAGGTCCCAACTCGATTTTATCCGAAGACGACGTGCTGCCTATGGCTCGACGTCGTGCCGGTACGTCCTTCAGTTCGAACGGCGTCGAAGGAATGCTAGAAATGGGCGTGGGTACGGTGTAACTTTTAGCTGCGAGCGGTACGAGTTCGTTGATCAAATTTTTATTTTGTTCCGTGACGCTTTTAATTTCTTTACCTAGACCGCTGATGGCGTCGATCACGGGTTGATCCTGACGTTTCTTCTCTTCGTAGGATCCGCGATTCTCGGATTTCCAACCTTTGAATCCCTTCACGAGGTATTTTCGCAAGTTGAGATTTTCGTCTTCTTGAAATTGACGTTTTGACATTTTGCTATATACGTTGAAACGTTTTTGAAACGTCAAATTCTCAGCCTATACGTTCGGTTCTCGTAGTTTTCTGCTGTCACCTTCTTGAGACTATCCACTTTTCTAACACTCACTTTTTGTTGTAATGGTTATTTTATATATGCTTGTCAGACGTTTGAAAAAAAAATAACGTTTTTTTTCAAATTTTATTTTTTAGATTCTCGATTTTGATTTTTTTTTGATTTTTTTCTTCTTGTTGCAAATCTGAAATCGTCCTCTTGTTAGCTTTTGAGACGTCTAGATAAACGTTTATTTTATTCCTATATTTTCCATGGTTTGCTTTTCGAGTCATGTCGATGGTCACGAATCCGAAATCGTCACTGTTCCAACAGTGGGAGCAGAATTTAGAAAATAGATTGTAATTTATGTCAGCCCCTACGTAATCATCGTGTGCGTGTTTTAAATTGGTGTGGTCTTGTCGAAACAAACATATGAAATTAGCGTTGTCGCGTAGCAGTTGTTTCGGAACCTTGGAAAAACTTTGTGCCAGGTAGAAACAATCCAATCCTTTGTGACGTCCTCGAGTGAAAAAATTACGAATCTCGTTTTGATTTTCCAAGATCATGTCGTCGAACACCACAACGGAATTCTCGAGACAATCGTCCAGTGGAATGATTTCAGTTGCGAAAGTTGCAATGCCCAGTCCCTCGTACAGTTTCATAAGTTGCTGGTATTTCGCTTGTTCGAGACTTTTCGAAAATACGTAGAGGTGTCTGTTTTCCCAGTCTAACCAATTGGGTGAGAGGATAAAATTATCAATGAGCAGTGTCGTCTTTCCGCACCCCGAAGGTCCTACGATCAGACATCGTATGCTGTCGGGGAGCAATTCGCCGTTCCTCTTTTTCGTTCGACTTTCCGAATCAGGTAAACGTTTCACGACATTCCACGCACTCATAGAATCACTTCGTTCGAATCGATCCAACTCGTGTCCGGAAGTCCCAGCCATTTCACCAAAAGTTTGTCGCCTCTCTTGCGCAAAACTTTTTCGATGAGGTACGTGTCGGGGTATTTAGTTTTAGAGAGTTCCTCCTCGTAGAAGCGCCCCAATAAAATTTCACCGCCACTGTCCTTTATTATATACGTGTGACGGTTCCCGGGTAAAACTCGAACCACGGTAAAAAGTTCCGTGCTCCAGTTTCGTGTGAAACCCCTGTCGAACGTTCGCTTCAATTTACTGACCCTCACCTGGTCACCAATTTTGTATTTAGCTTTTTTTGTCGTGGGGTGTACTTTGGACAGTAAACGCTGGAAATTAATCGCTGCTCGTCAGACTTGGTAACGTCAGCTGGCTTCATGCCTATCGTTCTGTGCACCGTGTGATTATAGTCGTTAACGAGTTCCGGAAGAATGGCGACCCACTTGTAGCTTCCCTGAAGCGTGAAGCGTGACCACATGCGCGATTTCAGAGTGCGATTGAATCTTTCCACGATGCTGGCCTTGACGTCACTGAAGGTCGAGTAATGTTGAATCTTGTGTTTCCGAATAAACTTTTGGAATACGGCATTGTAAAATTCCTTCCCCTTGTCCGTGTGCAGAAATCGAGGTCGTCTGCCGCCGCTTTCGCGAAAAATTGTCTTGAATGCTTCTGTGACGAATGTTCCCGTTTTCGCCTTCAAAGGTAGAGCCCATGCGAATTTCGAAAATGTGTCTATGACGGTGAGGAGGTACTTGTTGCCCTTGTTCAATTTATGTACGTTTTTTAACTTGCCGCTACTCATCTCGACGAGGTCGCTTTCCCAGAGGTCGTCGATGCCCTTGGTTACCACCGCCAAACGTTCGTAGTTGCGGCGTGCAGGTTTATGCAATTCTTGGACGATGGCTTGCCTAGACATTTTTATTTTTAGAGATTACGTTTGAAGAGAAGCACCAGCGTGATGGGATTCAAAGAGGGTGGCACTTCGCTCGTGTTTTGAACGATCAGCTTATCGCCGGCACTCACGTCGAAAACGGTAAGATCTTCGTCTTCGTGTATTTCATATATGTTGCGCGTTTCGTTCCAACGTGCCAGAGGAATGTTTCCTGCTTTCTGGACACCACGATTCGATATCAAAGTCATGGTGGGAACGCTAGCTTTTCTACCGTGAGACCAGTACGAAAATTCGTTTACCTGAATCGTGCCATCGAGGAGAAACTTGTAGTACGGATGATAAGGATGCAACATGTACAGTTTGTTACCTTCGACGAACGTGGAGATTCTCTGTTGATTGGGTACGCTGTTGATTTCGATGGCTTGCAAGGTGAACAATTTGGCGAATTTAGTGTCGACGCCGAGCAGATTACTGTGAACGTGTCCGAGTTAATTTTCGATGGGCAACAAATGCTCGACTATGGTATCCGTTACTGTAGAAAATGACGGTTTGATTTTCACCTCCACGTTCAACTGCTTGTAGTTTTCGTTGAGTTCTTGCAACTTGGCACCGAAAGAGGCCAGCGTCGATTCCTGCGTGGATTCCAGCACTCCAACTTGATCTCTGATGTTGACGACGATGTTCTGAAGGTTCTCGACTTGATTCAATTTCGAGCTCTTCTCGGTAAGATCGTTCACGATGCTTCGCATCTCTGTAAACTGCGTGTGAAGGTCGGCGACGCTCTGCGAAGTGGGCAGCATCGACACCAGCGAACTGATTTCTTCTCGAATCTGTTCCACGTTTGCCGTTTCCGTTTCCAGTCGTTTCAGCATACGTGATATGTTCCTTTTCAAAGCGTGTAATTCTTTGGAGGTGGGGAGATTGGCCACCCTACTCTCGAGATCGCTCAATGAACTTTTGATGTCGCTCGAATCGGATAGTGCCGTCACCGCCGTTTTCAATTTTTCCAAATCTTCGCTCGAAGGCACGCTCGTCCGTAACGATTCCAAGTCACCCTGTATGTTGTCGAGTACGTGATGAAAGTGAGCAAGATTGGATTCGACGTTCAAATTTTCTAAATATTCCATCTTCTGCTGAACCGTGCTCAACGTGTCTTGAATGCTCGTCAACGCTCTCGCTTCAGCGTGAATATTTTTAATTTCTTCGTTGATCAACTCCAGAGACGCCTGAAGCGTAGCGATGGTGGTTTGAATGTGTTCGAAATCTTGATAAGCCTCCAATTGAATTTTTATGTTCGCGGCGCTTTTACCGATGACCTGCAGTTCGTCTGACGATGGTAGGTTCGTCATGGTATCTTCCAAAGTCTGTAACTTGGATTTAATTTCTTCCAACGTGCCGGTGAATTCTTCTTGTAATTTGGAAACGACGACGTGCAAGCGTTCCACATCAATATCGTTCACCACGGTTTGAAGTTCAGAGAAATTCTTTTCGATTGCGGAAGTTCGTTCTTCGATTTCGAGTTTCAATTTTTCCAAATCTTCATTTTTCGATTGAAATTGCTGTAATTTGAGCAAATCATTTTGAAGCGAATCCACACTCAACTGTATATTTTGAACGTTGTCGTAAGAAGGTACGTCGACGTAATTTTTTATCAGCGTCTTCAGTTCGGAATCGATTTTCAGAATGGGGTCGAGGCATTGCGTTTGGAGCGTAGCGATCTCCGACTCTAAACTTTTGTTTAAGGTCTCCTGCAAAGCGATCAAATCGCTCCTCAACTTCTTAACACGAACGTCCAGCATGAGAATCTCTTCTGCGTGGTCTACACGCTTGGTGTGGCCGAAAATGTCGTTAGGCATTTTTTGGTTAACGGTTATTTATAATAGGATAGACGATTCGTAATTCTACAAAGAGAGGAACGAGTTTGTCGTAATCTCCTAGGAGTTCCACGTAAAGTAAATCTCCTGCAGACACGTCGTACGCCATGTTAGAAACCACCTTGTCATGCTTCATTCGAAAAATGTTCTTGCCGCTAGAAATTTTGATTTCGCCTGCGTTCTCCGGATTCACGGTGATTTGAAGTTTCCCGTCGATCGGAATTTCATAGAAATGTAAATTGTTATTGAAGACGTAAAACATCTTGCCCACATCGTCATTCACTTTCGTCCAAATGCTGTTGAGGTGTACAATTAGTAGACCATTGAGTTTAGATAACACAGAAGGTAAGAGGTTATTGGTATTTGGTGGTGCAGTGTCCATATTGATCTCTTTGCGGAAGCCAAAGAGATTCATTGTCCTTGTTAATTATTTAAATTTCTACACACTGTGCCTTTTGTAGATCGAATAAAAAAAGAGAAGATTTTATCTGCGGCGATGCAATTCAAAAGACTCTCGAACCTGTAATTATGTCATTAAATCACGATGAAGAAGAAAAAAGTAAGAGTTGAATTTAATGAGCCTCGGTTTGGAGCGGGCTTAACGACATAATAACAACTTGCAACTTTTCATCGCCCGAGGGCCCCTCTTTTCCTCCGTATATTTTGAAGAATGGCAAAAGACACAGCGGACTTCATGGCTATGGGGTTACAGTTAACACACGTCACATTTATCGCTTCCATTGCAGTGGCCCCACTCTCTCGTGTGGATTTGACAATCGAGAACACGTACCTTGTTGTCTCTTGCATCGAGTGCTACTTTAGTTACACGGGTTGTGTACAAATCATGCAATTTATTTGTAATGCGATGATCTGTGCTGAGTTTTTTTTCACCATGAAAAAGGCATTCTTTGTAGTCTTGCGTGGTGAATTTGCTGGTACTTATTTTTCCCACCCCCTTCGCTTTCTTGATCTCTTTTTCTTCTGCAATCTTGACGCAGTACATTTTGGCACGAAGCCCCGCAAATTCGCTGATGTACTTCCCGCCAACTTCATCTTTGAACTTTCCAATCGTCATTTTATTTTCTGTCGAATGCAAGTGATGGCCTGATGGTAAGTTGCTAAAATCAAAAAGATGCTTCATCTTAGTCAGATCATGTTCGAGGCTTGGTGTGTTTTGGATTAGAAAAATGAAGCTATCCGTGTCAATGTAACATATTTGGATGTTATCTCCGTAAAAAGGTTGAAACTGATCGTAATAGGATTGGTACATGTGCAATTTTGATAGTTCAAGGACGGTAGCACCTATGGCAATCGGCTTGTTGAGCATCACTTGCTTCTTGTTCTTCTCGACGAATACTAGATTCTCGTCGAAAATGGTGAAGTTCTTGAAGTAGGGGGACGCGACAATCTTCTCGAATTTCTTTTCGTCCGTGACCAACGTTGCGTCGATGTAATTGCGAACGTTCTCCATCGTCTTGCCGTAGATGGCGTTATTGAATAGTTTGTACAGATCCTTGTCTGCAGGCGATGTCGATTGCGCTCTGCGTCGCGTGTTCTCGCCTATGTACGGTTCCAGCCACCTACTCTGCCTAAATTTCAATCCTCTGTGTATTTTCTTCAACTGCAAACCGTGACTCACGTAGAATTGGAGGACTCGGTAGTGCAGAACGTAATTCCGCTTGGTCTCCATGCTTAGTATGAGTTTTGGCTCCGATGATCCTCCAGGTGGCTTCTCTTTGGTGGGGGCCAGGGCCAATCCGTGATGTTTCTCGTGAAGCGTTTCGGGATAATCGAGATCCACTTCCAAGAAACAGCCCCATTCGTTATCTTCGCTCCAGTTGAGAAAAAAATCCTCGCAGGAGAGTTCCTCTTCGGTCATCCACGCGTAGTCGCCGATGGGAAGACATTGGGACATGGAGTGGCCATACAGGTTGTTGACATCCCAGTAGACGATGTAGGTGTTGGGCTTCGATGCATCGTAACCAGGCGTATGAGGATTGTTTGCCTGAGCATGGCGTCGAGGACATTGGACGATGCCACCGCGTATCGCACTCTCCATGAAGGCATACTGTTCCTTCTCTGCGATGAGTCCCAGTTCCACGTTGGTGTATTTCATCATCGATTCCCAAATCAATCCCGGCGTCGTGAAGAAATACGCAGGATCCAACTTGTAGATCGAGATGCATCTCTTGCGAAACGACTCGAAAATGTCCATGAGGAGAGTCACGTCCAATTTGAGATAGAGATCGTGATAATCACGAAAAGTTTGGCAATTGAAGGCCGTCCACACACTACGAGCGTGTTCGTAGTCCTCTTCGGAACAGACGTCCTCGGTGAGATGAGAATAAAATGCCTCCCGGGGTGGAAGTTCCGTCTCGTCAAATTTGTCGAAATCGTTACGTACTCGTAGGGGTAGACGCCCTTGCGACGCAACAGATTCAAATTCTCATCTCTCCCCGAAAAACACATTTGCTTGGTGGCCACAAGATCTTCGTCGCCTAGTTGAGCTGCAAGAGTGGCCAGGCTGGAGGACAGGAAATTGTACGAGTCCAGGATTCGCACTTCCACGCTTTCTCCTTCTTCGAGAGTGATCCATACCCTCACAGTAATATACTTCTCGCTCGTTCTAGGGATGATGCTGATTCGGGTCGTGATGTTGTACAGCTCTTTGACGAACAGATGCGTGTCGTACTTCTCCGTGTAGTGCAGAAACACGACAACAAAATGCGACTCCTTAATCTTGAGATTGCACGAATTACAGATGGTGCTCAGAAATAATCCATTCTGATGGTCATGGTGTACGACCTTGTGATTTTCGAGGGTGAAAGCCTGGTTACACTCCGCGCATCTTGTCGCCGTGTCATGTCTCCGCTGTTGTTCCGTCGTGAGAGCAGGTGGAGAAACGTAAGAGCCTTTCAGGCTGGGTGCAAGTTCTCTCGCGCATTCCGCTATCTTCTTAACAAAATGTTTTGCCGCATCGGGTCCGCAATACAAGATGACATCATTTAATTTTTCTCCGTAGATGGAGAAACTGCAAGGCTCGTGGTGAAAAATTTGGATCGTGCTTGAGGTAGAGGGGTCAGGGTTGCAAGACGTCATAGGAACTTGGAAGCTTTCAAAGTCGGCATAAAGGACAGCGGGATGGTGGAGAAGAGCCTGGTGTTTCTGAAATTTCATCTTGGTTCCGGGTTCCGGCATGACATCTTCGGGTTCTGCATTCACGGAGCCAAAACACTTGTGCTGTTCTTTCATCTTCTTTCCCACGCGAAAAATTCTCAAACATCGATCGCAAATTTCGATCTTATCGCGATTCTTGCTCATCTGTCTTCCGAGTAGGCGAGAAAAATTCCGTATCAAACTATAACGGCCATCTACAAGCAAGAGTCGAATTACATTATTCTGGCTTCTAGCAGGTCTTAACACACGAATATTGCCGGAATCGTCAACCCCAAACACAGAAATATTGATATCTTCTTCTTTTTCCTCTCTATAGTTTTTTTCAAATTGATTGATCTTATTCAGGGGCACAGGATAGGAAATTCCTCTCATCATATTCTCGTATCTCCCCTCATATCCTCTGTAATTGGACAGACGTTCGGGGTTAACATTATTAGCTGGGTGTAATGCGGCGATGACAGACCATAGGAAACTCTTCGCATCATTACTTTGTATGTTCAACACTGCATTTTGCTTTTTTTTTGTTTTTGTTTTTTTTGTGTGCTGCGTAATGGTTTGAAATTGCAGACTCGAAGCTCTAACATGTGACTGCGACCGCAAAGACTCCATCCACTTCCTCTACCTTCAAACTCTTCTTGTTTTCGTCCCAAGTGCTCGAATAGTCGTCTCACAATTTCCTCCAGATCGTCGTGATTGCCTTCGTGTAAGCCTTCGCACCCTACGTAAAAGCTGAAAGTGCTTGACTCGGACGAGACAACTTTCTCATACAGCAGGGTCAAGACGAGATGAATTTTAATTGCAACATTGATGAGGCAATCACGTAATTGATCAACTACCAGAGATTTGATGTTGTCGAGGAAGGTGCTCGAGTCACATTTTTCGTCACTTCCAGATTTATACGTCATGATGCGTGCACTTTTATTCAAAGCACCGCCTTCATGCGCATCAATGCGAGATTTCTTTGCCGGGGGACTACGACATCATGTTCCGGTAGACGACATTTTTTCAAATGCCTAGCAATATGAGGTTTCGAAATTAATTTTCCACAGTTACGACATGCCACTTTCCTGCAAAGACCGGAGGGACCTGGTTGCGATTCCATTTTTTTCTCTGTTATTTATATATACAGAGAAATTTTTTGGGGGGTTGTGGTGGTGGTGGTGGTAGGGGAAAGCACACTGAAACAGAAGGAAAAAAAAGTTGAAAAATGCTAGACATTTTTTTTTCTTCCACAAGTGCATATATATATTAGACGCGAACAGTATGTGCACTTTTGTAGGAGGTAAAAAAAATATGCGACATGTAAGTGTGTGTGTCAATTTTTATGACTCCTCTGAATATGTGTGTGTCAGACGCAAAACAAAAATAAATATATATATAACATGAAAAAGAACTTACCTTTTAAGAGAGAGACAGACTTCAAAAAAACTTGTAGCTCACTAAAACTTCCATGATAATATATATGTATACTGTCAGACAAACAAATTAAAAAACACTGAAACAGGCACGATTGACGTTCACTATGATAATGATGTACAAAAGGAGAAACTGGTGTGTTATATAGGAACCCCCACCCACTCGACCCCCTTTGGTTAAAACACAATGAGCGCTATAGTCAATGTCCTAGCAATTAAAACCCCCGCGTTGACCGATTTCACTCATGCTATACTTTTTTTCAACAAAAGACTTTTCGATGCGCACAATATCCTGTGGGGGACAAATAACAATGAACGGGCGTTGACAGTTCCACCCATGCATGTATTGTCGATCATTTCCTCTGCCTCTATATTCCACGCCTCGTCAGGGTGTGGTGTGTGAAACGGGCGACCCCACACAGCACAAAAACTCAACCATGCCTGAAACAAAACATGTGGACGCCTCGTTTCCTGCTTGTGATTCGATTGTTATCGGGGATGTGGTGGATTCTTTATTCATGACCGTGGAGGCGGAAAGGACGTGAATTCTACGATCGTCTGCAAAGGTTCCAACGGACGGGGCCGGGTTGCCGCATTTGCTAATTTGATCAAACTTTTTTTCACGTCGATGCGGCGAGATGAAAAAGCGTCGTCTACCAATTCGAAAATATATTTATATACGGTTGAGGTTGGTAATATGTATGACCAGTAAATCGCAACGCCAGATGAATAAATCGACCAAGTTGTTGATGACCGAAAAAATAGATGCGAATAAACGCTCTATCTGACAGGCCCGGGTTCGTGCGTTCGCAGATGTTGCGAGTGGAGGATTGGGCCCAGATGAAAATTATAAATCGTGTGGAATTTAATATCAAGTGAGGTCTTTCGAATTCTTCCAAGAGAATTATTCTCGCGTTGGTTCTTCGTACTCTCAACGGTAAAGGATTGATTGCTATTCTTAAATTATTTTTATCGGACCACACTCTCTCCGCTCGCATTATATTATTTTTTACGAAACAGCGGTGGTAATTTTTCTTGGATCGTTTTGTGGTCGATATCGGCCAAACGGCCTAATTCAAACAACATAATCAAATGCGGCACCCATTGACGTACAGGAAATTGATACAAACTTAAAACGTCGTACCATCTACGCAACGGACGAACGTGAAATTCTAAAACGATACGGCGACCTAAAACATTAAAATTGGGAAGTAGATGCCGCTGGAAATTGAAAGTTAAATTGTGCAAGCTTGAAAAGAGTGCTGACAAATTTTCGATTCGAGCCAAATCCGTTTTCACGAGCGTTTCAAAATGAATTCGATATTCTCTTGGAACACTATTATTTATTATTTTTTTGTTTGAATGTGTCGCTTCCAGACAATCTAAATTGAAATGATCTGAGATTACATTTCTGAGTAGCACGGGTGAATTTTTAAACGGCATAACTTTAGTGAGGAAGAACGCAGCCGTTAGAGAACCTTTTTTTTTACTTTTTTTTGGTTGGGCACCACGCACCCCTGGCGAGGTTATATAGGGGCCAGGGATCCTAAAAAACAACAATTATTATTTGTTTGTTTGCGTCACACAATACGGAAATAATGAGAGGCACATCGTTCCCCCGAGAGAGAGAGAGGTTTACAAAGGTCACGATATATATAAACATTTTGGTCCCGGACTTGGAAAATTACGATAAGGTGCACTCATCCTTCAAAAGGGTGAGAGGGTGAGAGAGTAAATTTCACTCATCACTGCTTTTCTGCGCCGTGAAACATCGTCAGCGCAATAAATGAGGCGCGGAACGTGGAGAGAAAGTGAGTTTTTCAGGTTTTTGTGGTCGTTTGGTCAAGAAATCAGAGTTGCAGTGGGAATCACATTTACTATCTACTAATATATAAAAACTAAAAACATTAAGATACCAAAAAAAATAAAAAATAAAAGAGAAAGACCCAAAAAACATAAAAAATAAAGACAAAAATACATACACACTAAGTAAAAAAATACACGTAAAACATAAACACACACGCAACAAACATAGTCAAATTACAGAAAAAGTCAGTGGCTGTTGGTCCTACCAGTTTACACGAAGGTTTAATTTTATTTCCCTGTTTTCAGTATTGGTAAGTTGACTCCAGAAGATGATTTGTTAATTTTGATTTGAATTGGCCGAGAGAAGAAGAGTTTCTTATGTCATTGGGGAGGTCATTCCACGCTCTGGTAGCAGTGACCGTTAAGCCTCGGCTGGATGTTTCTCTCAACAGCTGAAAACTGCTTCTCCTTCTGTTGACAAAATCTCCTAACATATGCCTCCAATTTCGGTGATACTCTGCAAGGCTTTTCTAGAAGGATACACGAAGTGATGTATCGAATAAAAAATCGAATTGGGATTCTAGTTTAGCGTACAAAAAATAGTAGTATAATTGATGATACTATAAACCCGAGAAATGATGAACCCCCCTCAGGCAGATTTGGCTACACTTAAAACTTGCTCAACATGCCCATATGAGCTTTTTGCTCAAGTGTGGTACTCCGTCTAATCCAAGATTTTTGTAAAAATGCCCTCGGGAAGTTCCTGTGAAATGATGAGCCCCCTCAGATTGATTTGTCCACACTTACAAAAGGCACTTCTGTCAGATTGTTGTCCATAAGCTTGTTAAAAATATGCCCCTCTTGATATTTTTTTTGCCCACACCTAAAACTAAGCCAAGATACACACACACACAAACACACACACACACACACACACATATTTACTTCCGGTTTAAGTTCAATTGGATACCAGGTTCAATTTGTTTATCTAATATTAAAACAATGTAATTCTTCTAGAATTGCTCTGTGACTCTCTCATTTCTTACATCATAAACATATGATTTTTCACCTATGAGAATAACACTACATATAGTGTCATCAGGGAGTGTATCGTGGAATTCACAGATAATTTTAATGTTTGTCCTGTCATTAACCACAACTTGTTTTCTTTTGGAAGTGTTGATGACAAACATGGGTATCTGTGCTTTGAATTCATCTGGTGTGTAATACATGTCAGTATTGCCAGTAGTGACCCTTTTGTATGCTGTAAATGCTTCATATAATTTAAGGAAATCATCCTTGGACATGTATAAATTATAATTTTCTCTAGGGAAAACCTCATTTCTGCCATTTTTAAGATAAATGTTCTTGATGTTGCAGTTATCAAATCTACTTGAATTTTTTTCCTGATTATTGTGTCTTCCAGTTTGAAACAGTACCACCACAAAATCCGGCATGTCATATTGTATACTGGAGAATGAATTTGTAGCATCAAACTCATAATAAGTACCAGTGGCAGGCTTCTGTACACATTGATATGTATAAAATTGTAAAGGTACCTGTGGATTTTTTAGGATATCTGCTTTGTATTTAAGAGCATAACTGGCTTCATATTCAACAACCGGGATTCTTAGCTCCATAGTCTGAATAATGCACTTGCCTTCATCAGGTAGGGTATTAGGCAGAGCTTCCCCTGTAGAGTTTAATGTGCTGTACCTCATCAAAGCATTGTTATCATTGGCAGCTCTTCTAAATGTGATTCTTAAACCACCCTTCCACATAATATCTTTGTAATCTGAGAAGAATCCTGGCAACAGGCGCATAGGGAACAGCACTGTGTGGCTTTTAGATATAATTTTATCACCAGCCTCAAATCCACCTATTTTGTAGTAAGAAGCCTCGGTTTTGGATAATTTTAGTGTGGCCAAAGCTGTGGAGGTAATGCCGGGATAATCCACTCTGTTTATAACAACACCATGTTTTCTGATCTCAATTTCAGAGAACAGATGCGGCACAAAATTATCTACCAATCTTATATATGAATTTGCCGGATAATCTGTTCCATCGAGCTTTACAACATCAAATTTGATGTATAGATCTGCTCTGTGGGGGTGTATAAAGCCATCCCCTACATCAAGATCAACCTCAATTTCTGTGTTGGGTTGATTTAAATTTGCAAATGTCCTCCTGTTTGGGGGGAATGATTGTAGCTCATAACTCTCAATATTTTCCATTTTTTGTATGTATTTTTATTTAAATATTAATCTCTATGATAGCAGTTGTTGTGGCTCCAGCAAAATCAACTATTTCTTCCTTTTCATTAGTGACCATCAACTCAATATAATGTATTCTATTATGGCACACAGGAAAATATAATGTTGGGGATGGAGTGTAGATGATTGGCTCCATAAATTCAGAATTAGGTTTGAATGTTGCAATGATGCCAGTTTGTTTGTGAGTGCCTATGCCATTTGATTTGGTGATCATACCCTCGGCCACATTACAGTGAATATTCAGAGTCTCTATGGCTAAGAATTTAGGTATATTAATAGCAGTGTGTTTGATGGCCGGTTCAAGTTTTGTGTTGTTCTCAAAGCCTAACAGCTCTCCTATAGTACCCAGATTCACTGTCTCTGTAGCAGATACAATCTCTACTCTGTGAGTGACAGAATTTTGAGTTAAAACTATACCTCTGGGTAATTGAGCATTTAGAGTGGACAGATTATACTGCCCTGGAGTGATGACAATATTTTGATCACCTACTGCAATTTTGTTGTTGTGGTGTGTAATATTAGGGATCAAGTACATGCCATAAAATGCTCTGAGAGCTATTGTTTTGGGATACACTATATCATCATGCAATTTGAGTTTCAATATTGAATTTTGGCTGGTGAGATGGAATACCCCCATGATGTTTCAGATACCACAAGGCCTTTTGAAAATCTTCAATTGATGGTTTATTTATTTGAAACATATATCTAAGAACAGATAAACACAAATGTCCACAATTAACATCTTTGAAATTTTGAACACGGGCATTATTGTAATAAAGATTAGCTGATTTTAGATATTTTATTAAATTTTCAGGTGGAACACCTCCAAATGAATCAAACACAAATGCCTCATCTTTTAAATATTTAAGATAACAAATCCAGTGAGTGCCCTGATTTTTGTACTTATCCAAATTAACAATGCCACACTCTTTGTTGAGTGGTTGTTCTGGTAAAGAATCAGACATGTACACACCTCTACAATTTTTGATGCCCAGTGGCTTGATTAAAGCTTCAATATCTTGGTTTGTAAGCGGCTCTTGTTTTTTTTAAACTTATTCATGGCTCTCTTAACACCTTTGCCTTGTTTCTCCATGGCCAGGTTATGGCGCTTCAATTCATCTAATTCTGTTTTATTTTTTTGGCATCTATTACTGTTTTTGCTATAGCAGCTGATCCCCCAGCCAAGCTCCCAACAGCCCCAAGTGCTGCTAAGATGGCCGGGATAGTAAATTTAAATCCACCCACATGTGATTTTTTCTAGATTGTTCTAATTTTTTTAATTGGGGGGTACTAAGCAACAATTTCATACCATGGCCCTTTGCAAGACAAGAATTTTTTTTCTTCCGCTGGTTTTGGTTAAAAGACTATCAATAGTTTTAAGAGATTTAAGACCTGCATAAGGTATTTGATACATAACACCCTTGGCCTTCATTCTAGGTTTATTATATACATATTCACAGCCCCCACCCCAGTTTTTGTTTGGTGTTCATAGCTATGGTGGTCCCCAATGCTGCTATTCTCTCACTTAAAGAAGCATCTTTGCTTACAAATCTACCAAATGCAGCCTCTTCTAATTTTTTGTCTGCAACATGTCTCTTGTCAAGATCAGAATGTGTGCTGTATGCTATGCCATGGTCTCTACAAGCAGCATCTAGGGGATTAACACCAGGATCCCCTCTGTTTAATCTATGGTCCAATTTTGTACCTGGACCACAATACTGATAGCCTGGAATGTGTAGTTCAAATGGCAGCTTGTTTATAATGTCATTAACCAACCCCCGACCCTCAGAAATATTCCAAAATTTAGGTGGTAGAGTATTAATAATTTTTATAAGATATCCAATCCCCTTAGTGTCATTCACTATAAAATTAGACAATTTTGTGCTTATCATGTCCATAATTCCAACCTTTTCATTGTAAAAATTGTGGTTGCCAGCATTTTCCTCCCCAGCTATCACCAATAACCTATCTACAAGTTTCCTGACATCATCAACCCACACAAATTCATTAGGCAGGGTGTTGTATTGTTTGATTCCACTACCTGTCTTGATCTGTGACCATATGGGCTTGATTAAGTTGTTGTATTTTGCTCCACTGCTAGACTTGACTCTTTTTTGTGTGGGATCATTGTTCTGGTATAGAGCATCTGATTTTATTAATATTTCTTTGTAGTGCTCATAATCTTGATCTGTATAGCTGCCAGGTCTCTTCCTAGTCATCAGTTCCCACAATCCAGGTGTGCCAGGATATTTAACAAAACCACCTTTTTCTCCAAGATGAGATTCTGAATATACAATTATATCATCTCCCATAAATGTTACTCTGAAATTGCCAATTCTATGTATGATGCTACCATCACGCTCTGTGTCAGCATATAAGCCAAAGACCTCATCTTTGTTGTCTTTAGGTGTGCTTAAATATTTTTGAGCAAGAAAACCCAATTCAATAGGATCCAGAGTAGCTTCAATTCTTCGAGGAGCAACAGGACTAGGTGTATGAATACTGGAAAGTGGGGTGATTGGATAATCTAATATGTTCCCTGCAGCTACAGGTACAAGCTCTGTGATCAAATTTTGATTTTGCTCTGTAACAGTTTTGATATTTTTACCTAATTCACTAATAGCATCAATAATAGGCTGTTCTGTTTGTTTGTGTTGTTCATAAATTCCTCGGTTCTGTGATTTCCATCCCTTAAATCTTTTTACAAGATAATCTCTTAATTTAAGATCATCAATGATTGGCCTTTTCATGGTTATTTATATATGTTTCAATGTCTAGAAAATTGTTGATTTTATTTCTGTATTTGCCACTATTGGGTTTTCTTGTCATATCAATTGTGACAAACACATAACTGTTTTGATTCCAGCACCTACTGCAAAACTTGGAAAAATCATTGTAGCTCGCTCAAGTCCCCACCTACATATTCATCATGTATGTGTTTGAGGTTGGTAGGATCTTGATGAAACACACATATAAAATTGCTGTTGTCTCGGATCAGCTGCTTCGGTATTTTAGAAAAAGTCTGTGCCAGGTAGAAGCAATCAATGTTTTTGTGTCGGCCCTGTGTAAAGAAATTTCTAACCTTGTTTTGATTATCCAGTATAATGTCATCAAACACAACAACAGAGTTATCAAAACATTCATGGAGTGGCTTAACATCTGGTTCAAAAGTGGCTATATCCAATCCATCATATAGCTTCATCAGCTGCTGATATTTTAATTGTTCCAAGCTCTTAGAGAAGACATACAAGTGCCTGTTTTTTCAGTCTAACCAGTTGGGTGCCACTAAAAAATTATCAATCATTAGTGTAGTTTTACCACAAGCTGATGGCCCAACAATAAGACATCTAATATTATCAGGCAGCAACTTGCCATTTCTCTTAATCTGCTGTTCAGGTTCTGGCAGCCTTTTTATAACATCCCAGGTGCTCATATTATCACTTTGTCTGCATCGATCCAGCTGTGTTCTGGAAGTCCTAGCCATTTGACAAGTAACTTGTTGCCTTTTCTGCGGATGATTTTTTCTATGAGATATGTGTCAGGCTGTTTAGTTTTGTTGAGTTCTTCTTCATAGAACCGGCCTTTGAGAATTTCTCCTCAGTGGTCTTTTATTATATATGTGTTAAGGGTCCCAGGTTTAACTTGAACCACTGTAAATAATTCAGTGCTCCAGTTTCTTGTAAAGCCTCTTTTGAATAAGTGCTTATATTTGCTGATTCTTACTTGATCACCCACCTTGGCTTGGCTTTTCTTGTTGTTGGCTGGTATCTAGGATAATAAACAGTCCTGATCAATTTTTGCTCATCAGATGAAGTTACTTCAGAGGGTTTCATGTTGATTGTGGAATGGACCGAGTTGTTATATTTATGTAGAAGTTCTGGAAGAATATTAAGCCATTTATAATTACCTTGAAGTGTAAATTGTTTATACATAAGATTTTTTAGGGTTTTGTTGAATCTCTCTACAATTGAGGCCTTGAGATCACTGTAACTCGAATAATGTTGTATTGACTGGCTTTTAATAAATTGTTGGAACACAGAATTATAAAATTCTTTGCCATTATCTGTTTGCAAATAGCGCGGTGATCTTCCACTCTGATTGATGATTGTCCTGAAGGCTTCTGTAACACATTTTCCAGTCTTGGATTTGAGTGGCACAGCCCAGGCAAATTTTGAAAATGTGTCTATTACAGTGAGTAGATACTTGTAGCCCTTGTTGATTTTGTCTAAGTTTTTCAGCTGTCCACTTGCCATCTCAATCAAGTCGCTCTGCCATAAATCATCTATGCCTTTTGTGACTACTGGCAGTCTCTTATAATTATGTCTGGCTTGTCTGTGTAATTCATCAACAATAATTTGTCTAGACATAATATGAAAACAAGAATATTGCAACTATGGGGTGTTCAGCAGCTGATACTACAGGATTTTCTAAATATAATTTGTCTCCTATTTGTATATGAAATTCCAGAGAGCCATCATCTTCAGCATAAGATGTTTCTAATGTATTGGGATCTGTAAAATCCTCTAACTCTACACTGGTGATTTTTGGTTTGTTGTCAGCATTTGTTATTGATAAGGTGGGGTAGTGGTGTGCCTGTGGTTGAAGCCAATATTTGATCTTGATTGGTCTCAGTGTGCCCCCAACAAAAAACTGGTAATAAAATTGTGCAGGGGACAGCATATATATTTTGCCACCTGGTGTAAATGGTGAATCATATTCTTTGTTGGGGATGCTGTACAATTCAAGAATTACTGTATGTTTTGGATTCTCCATTATGCCGGTTATTTCTTTTTCTGCTGTAAGCAATCTGCTTGTTACAGATTCAAGGTGCTCATTGATAGTCCTAACAACATCATCATGGCCTGGCTTGATTTTTATGTCCACAACAAGTTTCTTGTATTGTTGCACAATCTCTTGAAGCTGGGTGGCAAAAACAGACAGAGCATTTGCTTGATTGGATTCCATGGTCCCTAGCTGTTGCTTGATATTAGCTACAATTTGTTGCAAATTTTCAATAACTGCCAATTTTGAATTTTGAGCAGTAAGATCATGGACCTGTCTTCTGATATCCTCAAACAGGGCATGCAGTTCATTAATATGTTGATTGGTTGGTAGAGTGGCTACTGTCTGAGTAAGTTGTTTGATCTCTGTCTGGATATTCTTGATATCTTCTGATTTCAATATGCGATTCACTGCTCTCTTAATATTTTTAAGTTCCTGTGATGTTGGCAGATTTGTTACAGTATTTTGCAAAGATTCAAGTGCCAATTTCACATTATTTAATTCAGAAGCATCAGCCACATTTTGCATAGCATTTTGGAGCAGGGCTATATCTGCCTGAGTGGGTGTTGATTGTTGTAAAATTTCAAGTTTTGTTTGGATATCATCGATCAAGTGATGAAAATGAGATAGCTCAGATTCAGTGTTGAGGTTTTCAAGCTTTGTGATCTGTTGCTGGACACTGACAAGTGTGTCTACAATACCAGGCAGGCGAGATTCTAGAGATTCTTGTACATTTGTCAAATCACTTTGCACTGCTGCTATTGTACCCTCAAGATGGGTTATGGTACTTTGAATTTTTCCAAAATCTTCATATGTTTCAAGTTGCAGCTTAATGTTGGCAACACTCCGAGTTATTGCACTCAAAGCATCAGAAGATGGCAAGTTGTTCATAAAATTTTCAAGTGTCTCAATTTTTTCTTTAACCTCGGCTATGGCATTGTTCAGAGGGTCCAGATTAGGTATCTCCAGTGATTGAATCTGTTCTTTTAGAGTGGAAATCACTAGATCAAAATCTTCTTGTGATTTTATGCTTTTGACAATTGTTTGGAGCTGTGTCTGGACATTATTTATCTGCTCTTCCAATTGCTGTTTCAATTGCTCAGAGTTGGTGGCCTGGGTCTTAAATTTGGCTTGAAGAGCTGCTACAGCTTCTTCTAAACTTTGAAAATTATCCAATGTGGCCAAGTCAGTATATTTCTGAAGCAGCAATTTGAGTTCAGAATCAATTTTAAGAAGAGGGTCCATGCATTGTGTTTGCAAATTTGTAATTTCTAGTTGAAGACTGGCATTGAGTGTGGTTTGTAAAGCTTGTAAATCACTTCTTAATTTCTTGACTCTGACATCAAGCATAAGAATCTCATCACTGTGATCTTCATGCCTTGTATGGCCAAATATATCATTAGGCATTTTTGTTTTAGTGGTTATTTATTATTGAATATCTAATTCTTAATTCTATAAAAAAAAGGTATAAGCTTGTCATATGATCCCGGGACCTCAATATATAAGCAGTCACCAGCAGAAACAGTATATACAGTGCCAGAAACCATGTTTGAGTGCTTAATTCTATAAATATTTCCCCTACTGAAATCTTGACATTACCCTCAGGGGTTGTAATAAATTGCAATTGACCACCTACAGGTAATTGGTAATGATTTAAATTATTGTTAAATATGTACAATGTTTTACCTGTTTCATCATCAACATCTGTAAGTATGCTGTTCAGATGAATAATTAACGAAGCACTTAGTTTAGATATTATATCAGAAGAGGGTTGTGGTGTTGGCAGGTCCATAATAGCCTGTTTTTTTAACCCAAATAAGTTCATAGGCATGTTTATTTATTTCAAATCATGCTCTGTAATTGGGCATTGATTACCACTTTTCAAATCACAATGACCCCATGGTAGAGTATGTATGCCACATGACAAAATGCATCTCTTATCATCATGTGGGTCCAGAGCCACTTTTCTTACAATATGTGTAGTCAACAAGTGATCCACACTCTGAATTCTATTTTCTGATGTTCTGATTGTGCTACATGATTTGAGGCAAGTTTTGTAATCTTCAAATTCAAGCTCTTTGTCAACAATTACTCTGCCAATGCCCTTGGCTTTTTTTGCAACAGCGCCACTACATGTTTCAAAACTGTACATCTTGGCCCTTAACCCAGCAAATGCTACAATAACATCACCAAGTGTCTCATCTTTTAACTTGCCAGGCACCTTTTTGTTGTGGGGTTTAATTTTTGAATGTTCAGTGGTATCAAAATATTTAAACAATTCAGGCTGTGCTATATCTTGATAAACATCTTCTGTTTGAATATCAAGAACAAAACTATCTGTGTCCATGTACATCAGTTTTACACGATCCTTATAAAAAGGCTTCAACACATTATAAAACAATTTTAACATGTGTAATTTGGCCAATTCCAATATCACAGCCCCTACATAAATAGGCTTATCAAACTTAATCTTTGTTTTTTTCATGTTGAAAAGTGCCATATTTTCATCATAAATTCTTCTGTAATTGAAGTTGGGCTTTGCTATCAATTTTTTGCTCCGGCTGGGGTCAGTAATTATTTTAACATCAATATGTTTTCTGACATTTTCAATTGTTTTGCCATACACTGAATTGACCATCAATTTAAACAAGGTCTTATCAAATTGGCTCATTGCAGATGTTCGAAGCTCTGTGTTTGTATCAATATATGGCTTCAACCATCTTGAGTGCCTGAACCTTAAGACTTTGCCAATTTTGGTCACTTGAACACCATGATTCATCAGGAACTGGAGGTTTTTGTAATATATGACATAATCCTGTTTCGGCTCTAGAGTCATCATCAATTTCTTCTGTTTAGAGCCAGGTGAACACTTAACCTCAGGAATTGGGGGCAGATCAGAAAATGTGTTGTGTAAATCATCAGGAATTGTCAGATCAACCTCTAAGAACAGGCCATAGTTACTGTCATCAAAATCATGAAGATCTTCAATGTTGAAATCTTCAACCCACTCAAGCCCTGCATATGGCAATTTATCCATCATAGCATAACCATACAGGCTGTTTGCATCCACATACAGTATATAATTCGATGGCAGTGCTGGATCATAATCAGGAATATATTTGTTATTTGCTCTGGCATATCTCTGAGAACATTGCACCATGCCTCCTCTTATACATTGTTCCATAAACAGATACATATCTTGATTCTGGATCAGATCCAATTGCATTTTAGTGTTTAAAAACATTGCAGACCATACTAGGCCCGGAGCACTGTAAAAATACATTGGATCCAGCTTATAATTTTGCATGGAAGATTTTCTGAATGCCTGCAGTATATCAGCTAAGAGGGTCACATCAAGTTTTAAATAAGCCTTGAGATAATCACCAAATGTCTGGCATTTTAAATTGTTCCACATCAACTGGGCATGGTGATAATCATCATCAGTGATTCCAGATCCTCTGATTTTTCTGTAAAACTCTTGTTGTGGTGGCAGAGAACACTCATCAAATTTAGAAAAATCTGTAACATAATCATATGGATATACACCCTTCCGCCTAATTAATTTCAGGTCCTGATTTGGAAACAAAGCACATGTGATTTTGAATTGATCATCAGATAATTGAGTGGCCAGTGTAGCCAGGCTAGCAGACAGAATTCTGTATGCATCAAGAAATCTTAAGTGAATAGGAACACCATTAACTTTAATTATTTTGCTAATGGCAATATATTTTTCATTATTTTCAGCTAAAATATTTAAATTCTGCTTGTCAAACCCCTCGTACCTGATCAGATGATGGAAATCATAATTGGATGCTCCATGGCAAAATATAGGGACAAATTTTGGTCTCTGGATCTTAATATTACAGCTATTACACAGGGGCATTAAGAATTTACCATCTGTATGGGAATGGTGATGAACCTTGATATTTGTATCTGAAAATTCAGAATCACATACCGGGCATTTTTCTGCATTGTTGAAATCCTCAATCTGATCCTCTGTTAAAGGCAATATGGGTTTTGATTTTAATAAGACATTAGATGCTATGCAACGGCACTCATTTTCTATTCTATCTGCAAATTCTTTGATGGCATCTGCTCCCATGTATATATCTTCTTTACTAACAACCCCATCCTGTACAACCACATAATATAAACTAGAAGGTTCATGTAACTGGTATGATGTAATTGAAGGTTCATCAGGATCTGGGCTGCAGAATGCAAGGGGTTTGAGGTTTGATTCAAAATCACAGACTATATATGCTGGGTGTTCCAACAAGGCTTCAAATTTTTTGAATTTGGCATTTTCACTTGGGTTAGGCATAAGCATATGAACAGGTTTATGGTTGCCACAGTATTTCAGATGCTCAATTAACTTGTTTTTAGCAATTTCTGCATTCTCTTCCCGAACCCCATTCACCATTTTTTGACCATCAAATACAGACAAACATCTTCTGCACAACTTGAATATTCTATGAGTTTTGTCTAGTTGTGTTCTGACTAAAGCTTTAAGATTATGTATCAGAGTATAATGGCGTGTATCATCCCCTTCAATTAAGAGCAGATCAATCGGAACAGCAGAATCATCATCAAATGTACTGATTCTGAGAGGTGCTATCAAGCAATTGCCACGGCCAGTAGAACAAATAAATACATTAATAGATAATTGTTTACCATTGATATTCCTGGCCTTTTTTTCAAATTTATCAATATTCTGAACAGACATTGGATATTCTAAACCCTCCATTGCCTCATCAAAATCATTTTCATGTTGTTTATAATAACTTATTCTCTCAGGATGCCTTGAAACTGGATACAAAGCAGCTAAAATACACCACAAAAAGCATTTCTCATCATTATTTTCTATGTTAACCACGGCTCCTTTGTTTTTAATATTGGCAGGTAAAGGCAAATATGTAGATCCTTGTAATGGGTTGAATTCAGAAATATTAACATATAACTTGTGTGAAGATCCGCATAGGCTCCATCCAGACTCTTTTCCAGCAAATTCAGAGTGTTTAATATTCAATTGATCTATCAAACTGCTTATTATTTTGTCTGAATTTGCATTTGAATATACCGGTACAGTTTCTGTTATGTGGGGCTGTGTAAATTTTGTGCCATTTGGCTTCTTATATTGTGTAAACAATTTGAGGGACAGCTTATAAGAGCCATTTTGTGCATTTAGAATTGCCTGCACATCTGGATTTATACTGTTCAAAAAATTCTTAATGTCACATCTTGGCTCTGATACAAAACGGTGATCCCTTAATTGGCCATTAAAACTGCTATGGATAGGTGGTGCATAGCGTGGCTGCTTTGCCGGTCCAGCATTAACAGGTGTTTCATGCTTCCTTTTCAGACCAGATGTAGATGGTTGTGGGGGCAATGTTGATGACTGTGCAGAGCAAGTACCTTTATGTTTATAAGTGAAGTATTCCATGCTATATTTTCTATGGCATTTAGGGCATATTTTTGTGGGAGTTCTGCATTTGTCTGGATTACAATTCCTTTGATGCCTGGCCCAATTGGGGCTGGTTATATTCTTATTGCATTGATTACAATATTTTTGATTTGTCATTTTTGTTGTTGTTTATTATATAAGATTTCCTGGGGTCCAAATCAAAATTCTATGCTTAATAAAAAATATCAGTTGGGTTCAGCAGTGTGTTTTGTATACCTAGTGTGTGTGTGTATGTGTGTATGTGTGTTAATATTTTTGGCTTTGGTATTTATATAAAATTTCTTGGGGTTCAAATCAAAACTCTATACTTAATAAACCTATGACAGGTTGTACAGGATAGCCTACATGCACAAAGATAGAATAAGTATAGATCCACTGAAGCACTGACCTTTCTCAATTGCATGTCTGCACAGGCATGTCGTGATGTGCATGGAAAGGCATTGACCTAATACCATGTGTCATGTATTGATCTTGTATAACAAACTAGGGCAAATATAAACCCTTTGTTCAATATATTAGAAAATTCTATATATTGAATCAAACAAACCTATAATTCAATTTATACAAATCTGCTATATTTAAAAAAAAAAAAGAGGAGCAATGCAACAACACATCTGTACTCCTCAGCCACTCTCACAATACTAACTGATGTGTAATGCAAAAGCTCTTGCATCATAATTTGTTGCACAATGCAAAAACTCTTGCATCATAATTTGTTGCATAATACAAAAGCTCTTGCATCATAATTTGTTGCATAAAACAAAAGCTCTTGCATCATAATTTGATGCATAACATGATGCTAGGGCTTAGTTTTAGGTGTGGGCAAAAAAAATATCAAGAGGGGCATATTTTTAACAAGCTTATGGACAACAATCTGACAGAAGTGCCTTTTGTAAGTGTGGACAAATCAATCTGAGGGGGCTCATCATTTCACAGGAACTTCCCGAGGGCATTTTTACAAAAATCTTGGATTAGACGGAGTACCACACTTGAGCAAAAAGCTCATATGGGCATGTTGAGCAAGTTTTAAGTGTAGCCAAATCTGCCTGAGGGGGGTTCATCATTTCTCGGGTTTATAGTATCATCAATTATACTACTAAAAATTGGAAATGCAGCATTAATTGGATGTGAAAGCAGCTTTAAATGGGGCGTTTGAAGAATTTTAAACCATCTTACCATTTAGATTCAACATTGTGCATCTTAGTGTCGTGAATTTAGATAGATAATTCCAAGCGTTTGCACAATATCTTCAACAGAAATTACATAATTTTATTACAAAAAATACAAGTATTTAGTTCCCACGCCTTCTAGAAGTTCGAGGATTTTCCGCTTATGGCACTTCTGTCGCTTCTGGGCAAGCAACCCTCTGAATGTGTATTCTCCCATCTGCGGCACCGGTCATGTGCCGCTCGGAGCGGCGGAGGTGGGGGGGGGGAGGGTTTCATACCGCAATTTGTAAACTTATCTTGCTTTGACATCTGGTTTATGTTTTGTCCGCGCAAAAACCTTGGAAATTCAGGGAAGTGCATTCATTCCTTCAGTGGGTGGCTACTTTCAAAATACAAGACAGACAGTCTTGCAAGTCGAGGAAGTGAATCGCCATCACTTAGTTTACACAAATACGTCGGTTTACAAGTCTGATCCAAAACAAGAAAGCCAGTTACTTCGTTGACTTACTCTGTGATGCTCTCCGATTTTTTTTTACATATCTAGGTTATGCATCATAATGGGAATTGAAGAAAATGTAGGATGGAAGAGAGTGGTTCAGAGATTCCCATTTTCGCATTTTGACTTTTTTTTACCTAATACAATTATATTACTTATACTAAATCTTTTGCGGCGCGGTGAGACCCAAGAACTGATTTATTTTAATTTATTGAAGCTCAAAGTAAATAATATAATAAAAATTTAAATTAACATTCATCATATTATTATTATTATTATGAAACGTATAAAGCGCAAAATTTAATAGGACGACAATGCTCTGTGTGAGTTTGGTGTGAAGTAACAACATTTTAATAAATTTATTTCCAAACCATGAATTTCATATGAAATTAATGCTCCCCGATCGCATAGTGGTAACGTCATCACCTTGTAATCAAGAGTTCCCGGGTTAGGGCCCCACTTTAAACTGTAGGTCCAATCCCAATTAGCCTATCTGTGCATAACATAGGACTTAATACAAAAATTAATGTAATATTATGTAAAAATTGACAATTTTAACTGACGTGTCGGCGTTAAATGAACCTAAAAATTAAAATACAAATTATACAAAAATAACAGAAAATTTACGAAGGGGAAAATTTAAGTTACTGGTTTGAAGATGTAGAGGCTGGGGAAAATGAGACAGGAGACACTTTCCTGGAAACTCCTTCAATTTGAACAGTGACTTAACATTAGTAACATTAACTAAGGAAGCATTCATTCATTAACTGACATTCGAGCCTATTGGACTTATGACTTTGCGGTGCATAACAGTCAGAAATCTGGTGAAATCTTAATATTTAGTTTCAAGTGGGATCCAAACCACTCCTTCGGGAGCGGCGTTCCTTCACCGGCTATTGAACCCGGGGCCCTCTGATTACAAGTAGGCCCTCCTTGGTAATGGTGCATAATATTTGAATACAATTGAATTGTATTCCTTTTCCAGCAGTTTAGCGAGTAAAATTTTAAAATTTCGTTTACACTCGAAACTAGGGCGACTTTTTTTTCGCCTCATTTGAGCTGGAATGAGACTTGGGAGAGTCTAGAACTTGTAATACAGAAAACTCCCTTTTATTTATAACTCTTTTATCTCTCTCTGTGTGTAAAACCATAGTATCTTTTTCACGATTAGGACTTGTTCCATTTTCCCTCCTGCGTTCTTTGCTCTCTCTCCCTGGCTCTTCATTTCTTGCCCTTCTCTCTCTCCCTCCACTTGCTCGTTCTCTATTTCGTTTTCTACCTTTTGTTTCTGTTTCTCATTCTCTGTTTCTATAGATTTCTCTGTATGCCTCTCTTTTTGTTTCTCTTCCTTCCTTTACCTCTTTATCGTTCTGTACTGTTTCTTTTCTTTGTTCCTTTTCTCACTCCATCGTGAGAAATGTTTATCTTCATTTCTCTCAATCCACCCCTCCCTCTGTTATTATAGTCTGTTTTGGTTGGTTTTCCTCTTCCTTTTCCTCTCTTTCAGTCTGTTTTGCCTCTTTATTTCTACTGGAGGCACATGGCACAGTGGTTCGGATCCCACTTTAAACTGTAGGTCCACTCCCGATTAGCCTTTCTGTGGACATAAAACCACAAATCAATCAATCAATCAATCTTTATTTTCACTTTCATTCTCTATCCTTTGTTTTTTAAGCATCACGCTCCAGCCTGCTTTAGCCTACTCCCGCCCCTAGGGGTGTCGTCCTCCACTGGTGCCTATTTATTTGAGAATGAGTGAACCCCAGAGCCGTTTTATGCAGAGAGAAGGCCGCAAAAATCCGACCTTACAAAACACGCCCAGGAATCTAATTTTAGTCTCCTGCAGGCCAGTGAGACGCCCAGCCGACTTTACAAAGGGAAAACTTCCCTGTTATTGTCCTTCAATACTTTCTTTTTTTCAAATCAACTTTAATCTCTATTTTCTCATTCCAAAAAGAATAGTTTCGGAGAATTAGAGATTAGAAAAAGGAATTCACCTTGGCTTTTCTGTCACTTTTGAGGCGAGGACTATTTAGGGGAGGGAGATCCAGAGGGCACTGGCATGAAGGATCTACAGCCCCCCCCCCGAAATTTTTAGAAAATAAAATATTCAAATGAAGGTAGTAATAAAGTCGAAAAAACTCAAAATGACCCCCAATAACAATTTTTGTGTTTGAATTACTTTTAAAACGAAGGTTTAAAATAGTAATTTGAGCTCATACCAAATGAAAATAAAACACCAACACTGAAATTGATTTACGGCAATGTATTCTATCATTTAACCAAATATTTAATCTCCCTCTGTTCAGTAAAGGTTAGATTCATGGCACGGAATCCGCATTCACATTCAGTTGTAGATATTGGTACAATTTCAATTGAATTCACATAATCCTTGAGAAAATGTGTCTTGGCTGACATGACATGTTTCCTGACATGTTTCCATAAAACACACGTTCTTAATCATCTAAATGCCACGTGTGTGCATTTAATAGGACTATATGCAAAAATAAACTTGTCTTCAAAGCGGCCATTCATACTGTGCAACGAAGATTGAAAACAATGCTTTCAAACGTATGGTTTTCCTCGATCGGGGACCACCTCGACTTATTTTTATAAAACACAACAAAATACTACAGATCTCAACAAGCTCTCGAAGAAGATTAAATGACCAAGCAACTCAACGTACGTCAGATACACCGCCCAGTTTTAGTGCTCGATACAAGAGTACTTGTGAATCACCAGAAGTCTGAAAAAATACCGAATACGTGGCATTTAAAAGAGACAGTCAGGGGTGCCAATTTTTTAGAAAAAACACTGGGTGGGCTCAAAAATTTGAATTCACAAATCACATAAATTATTGGGTGGGCTCGGGCCCCACAGACCCGTATAAATTGGTGTCACTGTACACAGTCACCATAAATTGCATAACGAGAATTTTTTGTATGTAGCTATGGTGTGGTAAACTTAAATGAATCCAAATGGAACACCATAAGTACGATATAGTTTACAAGTGGGTTGAAAATAATGATCCCAGGTTGAGATGTGTCACTCATAACTAGAAATTTGATGTTTCAAAACAAGACGGGGGGAAAATCCTTCCTATTGTCCCTTCAAATGACACCCTGCATTAAAATTATTAGAAATTCGCTACTTTCAAATGACAAAACTCTGATTTTCTGTTATATATATATATATAATATTGAGGACGAATTTTGTACCTTACAGATGAAAAATGTTCCTGCGCCACTGTTTATGCACGATCCAAGTTCACAAGTTCAGCCCCCCAAAACAAAATATATAGGAAAATATAATTATAATCTCTAATTCATCCTACACAAGTACTGAAATTAAATAATAAAAATATACGTTTTTAGTATTTGTTGTATAATCGAAGGTTATTTATTTCTGCCGAACTTATTGGAAGGCAACGATTATATTGGGAACATACGGTTGAGAAGGCCAGTGTCAAAGAAGATTTATGGAACTAACCAAGAAATTTACTTTTCGTCTACTGGATCCAACCTTCTTTTTTGTTATTCAATAAATATTCGATCCTTGATCTATTTGACATTCATTTCCCATTTAATTTTTTTGCGATATTAACTACACCTAAATAAAGAATACGTTTTGTTATATCCCTGTTTCTACACCGTCTTTTTGCCTATTCAAGTAATAATAATAATAATACATTAATTTACATATTTAATTAATGTCATTAATCTAATGTGAATACTTTAATTTAATCATTTATATTATTACTAATATTATTTCTGAGACTTGGTTCGGACACCCCCCCGAAATATATTTCTTGATACGTGCCTGCTTTTGACTAATCTTGATTGATTGATTGATTTGTTGTTTTAAGTCCACTTTAAGCACAGGAAGGCTAATCGATACTGGACCTACAGTTTAAAGTGGGATCCGAACCACTGTGCCATGTGCCTACAACGGGTATCGAACAGACTAATATTGAGTAATAGAGGTCCCGAGTTCGGCGGTTATGTACAGAATGGTATTTGAAAGGGAAGGGGAAGTCCTCCATCTACTTGCTAATATTTGGTTATTGTGGGGAGACTATATATGTACAATTTATAATATATCGATGCTTCAAGAGTAGTTGCCGGAAATTTTGCAAATACCTCACTCTTTACGTGCATCTATCCATTTTGGACACTTATCAATATCACCAACTATTAGAGCACAGCCAATCATAGTTGTGAACTGATAGCAAAACGTTTGTTTGTTAAACTTGTTTTAAGACCAATTATATTCACAGAAAGGCAAATCGGGACTGGACGTATAGTTTAAAGTGGGATCCGAGCCACTCAGTGGCGTAGCGCAGATCTTTGGGCCCACCTGCAAGTAAAATATTGAGGGCCCCCCTTAGTGCCAAAAAAAAATATGATGCCAGAGTGGGACGGAAGTACAATACTTAGCTGCCCTCCCCCCTTCGTTGTACAAGAAATTAACTTTTGCCTCAAATATTATGCCTTCCCATTTTTTTGTTATCGACTTATATCACTGTAGTACTTTCTTGAAACTAAATCAGGATGGGCTGAATCTCTGAAAAATAACTGGAAGAAGAATCTGGAAATATTTTCTCTACTTCAACGCAGCGACACAGCCAGGAATCACTTTTGGAGGAGGGGGAAGCTTCCCGCTGCCAAATATTTTGTTTGTGATGCTTTGTATTTTTGCTTGAAATATTTTTTATGAAGTTACATATATTACACAGATATTAAAAAATACTGTTTGGTGGAATTGTAAAAAAAATAGTAAACACTCCTCTTTTGGACTTTGAGGTGGATGTGCCTTCAGCCCGTAAGCCATCCCCTGGTTCCTCCAGGCCAAGATTCAACGTAAGAGTCGCTCATATTAGCCTTCTAATACTGAGTGAGAAGCCCTAATATACTCAAGCAACAAACTTATCCTTCAGTAATGGGGGTTGAACCGGACATCTAGATTGTCTGTTACGGTAGTAACCTATCACAAGGTAAATTTCAATCTGCTACGAAGAAATAACTGCGGACTCTAGTCTTTGAGTGATAGATAATAAAGCTACGAAGGAACTCTATTCACTGAAAATTTCTCACTCATTGAAATGCAGCTTCGAAGGACTGAGCCCATCCCAAAATAAAAGAAGGTTGCCACGGGTTAGTAGACCTCAACATCATTATTCATAATTTTAACGCTGCCATTCTTTTTTCGATAGACCAGTGATCATACTTTCTTAAAGACTTTTTCATGAAACAAGAACCTTTTTATTAATAGACCATCAGTGTTCGAATTTGCATAATCATTCTCCTTCACCTACTTCATTATCTTCAAGTTGCTCCACACAAGAATCCTTCCTTCTATCCCCAACGCGAACAAGGAAATTTGCAGCTAGGAATTTTCCCTTCGAACACTGCAGATCAAAAAATCCTAACACATTAGAAAATAAGAACTAGTTCGACAGAAATGTCCACAAAATGCCAAATTGTAAGAAAAATGAACTTACAAAATTACACAAAATATTGGTCACATTTAACTCATACGTTGTATACCCTGCGTGGCAGAGGATGGAATAATGGTATTTACAGCAAAGGGATAATTTACTATGGGTCCCACCTTTAACTGAGGTTTTCGGCCCCTTTGAAGTAAAACGTAACAAGTGTAGACAATGTGGGAAATTCATTTCAGCTCTTATTTCAATATGAAAAGAATTGGGCCCCCCCTTGAAAATATTTGGTGGGAAGTTACATTTTAAATATCACGTGTAAAACTAATTTGTGTAATTTCGTGTGAATACACTTTAAAGAAAACATTAAAATATACAGAAAGAAAGTATTGGGGCCCTCTTCCTCCTTCTCTGTATTTGCATAAATTCAACACTGTTCCTCAAGATGTGTTCTAAAAGTAAATTATCAATTAGCATAAGAGTTAATGTGATCGCCCGACTCTCCCCTCCAATATTTGTTTATATTAGGCCTACTTCGCTTTTCTGCCACCTTCGGCTAATCGCAAAAATAAGGACGATTGATGATACGACACTCACAAGGAACATCCATGCCTTTGCCGGCATTCGAACCAGGGATCTCTGGCGTAGTGGTGCGCTGCGCTAACCACTCCGTCACGGAGGTTGAAACAACACATAAAAATCTAACGAATAAAATAATTATTGGATGGATTTAACAATGATTCTACAAATACATATAGTGTTCTTAAATGAGTAGCATTGGAATTATATTTATTAATAATATTTTTACTCTTAATTTAAATATTTAATTTCGTTTTGATTGATTTCATTGATTGATTTGGTGTTTTAAGCCAACTTTATGCACAGTAAGGCTGATCGGGACTGGACCTACAGTTTATAGTGGGATCCCAACCACTATGTGCCTCCACCGGAAATCGAACCCAAGACCCCTTGATTACAAAGCGACGACGCAACCACTGCACCATCGGGGAGGTCACATATTTCATTTGGTGTAAGGCTTGTTGTGTAAATAAATAAAACTAGTATGCAATCTGAGAATACTACAAATTGATTTAAAGGCATTAGTTGCACATTCTTCTGTGGCACATATTATGGTGCCATTACTGTGGTGATTACGAGAGTAAAGTAGACTTCCGTGGCAGAGTGTTTAGCATGTGCTACGATGTCAGGGGTCTCGAGTTCGAATCCCGGCCTGGGCATGAGTACTCTTTGTGATTGTCCCTTCATCAATTGCATCTAATCATCGCTCAACCTCTTCGTCGTAATTAGCCAAAGTGGCAGAAAAAGAGACGTCGAATATAGAAAAACAGTTAAAATGATTAATTAGGAATATTGTTGGGATTTCTTCATACGAGGGTCACTATTTATATTTTGAGCCTTGGCAACACTGATTGAAGTTAGGCGCGATTTGACGTTTGCACGGAATCGTCTGGCATTATTGACCATAACGTAATTCAAATGTTTTGTCAATAGCTTCATTTGTGTTGTTTATGTTGCCTTGGAGATTGCGCGACAACAATAAAATGGAATTAACTCGTGAACATTTTCGTGCTATGATTTTTTACGATTTTCGACGTGGATTATCAAGACAAGAGTGCATCGATCAACTTACTTCCACATTTGGCGATGAAGCCCCATCCTTTGCCACTGTGAAACGCTGGTATAACGAATTTACTCGTGGCCGCCATTCGCTCACCGACGAGATTCGCGAAGGTCGTCCAAAATCAGTTGTTGTTCAAGAAAACATTGATGCTGTGCAAAACCTAATACTGAAAGATCGTCATGTGACATACTGTGAGATTGAGGCAACCATAGGCATTAGTTCCACCAGCATATATAAAATATTACATGATAATTTAGCTGTGAGAAAGGTATGTTCTCGTTGGATCCCACACAATTTGACAAAAACTCAAAAAGACGCTCGCGTCAATTGGTGCAAACAAATGCTCAATAAATACAATCGTGGTACTTCAAAAGACGTATATAAGATTGTAACAGGTGACGAATCATGGATATATGCATATGAGCCGGAACGTAAACAGCAGTCGACTGTATGGGTGTTTCAAGATGAATCCAATCCAACAAAAGTTGTTCGCGCTCGAAGCACATCGAAACAAATGGTCGCCTGTTTTTTCGGGAAAACTGGTCATGTGGCAACTGTGCCTTTAGAGGAACGTAGAACGGTCAACTCTGAATGGTACACAACAATTTGTTTGCCAGAGGTCTTCGGTCAAATACGGAAAACAAACAAACGCCGTCGGATCATTCTTCATCAAGACAATTCCAGCTGTCACACATCTCGTCTAACAACCGACTTTATGAACAGTCAAAAAATCGAAATGATGGGTCATCCGCCGTGCAGTCCTGATTTGGCACCCAATGACTTCTTCTTGTACCCGAATGTCAAGAATAAATTGCGTGGACAACGATTTTCGTCGGCGGAAGACGCCGTTGATGCGTTCAAAAACCATATTATGGAGGTTTCTCAAGAAGATTGTAAAATCTGCTTTGACAAATGGTTCGAACGAATGCAAAAGTATATTGACCATAAAGGAGAATACTTCGAAAAACAATAAAGCAGTTTTCAATGCCAAATTCCTGTTTTTTCATTGTTAGGCTCAAAATATAAATAGTGACCCTCGTTCTCGTAAAAAAAAGGGCAGTTAAACATTTTCTTTGCCGATTTATGGAGATACGTGCTTCAATTTTTTTTTGCCAAGATTATAATTAATTTAATGCAATTTATTACATTTATCTCTATTTACTTTCATTGAGCTTTCATTTCATTCATATTCAAACTTTTTCAGTCCTTACTTCTTATGTCACAGTAGCAAGGAAAGAGAGTTGCTTCTGGGAGAGGAAAGGAGGGACGCCTGGGTAATTACGGGAAACTTGTCCCCTTGAGTTTGTGGCGATCTGGGATGTGCTTGGTTCAGCTGAAAGAAAACATTTTCAGGCACATCTGCCAATCCCCCCTCCCCTTCCTAGATCGTAAAAGGGTGCTGTAGCCGCGGGGCCAACCTGCCGTAAGGGTATGGTTAATCGCACCAAATTCGAACACCATATTGGTCACGCACCGTATTTCATCTTCTGACGTAAGCGCGGAATGCTTTCTTAGTTAGGTAGGCTTGTTAGTTTCAATCTCTCAGCATAAGAAAGCACTAACGACGAAAACATTTAGGCAGTGTCTGCTGCCACGTTCTTTTTCTGCTGGAACCTCAAAAAAGATGCGCGTGGCAGTAGACTCGGTCTTTGTTTTATCGTGATTTCATCATGCTATGTATGCAATTACGTCTGTAACACATACTGTGAAGTTGTAGCAATTACTTTCACAAAAATGTTTTAAGATTAGGTCTCTCAGCATTCTTCTAATAATAATAGTAGGTTAGGTTAAGTTCTGTTAGCATTAAAATAATATCGCTAAATGTTTTCTAAAGATAAAGGTTCTAAATTACCTGTCCATTCATTCCCACTAATCATAAACTTACATTTCTCTCGTCTTAATATGTTCTTAAGATTTGTAACATCATCTTAGCAGACGAATTACGTGGCAGCAGCAAATTTGACGCTTATTCTTACTGCTGACACGTGCGTGGCAGCAGACTCGGCCAAAAATCAAGCGAGGCCAGGCCGACTCGGTGGCTCAGTGGTATCGGCCTCCTTGCAGTGGCGGCTGGCCAAGTGCAACAAGTGCAGATGTTTTCACCTAATTTTCAAATTAATATTGACATTTTTCATTTGCTTGTTAAATTAAACTATTTCCCAGCAGAACGCACACGATAATACTCAAATAACACGCCGCTCGGCGCTACGCACGTATTGAGTTCGTCCCAACCCAAGAGCAAACACCGCTAGGTTGCGGAAAACTTAGCCGGTTGTCATGGCAACGGTGACGTCACCTAGCGTTGGCCTTGAACGGGTGTCGCCTTCTAGATGAAGCAGTTCTCTCGTCGGAGAAAACATCGCATCCAGTGCTTGTGGCAAAATCTTCGCGTTCTCGCGAGATCTTGTTCCGCGTGTGTGTTTCGCGTTTCCTATCGTGTGTTGTGTTCATGTGTTGAGCTGTGGTTTCTACAATGAACCCAGTAAATGACTTAATGTGTAATTTGTTGCAGACACCATTTTCCAGATGGACGGATGAAGACAAAAAAGACGTTTTAAATTGGGGGGGGGGTTTGCACTGGCACTTACTATTTGTTTTCATTGCCTATAAATATACTTCTTCACCTGTTATTTTAGGCACGAGCCGCTACTGCCTCCTTGGCGGAATGGTTAGCTCAGGGCGCTACGAAGCCAGAGGTCCCGGGTTCGAATCTCGGCTGGGACTTGGATGTTTGTGTTGTCCGTAAAATGAGAAAATCTAGAATAAAGAGAAAAACTGATATGCACGAATGTTGAGAGAAAGTGTGAATGACGGGGGATACCACCGAACAGGGGTATTCCTTTGTAATAAAAAGAAAGTGGAAGAGCAATGGCACGGTATGCCAGAGACCCGGGTTCGAGTCCTGGTCGAGCCTGTATTTCTCGCTCAAAATTTCTACGATCTTTAAATATAATTTTTTAATATAATATTTTTTGAGTTTTTAATGAGTTTTCCTTTGTTTCCTGATTTCAAAATTTGTAGGATATAAATATCACAAACCATGGCATATGAAGAAAATATCGAAGGACGCACACACATAAAATATCGGTGCTTGGGGGCGCCAAGCCACAATCCTGCCTTGAGTACCAAAATATTTAGCTACGTGGCTGCGAAAGAAAGCCATAAAACAGGAGATGGAGAAAGATAGAGAAAAGGCAGCAGGAGATAAATAAACAGGGGAAGAAAGAGAGAATGTGAGGGAAAACAGGAACAAAAAGCATAATGTCAGCTATAACCACTGAAGAAGAGCTCGCTTGAAAATACTTAGCCTTCCCTGTGCCCCACTCGAGCGAAGAATATCTCTAATAGAATTGATATGATATTGTTTGATGTTGTGCTCCACAATGAATTAGAAGGTGGTTAGTCCTAACATCTCCATGTGAGCAATCAAACGAACCCCATCGAATTCACATTATGAAGATAATGTTTCGCTTGGTACTATAATCTGATACCTGAGCATATAACTTGTAAATGTATGTGTACCTCAACCATTCCATTACTTTCTTATTTAGTAATCAAAAATGCAATATTGTGTCGTCATTCGTGCACATGAGTTTTAACATTTACATTGATGGCTTACGACAATATAACAGTACAACAATGCTCACGTGATAATCGTTTCCGTAGCTTATCTTACAAATTGTCTAAGAAAACGTGTCAAAAGATTCTATGCCTGAATTGAAAATGACAGATTTATCGCACATTTACAACTTCAAAGCCAAGATTTAATAAAGAAGAAAACGGAAGTAAGTATGGTTTATATTATAATTAAATAATAATAATAATAATAATACATTTCTTTATTATGCGCGCGAGGTTCAGCTTATATGCTATCACCTAAGCCTTGTCAATGTAATGTTACATAAAAGTGATAGATTGATATGGAGCAGTAAGCTACATGTGAAATGATTCCTCGAAATGGACATTTTCACGAAATGGAACACGTTTTTTCTTTTGTCTCGTACTGCTTTAGCGACGAGAGTAACAATTAGTGAAATGCATTTGAAATTAGAGTTAATACTTTTTTTAAGTTTTATTTTTTTTCCTTATCTAAAGAAGGTCCTCATGCAGAGTCTCGAAACGTAAATAAAAACTACCTTAGTCAGCATATTTAGTGTTTTTAGTGTATTTACATAAACACCAAGTAATATAAAATACATTGGACACGAGTCTTCTGGAATGTTTTCCCACTTTTAAAATATAAACAGACGGAAATTGAGTCAGCTCGCCCAACTGGGATTTTTTAAAAAAAATCAATGTACAAGCCGGCAGTGTCCGTGACTGTACGTGTCCTCAATACTTTGTCTTAATAATGCTTATTGAAAGAACCAATTTGTTCAAGTGAAAGTTATTTTCATACTGTTATTTTGCGTATGATCAAGGATTATATTTATTCTCCAGAACGTCAACACTGCTCAGCTCAGTATCAGAAACATAAGAAGCATGCCGCAAGATTTTTGATTGATTTCATTTGATTTGAGTTTTGATTTTGGATGCCCCGCCCACTTTAGACCGTTAGGTTAATCAGAAAAATATAAAATACGAAGGTATGAAAGAAAGATGAGTAACTATAAATAGAGAACACGAATTTGTGTAAAACTCTTGTGCAGAAGGATACCTCTGTCAGATGTGACGGTCCTGTGAATCCGCACAATATAATTATATGTTTATTGAAATTATTAATTTCATATTATACAAATCACTTTATATTAACGTTTAAAAAATGTATAATTATTACTTTGTACAACGTTAATTATGTTTTATGTTATTCATTGCACTCTACGCTGTATAAACGAGATATTTGGAATTCTAACGTTGTTATAGCAACGAGAATCAATAGTCATTATGTGGTAGTGTGTCTGACAAAAATGGAAATATAGGTAATAGTGAACTGCATATTGCTTAGTTATTTCACTAATATATAGACCTATAGAAGTTGTATCTTCACCTTCGCGTTTTATTTCAAATATTTATGAACTAAATGTGATCGTGCAAATGATTGACTTGTGAACGTCACAGTATAATTGGTGGTCCAGTATTGTGGAACGTTATCAGCACGATCTTGAGTGATGTGTTTTGCGTAAGTGTTAACTTACACCATTGTTCTCGTGAATCTAGTTTGTACATAAATTTATATTATGTACGCATTAAGTAATCCTTATAATCTGAGATCCAAAACAAGTCTTACAGCTAGATCTAGCCTATCAATTGTGGTGATGAACCTGATGAATCACAAAATAAGAATGGTGCCATGAATATGGTGAAGTGCTGCAAAGATCCCGATAAGGAAAGGTTGGTAGCTTGTGAAAATTGTGGCCATTGGTATCATTTACAATGTTTGGGTTTGTCCGATAAGCATTGGGAATTATACCAGTTAGGCCTAAATGAAAATTATTTCTGTAGAGATTGTGATCCATCTTATGATCCGTTCAGTATTGAAGCTTTTGTGCAATGGAAAAGAAGTCAAGAAAATGTTCAAGAAATTGACATTCGTCCTTCTGTGTTGGCAGAGACGTCAACGGGGCAAAGTAATGTTGCTTTTCAAATGTTTGATCTGCTGGCAGAGTTAAGGAAAATGAGCGAGTCACAACAGATGGAATTTACAAAAATTAGGGAAACTCAAGAATCTCAACAGCTTGAGTTTACAAAAATGAGGCAAACTCAAGAATCTCAACAGCTTGAGTTTATAAAAATGAGGCAAACTCAAGAATCTCAACAGCTTGAGTTTACAAAAATGAGGCAAACTCAAGAGTCTCATCAACTTGAGTTTACAAAAATCAGGGAATCTCAACAGGAAATTCAAAATTCACAGCAACTACTCAAGCTTGACTTCCACGAATTGAGTACATCGTTACGAAAGGAATTAGCTGAAGTTGCCGAGTCCTGCAAATTAGCAACACGTTCATTACATCAGGAAATGGAAAGAGAAGTGCAAGGACTAACAGAGAAAATCGAGGAAGTAAACACTACTTGTACAGAGAATTCTGATAAACTTGCTGGCTTGAATGATCAGATTACAGAATGCCAGAACAATGTTTCAGGATTGTCTCGGCAAGTTCAAAGACTTGAAGCCGTTGTGAGCAAGGATGAAATAACTAAGCGCGTGGAAGCATGTGAGGAAAATATTACTAAGTTAACATCTAATATTTCGACTAATGTTGAATCAAGTAATCCTGTACAAGTTTACAGTTCTCATGTGAATAGTAACTGTCAACCTGGTATTCCGGCACAGAACCTAACCTCCCCTAAATCATCTGATTCTTCAGCGTGTGATGTTTCTGATGATGAACACAATCGCATTGCTTCACAAAGACACAAACGTTCTAGAAATAATCGAGTGAGAACTAGTAATACTAACAAGTTATGTCAATCAACCCGTTCTTTATATTCTGATGGTTCTGGTCAGGAAAGAAAGAGGCAAGTAAACCAAAGGTCAGCAAATCCGCAGAATCATCGATGTAATTATCCTGACAATTGTGTGCGTTCGCTTACTCAAGAACCTCGACGGTTGGTAAGATTGAATGAACTTACTGTTCTTCCTAAATATTCTGGAGATCCTGAAAAATCAAGCCCACGTAAGTTTATTAAAACTTTAACGTCCTACTTAGACTTACTGCAAGTTCCTGACATGCAAAGGCTTGAATGTATTACTAATTGTTTTCAAGGACCTGCAGAAGGTTGGTATAATACTCATGTCGATTCGTTTACATCATACAAACAGTTTGTTGACGAATTTCTGAATCACTACACGTCTTATTCGTTAACTCAGGCTCAATTATCTGAACTTAGAAGTCGTAAATATGATCCTAAATCGACGAGTAGTATGGAAGTTTTTGCTATTCGTACGCATTCAGCATATTATAATTTAGTTGATCGTCCGAATGATGCAGAAGTTATTGATATTTTAATCAATCAGTTGCCCACATCTATTGCACAAACAATATTAGCTGCTAGATTAGTTAAAATGGATGATGTAATTGCGTTACTAAAGAGGTTGGATTTAGTGAATTCAAGATCAAACAAGAGTTTTAATGTTCATGATAATGTACGTGAAAAAAATTTCTGACATGATGGGAATAATTCTAAAAGTTTTACCGACAATAATAGTGCAAGGGCAAAACTGAGAGTTCAAAGTGTTGCTAAAAGTTCATCGTTTGTGAACGATGATGAACCTAATGGAAATCAAGGTTCAAGACGTAACGTAAGACCTAATGATAGTGTTCATTTTGTTTCTTCTAGCGAAGAAAATAAAAGAAATAAGATTCCACGTACAGATGTTCCGTTTGTTGCTGAAAACCAACAATCAAACTCCAGCCAGAAGACAATGATATTTAATAGAAATAATAATTTTGGGAAACCTAACCTAACTAACAAACCATATAATCGTTACAGACGTAATGGTGCAGGAACTCAAAATTTCCGGCAAAATAGAAGTCCACAAAGCTCACGATACTTCAATAATAATGGTAGATTTATGAGCAACAGTTTCAATGCCAGAAACGAGCAAGAACAACAGCAATTTACACTGCGTCCTAACTCTCAGTTCTCTAACAATAATTTTCACTCATTCCAACCATGCAGTATATGTGCCAATTGCGGATATTCGTCTCCTCAGATGTCAACGGGTAACAGTTGCAATGCAACTGCAGTGGCGAATACTCCATTAAATGAAAATGCTCCATCTTTCGATCCAAGAGAAACTTCTTGTAAACAGTTCATTTCTTCTGTCCCTGAAGCAACATTAAACGAACGTCGCGGGTGAACGTGGACCAGTTTGCTCGCACTAACATAATGGAGGGTCCGTCTAAATCATATCATAGTGATAATATAGGCACAACTTGTCAGTATGCTGTATTAAGTAATTCCGTTTTATCTGAAGTTGATCATTGTTATCCACTTTCAATATTTTTTTCAATTAGATTGGTACGAAGATGAACCTACTTGGATTTTAAATGATACTGGTATACCTACTCCTATTACTGATCAACCTTTGATCACAGGAACTGTTTGCGGTATTATGATACAGTGTGTCATCGCCAGTGGAAGCCAGTGTAATTTAGTCAGTTATGAATTATGGTGCAGTATAAAATCAATTATTCCGAGTGCCAAACTGGATACAGTGGATCAACTTAAGTATTTGCCGTTTGCAGGACATCAGAAGTTTCGTGTTGTTGGTCGGAAGATTATAAGTATTTCAATTAACTCGGAAGTTTTTACTTTGGAGATATTCGTATTGAAGCAACTGCATGCTGAATTAATTCTCGGAATACCATTTTTAAGGCAATACAAAGCTGTACTCGATTTTAGAAGAAACGAAATTAGTTTGATGGCGTCTACGGGTTCCGAATTGGTTCAGCCATTTAACTCTAGCAAAATCACAACTGATAGGGATCGCTGCCAAATGCAAGAAGTTACTATAATCAAAGAAGCAGAAAATTTACTTGTCGTTTCTCTAGATCAGATCACAACGAAGGTGCGGTCGTGTGAATCACTCAACACGGAGCAGCAGTCTCAGCTTGAGAATTTAATAATAGAATATCATAGGTTGTTTTCTGATCGACCGCGATCTGCATTTGTAGAACCTTATCAAATTGAACTAGACACAAAGGAACCAATCAAGGCACCTATATATCCGGTACCGTTCGCCAAAAGAGCAGCGTTAGAAAAGGAACTAGAAAAATGGAAAGCCTGGGGAATAATTAAAGAGATGTCTTCACCTTATTTGAACCCAGTACATATCGTCCCAAAATCTAATGGTGAGTGGCGTCCAGTGGTGGATTTTCGTCGCCTAAACCAACATGTAATTTCACCACTTACCCATGTTGAACCGATAAACGAGCTACTTCAACATTTTAAGGGTGCAAGATATTTTTCTTCAATTGATCTCTCCTGTGGATATTTTCAAATACCACTTACGCCCGACTCATATAAGTACACAGCTTTTTCGTATCGAGGACGACAGCACGTGTTTTGTTACTTGCCATTTGGTATAAAATCAGCTGTTTCTGTTTTTGTTGAGAGAATGAATAAGGTGTTTGGACCAGAGACTTATTCATTTCTGATGATATATGTGGATGACATTTTAATATTTAGCCCAACAATAGAGAAACATTTTGAACATCTTGATTATGTTCTACAGACATTGCAGATGACGAACATGTCCATAAAATTTGCCAAATGCAAATTTTTCCAAACGGAAATTAAGTTTTTGGGTCATGTGGTGTCTGGTTCCGAGATTAAGGTCGATCATGATAAAGACTCAGCTATTCTACAGTTTCCTGTTCCTCAAAACAAAAAGTCACTTCGCAAATTTTTAGGACTGGCAAATTGGAGGAATCGTTTTATACATGGATTTTCAGATATCGCTAGTCCATTATATAATCTTTTACGCAAGAATGTGCCATTTTATTGGACACCTCAGTGTCAAGAAGCTTTCTTGTTATTAAAGAATGCTCTAATTTCAGCACCAGCATTGAGTCAACCCGACTTTGAGTTAAGGTTTTGTGTTTCTGTTGATGCAAGCCAGAAAGGATTAGGTTGTGTACTTTGGCAAGTTGATAATGATGAAATTCGTGTCATACAATACGGCAGTCGTTCTCTTAGAGGAGCAGAGATTACATATAGTACACACGAATTGGAATGTTTAGCTATATTATTTGCTCTGGAGAAATTTGCTATATATCTTAAAGGAACTGATTTCAACTTATATTCAGATCATAAGTCGTTGTCTTGGCTTAAAACTGCACAATCACTTAATTCTCGTCTTACGAGATGGGCTCTCAAACTGCAGTGTTTTGATTTCACGTTATATCATGTCCCAGGAGTTTCGAATAATATTGCTGATACGTTGAGCAGATTTCCGCCTTGTACTTCTTATTCTGCACTTGATGATAAATTATATATCAATCAAGTAATTGTGGAAGATTCACAAGATGATACTTCTTCTATTTGGTTAAAAGCTCAACGAGCAGATGAAAAATGCAATAATATAATTTCTCACCTGGAAGATAGTACAACTGATAAAGACTTTTCAAAGTATCTTCTTCACAACAAAATTCTGTTTTATAAACCCAATTCAGATGAAATTTGTAAACTTGTAGTGCCACGTGAGCTTATACCTTTGGTATTGCACAAAATGCATGATTTAAACGGACATTTTGGTTATCAGAAGGTTTTAGCAGCTTGTAGAAGGGCATATTTTTGGCCGTACATGAGAAAATCAATTAGAAATTACCTGAAAGATTGCTTAGAATGTGCACGAACAAAGATTGTAGGTCGGCCGTTGCGGAGAGATGAATATCACGTCGTTTCTCACCAACCTCACGATTTCCTCTCTATTGATTTAATCGGAAAATTACCAAGATCACGTACATATGAATATCTCCTCACAATTGTAGACGTTATGTCAAAGTTTGTTATGATTTATCCGTTAAGAAAAGCGACTGCCAGGGAAATTATCAATCGTTTTGAAGAACAATATTTTAAACATTACTCTGTATGCAATGTATTATTATCAGATTGTGGAAGCCAATTTACATCAAATGAGTGGAAAGCCTACATGGATTCAAGGAAAATTAAGCATATTACTACCACTACATACAATCCGAAATCTAATCCTATTGAGAGGTACAATAAAGAGATTGTTAGGTTACTGCGATTATTCTGCAATGATAATCACACCAGTTGGTATCCAAAAATAAATTCTATTATTCAGTTATTAAATTATTCATGCTCTTCAGTTACCGGATTATCTCCTAGTGAACTTTTCTTACATGAAGATATGAAGGACTCAATATTTGAAGAAATCAGCTGGCCAGAACAAATTAAATCTTTGCCATGGAAACGCAAATTGTTTTTAGCAGAAATCAGGACTAGACAATCTAGAAGAAGTAGAAAGATTAAGAATGCATTGAACTCGATCAAACTTCGAACAGGAGATTTGGTTATGATAAAAAATAGGCAAGTTAGTTCCAAAATTAACAGCCAGATTCATAAATTGTTCAACTTGTATATTGGGCCATTCCTTGTCAAGGAAATTAAGGACAATAATGCAATTCTTTACACAATGAACCAGCAATATTATGACAAGGTGAACTTTTCTAATCTTCGAGTGTTTAACTGTTCGGAAGAAAAGAGGAATCAACTCTTGTCTGAGAATTAAATTTACGAGAGTAGATACTTGAAAAAAATGAAACCATTCTGTTTATTATTTTGTACAATTGAATGTTGTATTATGTTCTGATTTGTTATTACCTGTTAGGCACAAATCTGTTTATGTGCACGTTGTTGTCCAATGTCGGATAATATTGTGCATTTGTAACTTTGTTTTAGTTATGTTGATAAACATCTGACTGATTTTTAAATGAAAACTCCTCCTTGCTGTTTCGTAGTTTTCATTTTCCCGGAGGAGGGGAATGTTGTGACGGTCCTGTGAATCCGCACAATATAATTATATGTTTATTGAAATTATTAATTTCATATTATACAAATCACTTTATATTAACGTTTAAAAAAATGTATAATTATTACTTTGTACAACGTTAATTATGTTTTATGTTATTCATTGCACTCTACGCTGTATAAACGAGATATTTGGAATTCTAACGTTGCTATAGCAACGAGAATCAATAGTCATTATGTGGTAGTGTGTCTGACAAAAATGGAAATATAGGTAATAGTGAACTGCATATTGCTTAGTTATTTCACTAATATATAGACCTATAGAAGTTGTATCTTCACCTTCGCGTTTTATTTCAAATATTTATGAACTAAATGTGATCGTGCAAATGATTGACTTGTGAACGTCACACAGAACAATCGAATCCACAAGACAAGACAAATAATAATGATTAACAAATAAAAAGTAAAAAGAGAACCACAAGGCACAAAAGATGAAGACAACATAAACATCTTTCAAGTCAAATTTTATATTAATGTACACATTGCAGTGCTTAAAACAATTGGGAATGGTACTGAAGTTTATATTACTATTTCAAAGGTTTTCTTCCTCCTTATTGACATTTTAAAAATATTTGCACAACAAAAATCTTCTTGTAAATGATAGTCCGTTAATTTAAATGTACGTATTAAAACGAAATTGTGTAATAACACTTCTTAACATGTTTTCTTGCAAAATCTTTTATTGGCCTCTCTTTTAATTTTGGTTTTATAATCTCACACATGTTTAAAATAACATATATTCGTTTACGTATCTCTTTATGTGTAAATATTTCAAATACAACATTAGGTGTAAAGTACACTTTGTAATCAAGGAACCCTGGATTCTATTCCTACTTTACAGTTCCAACTAACCTATTTGAGCATAAAGAAATACATTTTTATCTCTCCTGCAGATCTTCAAACTAAAATTACACATTTTGTACATTTTAGGTATTATTATTGCAAAGAAATAGAATGACTTAATTTCTACACAAACTTATATTTTATTTATCAGGCTATGACACCTCCAACGAGCCATTCTGGATGATGGAGCTAACTTCAACTTCCTAACCAGGCTATGACGTCAAACAAGCCAACGACATGGAGGAAGACATCCAAGGAACAGCACTGCCAAGAGGAGTGCCTGTTAGTAGCAGGTAAACTTTCAAGATATACATTATGTCAATGTAAAGTCTCTATGCCCATGTTTCTCAACCGCCGGGCCGCGAGAGGTTCTCCTGAACTTTGCGACTTGCAGCCCAAGCTGGCAACCACCTGGAAAGATGACCTTTCGTTCTGGGGTCACCAGCGATAAGAGGAAATCCTTTCTCGCTGGTGAGAAATCAAAGCCGCTGAGATGGGACTGTCACCCGTGCAGCCTCTCAATTTGACTTTTAACGATTGGGCCTTTCTCGAGTTAGAGCCAGAAGGGTGAAGCGACTTGCAGCCCAAGATGCCAACCACCTACAAGGGATTTGAGTTCGACTGCGATAATAGGAAATGTTTTTCTGACAGTGGTGGTGAAAGATCAAACGATCTACATAGAAGGTGGCTAGCTTCCCGCCTCCAAATTTAGTTTCGGTCGCAATTTTCATTAACAAATATATTGAAGTGGAATTATTCGGGTTAATTGGAAATTCGGTGTCGGGTCGGAAATGAAACATTCCAATGGAATAAATACATTTAATGATACTTGGCAGAGAAACTAAAGATTTCATTAGATCCAGTCCTTGTCAACTAATTTAAACCAAATTTTGCATTTGTCATTAAGCCTAGAGATAACAGAACTAATACTCTCTTTGGTTATGCCATAATTTATTTATGAATATTAAATTCTAAGGGCACATATTAATTAACGTACAAAGTTAAAAGCACGAGTAAAATTGTTGGGATCGGTGCATCGACTATTTAAAGAAAAATAAAAGAAAAAGAATCGGACCGCAGCCTCACGAAGGTTGAGAACCACTGCTCTATACACTTTTTAGGGCCTCCCCGATGGCGTAGTTGTATCGTCGTCGCCTTGTAATCAAGGGGTCTCGGGTTCGATACCCGCTGGAGGCATCTAGTGGTTCGGATCTCACTTTCATCTGTAGGTGCAGTCCCGATTATCCTTACTGTGCATAAAGTAGACTTGAAACACGAACCCAATCAAATGTACTCACGTTTGGATGCGAATGCCTACTTGCATAACCTCGGATGCAAGATGGCTTCGACAGCAAAAATGGTGGTCTAGCAATGAAAATAAATCCCATATTGTTTTTGGATGAGAAAGATGACACCTAGGCGGGAACCAGACGAGACCGATAATGAGTTTGGTGTCTGTAAAATCAAGACTTACCATTAAGAGGTTTTCGATTCACTGTAGACATCAGTAAACTAGACACTTTTACTGTTCAGCTTATTCAGACGTACCGGAGGGATTATTACATACATATTGCTTGTGTCCAAAATAAAGTGATTTTTTTAGTCGATGATAGTAAGTTTTTTTACTTCATAACAGCCTGAATACTTAAGACTGCCAGCTTAATTATTCCCGTCTAGTTCGCTGCACTTTCTGACTACACTGGCCAACAAAAAAACAACTTTTTTTGTCTCAAGAACTCAATAGGTGAATCTAATAGTATTTTCAGCGCTAATTTCAGTTCCTGTCACCCACAGTTTTGATGTGACAGAGGAAACAAATTTGTTGTACGGTTTATATAATTTATGCATTCAAGAAGGTGCTGTTGCAATAAAAACATGTTTGAAGCTAACACCTAAAAATGTTGTGGTGTATGATTGTCGCCTGTATTTGTAATCAGGAACATTCCTCTTCAAAGTCCAGGTATAATCAAGTAACATGGAGGGGGTTCGTTTTCCCTGGTAACGTTTCTCCATTTCCGCAATAGCTTGATGGAATCTCTCGCCATGCTCGTCACTGACAGCTCCAAGGTTTGGGGGGTAGAAATCTATGTGCGAGTCAAAGAATTGCATTTTAAGGCCCGTGTTGGACCCCAATGCCTGAAATTCAGTTAATAGGTCGGATACAACCTCGCGGAAATTGTCGGACCTATGGTTCCCCAAAAAATCTCTGTATATTCTTGAAAAATGACAGACATGCTTTCTTTTCGATCTCATTAAGTTCGTCATTGAATTTTTCATCACGGAACAGTTCCCTGACCTTAGGGGTCACAAAAATACCTTTTTGATTTTAGCATCACTAATCCTGTGAAATTCCCATTCGCAAAGGAACCACGAAAACTTCGTGTAACTAAGTTGCATTCCTAGTACAAGTAAGACAACTTTCAGATCGCCACATATATTCCACTGAAAGTCCGTAGTTTCATTGATTCATATGTTTCTTTGAGATATTCTGCATGAGCCACAGGAACTGATGGTAACTCGTTACCATTGTGGAGTAGGACTGCTTTTAAACTTACACGTGACGAATCTATGAAGAGATGCCATTCGTGTGTGTTAAATTTATTACAAAACAGTCATTACAAGACACAGTACCATCTTCTAGAGAGAAGAAATCTTTAAAAGCACCTTCAAGATTTCGAAGAAAAAAACAACTTTTGTCTCAGGCTTTAAGAGAGTAAGAGATGCTAGCCTTTTAACCGGGAGTCCAAAAGTTCCGATTGCTGCTTTGACAAGTTCAAATCCCGTACGAGGTCATTAAGATCGGCCTGACTCAACAAATGCGGTCCATTTGAATTCCTGCTTGCTTCATATGTTAGATCAAAATCACCATCATATTACTAGGGGGTTTGGGCAAAGGCAATTCTTCACTGTGAGGCACTGGTCTCATGGCGGACGGTACATTTGGGTATGTTATAGTGTGTTCGAATGAGCTTCAATCCTGCACTGCAGGTCAAACAATGATGCGTAAACACAATCTGTAACCGATAAGGAACTTCACAAAGAATGGTTTGCGTACACTGTTGCCAGTTATATATTTTAAAAAAAATCCCCCTTACAGTACAGTAGTACCTATATTTGCATGTTGTCTTAATACATACATATATACTGAATCTGAAAAACTGTGGGTGATGGACAAATTTCGGATTCAGCATGCAAAATTATATAAAACAAAGCTAATTTCAGCTCTGAGACAAAACCTTTGTTGGCCAGTGCTATCTTTGCACTCACTCTTCTAGTTGGTTACAAAGTGCAACACCGAACCGTCTACCTCATTGATTTGGTGTCATGTAGTGTATCTGGTGTTTCCACCGTTTGCACTACGTTCTGGAGCAGTGCACTATGTGGTGCAAGTCACGTGCTGCATGCTAACAAATCAAGTGAACGACGAAAACAGCATTTGTTAAGTCTTCTGCACTTGAACATCGCTTATCATCTACTTTGTTGAACACAGTTTCTTTGCACCAGCCCGACACTGGAATGAACGTGCAATACACCTTGTGTCAAAAGTGTAGCGAAGCAGACGGGGCTATTGATAACTTGTGGTAGCATTTGGCCTCAGCTGAAATAAATAACGTTGCAGCACTTGGTTGATTTACGTCTTACTTTGTCCCTTTCAGAGGCAACAGAGTAACACAGGGGCGACGACGACAGTCAGACTCCAAGTGCTGCATCCTGGGAGCAGAAAAGCCAGACAGGGTTGGTAAGTACCATATTCCATGTTCTCTTTATCTCTCTTTGATGCTATTAAGCAATCCACAGACAGGACTCAGTGTCTGTTCAAAATGCATTCATGCATTTAATGCACTTCTGTATTTGTTTTCAGCTTGCCAGTGCTTTAGTCTCCCTGTTATAATTACAAACATTGTTGATTGTACAGCATGCTTAGTGTGAATATGTTCTATGTCTTTGTAGAATACAGTATTTCTGAAGCCATGTTAGAAACATCAACAGAAAAAATATTTCTTCCACTGGCAGATAATTTTCTTCGCTATATCTTAAACGTTTTATGCCCGTAACATTTTAATACCAAGATAATACGTATATAGTTCCTAATTTAATATCTTGGATCATATTTTGTTAAGTCAGGGTTTGACTTAATGCATAAGCCATACTAAGTAGTTTTCGAAAATCGCTCTCCTTTCTAAAAACCACTTTGCTGTACTAAAATCTGAAAAATTAAACCTGTTTAGAATTCCGTCCAGAGCATTGAAGTGGATCATAGTGTGGTTTGCTTTCGAAGTTGTCTAGATATGTACGATAATATCGTGGCACCTTAAGCTTATTTTCTATCACTCACAGCAGAGGAATGAAAACACACAAATATTCGTTTGAGTGCTTTGGAAGGAATTCTGAACAGATGCATTTATTTTCAGCATGACGTATATCATAGCGCAGGCCAAAGATCCAGGGTTATCTTAGCTAAAAATATTAAGCGCCAATCATTTCACATTTTGATATATTAGATTATCGTTTAATTTGTTTGAGTTTTTCTTTAAAGTTCACTTTATGAACAGATAGGCTAATCGAGACTGAACCTACAGTTTAAAGTGGGATCCGAACCACTATGTGCCTCCAGCGGATATCAAACCCGGGACCATTTCATTACAATGAACGACGTTACCACTATGCTATCGGGAAAGCCACATTAGATTATTATTTTCAGAGTAGTGACCAGAGGGGGAGGGGTGTTGGGGTTATAATCTCCCTTTGACCCAACGTTCATGCAACAAGTATTGAAATGTGGTAAAATATAGTAGTGGCTGCTAAATGAAGCATATCTCCCAAAGGGTCATGCCATCCCCCCAACTTACGAAGTTTCTGCGAACGCCACTGGCTGTCTCTTTGCAATGCTTTAGCTGAGACTTGAGCAACTCGCTTGACCTTGTGGAGACAATGAACGCTCCGTGCAGTGCGAGCTTAACGCCCGCACCTCAAAGCCAGCAAGCTGCAGAGCAGGAGTGGGGAAGCACCTTTCACTGAGAGAGAAAAAATGAGTGTGGAAGAAAACGCAAGAAACTATCTCCTGTTTCTTCTGTCATAAGAACAATAGCACGCTGCACTGTTACTAACGAATCAAATAACAACTGCACGAACATGGTCGTCGAAGTCTCTTGCTCGCTCATTCTATTCTCCCCGCTCCTCTTACAACGCTACAGTACCGTCGCTCGCTCCGCAGTCCAAGCGTGCATACGAGAGCGCTCTTCCACAAATACGGCGGGTTACCCAGGCTTGTTGCAGCTAATACAGGGTGTCCCACATAAAACCGATACACCTGTACTGAATGATACATACTATAGGTGCCGCTGTATATAAGTAGAGATATTGAACCGGTACATATTTTGAAAATGATACTCCATTTATATGTGGTATGTGATAGAAATATTGGGGAACTTTTTGCTCTAAATTTGCATTTTTGCTATTAAGCGTCGCATTTCTGCCACTTTTGGCTAATCGTTGCGATGAAGACAAGTGATGATTACATGAAATTGGTGAAGAATTGAATCCATGCCCATACCTGGACTCGAACCCGCAAACGTCGGTGGTGTAATCTAAAGTAGGCCACGTAACACGCTCGCCACCTAGTCGCCAGGAACTTCTTCCTGTAGAAAAGCATAATTCAACATCTCGTTCCAGTTATGACCGGAAAATGTTATGTATGAGTGGGAGCGACGATTTTCACAAAGCCTCAAATGCCCTTGAACAATTGAGTTTTGAAAGTTCAGTTTTCTTAAGTAAGGATGCACAACGCAGGTTAATTGCCTATGTATATTGCTGGAAGTTTGTCTGGTAGTGGCGAATTATCAGAGGATACAAGGTAAGACATGTTTATGAAAAACGTTACTTGTTAACTGTTTACACTCGAAGTGCAATAAAGACGTAAGTGACAACTGTAGCGTCAACAGGAAGACAAACAACGCAACCAATGAACTGAACTCCTGAAGTGATTATTATTAACAAAATAAAGAACTAGCTAATTTACATTGATTTTCATCTCACAAACGACTAAAATATATGCTATTTTTTGTTTCAGGTTCCACAAAAAAAAATATAAAGAAATCGTTCGTTGCCTAAGAAATCCCTCCCTCGATAAAAGTCCAGTTTCAGGGCTAGAGGAAACACTGGGGTTCTTCATTTCTTAAGGGTAGATTCACGGGTAGGGGAAGGGGGAGGGTTTCAGAGGGGGAGAACTAACACTGCGGAGGGGTGAATGGTCCTCGGGGGATGTAACCCAGGCCAGGAGAGACGTAGGCACCAGCGGGTTGCTGAAAAAGCAGTCGTTGGTGAAAACTCCATACTTCCACCCTTTGACGTGCCCTGTCTGAATGGGCTCCTTGGGGATCCTGGTCTCGGTATCGGGGTGGTGTCAGGCACGTATCCAGGAATTCCTTTCGGGGGGGGCTCAACATCATTTTTTTAAGGGGTATAGTAAGAACTTCACAATTGTGTGTTTAAGACCAGAGGTGGCAATTGGGTTCCAAAATGGGGGGGGGGGGTGCGGAGGGCGTTGCAAGGAAAGTTTACTTTCTCTTGGTAGCCAAGGCTTAACATTAAGAGGTCATAATGTTGAGGCAAAAAAATAAAAAATGGGGAACAACTATATCTTAAATCGTTGCCACTGTAAGGCTGTCATTTTAATCAGAACGTGAAATCGGAACATTTTTTACCACTCGACTCCTCTGTTTCCATGCATTAATATTGTTGCCGGAACCATCTCAGTATGTGTGTTTGTCCATTTCATCTCATCAGACATAAAAACATCTATGGTATCTTTGAGTGTTTTTACGAAGCTGTTACACATGCACGGGATGGACAATCCACTCGACAACTCAAGATTCAAATTGTGGACTGCGAACTGGACGCAGACAGCTCTCGTATATTTCTCTCTGATTCGAGCTTGAACACCACTAACGTGTCTTGTCCTCCCATTTTTCAGCTCTTATAAAAGCCGAAACCCACCAAATTGTTCAGATTCAGGCCTTAGCACTCACAAGTGTTCAAAAATGCCTGACACAGCTTCCGCTGTCTTGTCATATATCGGCACGAAACAAAGGAAGTCTTCTCGAATACAGGTGGATCACGAAACAATTAATGCACAGTGAAAACCCTTCCGTTCCCAACACATCTAATGTTTCGTCTCCCAGTATGATGAAATGATTACTCATTTATCTCCAGTGTAGTGCCCCAGGGAGGTTTGGTGAGGTAATAACCCCATTTGACCCAGTATTCCCCCTCTCCCTTCCGAAAATCCTGGGCACGCCTCTCTTTATCTCGGACATTTTTTAAAATCAACTCACCAGAAGTTTTTATCATCGTATTGGAGATTGAAGTAAGATGCGTTCTTCCTGCAGGTTTGGATATGATCCTTTAGGGTGCTGTCGTCTGCCTGCCTTCACACCTAACCTTAACAAGACCCTAATTTTCCATCCTTGTGACTTGGATTTTCAAGACTTAGGAAGGTTTCAGACTGAAGGGACACGCGATACATGTCGATTGGAATGGGCCAATCAACAGCAACGTTTCACACCGTAGCGACACAAAAGGCCGCACAAACATAATTTCGATTTGTGAAATCCTCAGGCGACACGGTGTGAAATCTCCCTTATTAGGCCACTGTCATTGTCACCTCGAAGTAGTAGCTCTTGTTGACCACAGAAAAAATTATCCTCAACCGGTGATAATGCTCCTGTTTTCTTCTCTCTCCTATATTTTCTGTGCTTGTTCACTATACAGGCAACACCTTACGATTTGATATACACAGGACATGTACTATGTAGACATTTTAACGAAAAATCGGTTGAAGTCAAGGATGGCTAGGTGGCTCAGTTGGTAGAGCCCTGATTTGGGTCCTGGTAGAGCCTGCAATTTCCACCTAAAATGTCTACATATGCAACATCTTCTTGCTTTCTCTTCTCGACATTCATAAAATTTTCGGCTGTCTCTTTATGGTAGTTAAGTGTTTGAATGTGTTTCGAACCCAGTAGGTTTAAACAAAAGTATTTTTTATACCATGAAATTCTCGGACTGCATATACGAAATTTAGTTCTGGCAAAACTAAATCATCACTCAAAACTTTGATTTTCAGTTGATCTATGCAGTTTATTTCTGTTTTAATAAACCACTCCAATATCCGGTACTGCTGAAATATTCACTTTAGAGAGAGACCTTTGATCTCTTCGGCCCTCGAACCGAGCTAGCACTACTCCGAGGCCCCGGAAGTTCTGCTGTCGTCAATGTCTTCATTTTCGAATCACTATATCTTATAAAGCAATCAGAGGACGCTGACTGATATGATCACCAACGACTGTATGAATTGTCACACTTACCTCTGAAATCTCATTAACCGATTCTTTGTACAGATCAACCAAAAAATTGAATCCGCGTATTTATATCCTCATTATATTCTAGAACGTTCTGCAGATAAAACGATTCGTTAATATCGCCAGTAGTTGACTCCTTCTCTCATTCAAGAACGTACCCTCTCCTGCCTTCCAGAGATTAGAAATTACAACGAATCGCCCTAAGTGTGGCGCTACCTTTGTTGTGCAGCTTCCAAATGCTGACAAGTATCTACATAGTGCTGAAGTGCGCTGTGAGAACACCGAAAGCACAAGAAAAGTGTACGTGCAATATTATCAACAACAGGGTTATAGAACATTCTCCGTCTTGCCTCGATAATGGTCTATCTCCTTAAATCATCGTCACATTATTCAAAAAGCCAAAAACCTCATTTTATCTATTGTAAAATTAAAAAAAAATCCTGGTGGGGGGGGCTCGAGCCACCTCAACCCCAGCTTGTATACGTTCTATTAACAATAACAGGGTTATAGAACATTCTCCATCTTGTCTCGATAATTATTTCTCCAAAATTATCATCACATTATTCAAGAAGAAAAAATCCTAGTTTTATCTAGTGTAAACAGAAAAAATTCCTAAAGGTGGGCTCGAACTTCCTGATTCCCTTGGATACGTGCTATTGACAATAATAGGGTTATAGAACACTCTCCGTTTTGTCTCGATAATTATTTCTCTTAGATTTATAAATTTAATATCTTCACATTATTCAAGACGCCAAAAATCTAATTTTATCTAGTGTAAATTGAAAAAATTCCTGAGGGAGGGGTGGGGGGCTCGAGCCATTAACTATAACAGGGGTATAAAACATGCTCCGTCTTGCCTCGATAATTATTTCTCTCCTTACATTATTTAATAAGCCAAAAACCTAATTTTATCTAACGTAAACTGAAAAATTTCCTGGGTAGAGGGTCTAGCCCCCTGTGCCCCATCTTGGATACGTGCTATTATCAATAACAGGGTTACGGAACATTCTCCGTCTTGCCTCGATAATTATTTCTCTCCTTAAATTATTGTAACATTATTTTATTTCACACCACAAGAAATCAAAAACCTCTTTTTATCTAGTGTAAACCTAAAACTTTCGGGGGGGGCTCGAGCCCCCTAAGCCCCCCCTCTGGATACGTGCCTGGGTGGTGTGATGGCGTACAGGAGGCGTGGGTGAATGCTCGCCTCTGTCGGTGTTTGTGAGAGGCGGGGGAGGCCGTCCCTTTTCCCTCTTTTGTCGTGTAGGGGAAGGGTTGCATGGAAACTCGCACGACTCGCTCCTCTACACTCCACACCGCTCGGTTCTCTGTCGCCTGGAAGCAGTTCCATCTCCTTTCCATTTTTTCCCCAGATTTTTTCCAGTATTCTTCCAGTGACTCATGGTCCACAATCAGAATAGCCAGCTCAAGTAGGCAGCATTCTTTGGCATTCATTGCATTTTGGTTATTCAACATCCTTCTTACTTCCTCAGGCTAATCGCGACAACGAAAATAGGGCCTCCCGATGGCGCAGTGGTAGCGTCGCCGCCTTGTAATCCAGGGGTCCCGGGTTGGATACCCGGTTTAGGCACAGTGGTTCGTATCCCACTTTAAACTGTAGGTACAGTCCCGATTAGCCTTACTGTGCATAAAGTGGACTTAAAACACCAACTCAACAACAGCGACAACGAAAATGAATGACAAAACAGAAGGAACAAACACAATGACTCATTCATGCCTTATCCAGAATTTGAACCTAGGACGTCTAACTTCAAAGCACTTTAGACTTAACCACTCTATCATCAAAGTTAGGGACCCACATAATATACAAGGTAGAGGAAGTTACTTAATCACTGACACGTTACATCTGTCACGTATACAGGGTGTCTCAATAAAATGTATATCCACCTTGAATGTTTGCGAAGTCAGTGTTTATTAAGATACAATTCATTTTCGAAATTTAAAATAATATACAGACATGAATGATTTTTCCTTATCAAGGCCTGTTTTCAAACTGATGACCGTTCTGGTCCAGGCCCTGCTGGAACAATACGAAGAAATGGAATGTCGAACATCAAGAATCACTCTTTTCGGTATTTAGGCGCATTCTCGTTCAATTGCTGCCTTCAGTTCGACGACACTTTCCGATTTTGTACCATAAACTTTATTCTTTATATATCCCCAAACAAAAAGTCTAGTGGCGTGAGGTCTGGTGAACGCCAATGGTATTCTTCTGAAACTCTTTATCCAATCCATCTGTTTGGTGCATCTTGCCAAGCACCACTCATAAAACTACATTGTCCGGTCAGAATCATCTGCACTGAGAGCATGGACTCTTCTTGGAGTGTAACTCTTTCAATACCAGTGCCTTAAAATGCAATGGACGCTTGATTTTGAAATCCCTATCTCACGACCAATTTGCCGCACATGTTTTCCTGTACGATACCATCAGCCTTTCTTTCTTTCTTTGTGGGGCTCGTCGATGTCCGCGGTCTTCCGGAACGTTTCATGTTGACATTCTGAACAGTTTTATCTGCTTGAAATTCTCTCCTAAATTGTGCATGCACTTAAACTAAATTTACAAATTTCCTGTCGTACTTTAGGATAAATTTCCTTTGTTCAAAGCTTGGTCTAGCTTCACCCATTATTTGAAATTAAATTCAAATAAAATTTATTATAAACCTGAAAAGGTCCGAAATTTATGTGAGTTATCAGCTGTTTGGGAACACCCTATAGCATTCATGTGCGTTCTTTCGAATATCAGACAGTATTCGTAAAAGCTCTATTTACACTTTTTCTATAACAGTTTAGATATCAAAATCTTCTCGAAAGCACAAACACAAACTCTACATATATTTGTTCAAAATACAAATAATCATATTCTAGACCAAAATATGTTTTAGCTCTCTATTTTCTATATATTCTCTGAACATCTCAACTAACTACAGACCTTATACGTAGCTACTAACATCACGCGACTAAAGAGCTCTCTCACTACACTTACATCTATATTAATTTCTTGTGCTGTCACCGAAATGTGTTCGTAGACAGTCTCCAGCTTCTGTTCATAGCTGTCTTCTTCAATGTTCTGTGTTCCCTTCTTAAGGTTAGTAAAATAGGGCACCCTGTCCCAAAATGTAGGACTATAAGTCAAAATGTACGACACAAATCATTCGCAGTAAATACTACATTTCTAGAACATGTTGACACATTTTCAGTTGTCCTTTTTTAAATGACATTTTAATTTCTTAAACACAAAAATCCCATATTTGTAGTCAGTACTAAACAATAAACTTCTCATTATGCGTGTATTCAGTCGCACTTCTATGAGGAGCCACTTTTTCTCGAAGTTCCAGTTTTAGTCAAAATATACTTATGCAATTCTGAACAGTAAAACTCTTTGAAATTATATCTTTTACCAATCCTTTTACATAATCTATGAGAAATATGTTTCCCTCGTCAGTTCATTCTGCTAACATTAATTAAAACATTCTCTCAACATTTGTATTATGGCCTGAAATGGCACAAATATTCAGCAATTAACATAAGTTGAAATATGAAACATAATGTCCTTAACATAACTTGAAATCGTTCAAGAAGTTTCACTTCAATGTAAACACCTTGCAGGATCCATGAGTACTTCCATAGGTACAGAAATACCATTCAGGCATTGAACAGTGACGTCAATACAATGTGGCCCCAAAATATGTTAATTAATATCTTCAGTCCTTGTTCTAGCACAACACGCTATGTTTTGCAATGTCTGAATCAAAATAAGTTTCGCTATTGAGTTTCTTGGAGTGCAATTCACAGAGTTGTAACTTGCATGATTTCTGTTTGTTCAACTGAAGCACGTATTTCCTATATTCAACGTATGTGACGCTCAAAATGAAGAACATTTTTATGGTAGGACATGTCCTGCAAAAAGAGGACCGTCTGGTAACCCTACTATTCCTTCCCATTCAGTCACCCATTCTCTTCCTTACTGTTTCTGTCTCTTTCCACATTGTCGGCACTTTCAGTATTCCTTCCCTCTCTCACAAGACAGTGCCTCCTGTCCATTTCCTTTTCCTTCTACCACTTTTAAAATCTTTTTCTTGTTCATTTTACACCTTATGTATCCACTTGACACTTTCCATTCTCCGCCAAAGCCACGAATGCTTCTAGTCTTTCCCCATCTCTCTTTCTCATTTTCCACATTTCGATCCATAGAATGCACTCCGAGCAAAGCACTACACAAGCCTCTTCTTAATTCCTGGTCCATTTTAGCACATAACAGACTCCTATTACTTCTGCAGTACAATATACTGATGCCTCTATTAATTTTCCACATGCCAAAGTTTCACATAAGTTGCTGTTAACATTCTAAATGCATAGATATATCATTAGAAACCTCTAAATCCATCAAATCACTACTAAGGTTCATAGGCTCCCTCACAGTATGTTCAAATCTTCTCATCAACAGTTAGAAGAAACAAGCACACACATTTAAGGTCAGATTACACGGTTAGGTAAGGTGAACTACTGACATATATAGTGAAGGCTACTTACCAATAAGGATATCACATCGTATCATTCATACAGTTACAGACAGAGACAATTGGCCATTCTATATTAATTAGCTTTGACATAGAACAAACGACGTATTTTCATTTTTACATTGCCTTGTACTTCTCCAAGGTAATCGCGACGATGAGGATGAACAGTGAATTTATGAATTAGATAGGAACACAAACTCAACATGCGTGTCTCAGTCAGAATTCACACCTAGAGTAGGCAAATGACGTAGGCATCCAAAAGCCTTTGGATACTAAATGTGAACATGAGTCACTGGACCACGAACTCTAATGTCAGTTCTATTTCTTTTTTATTTTCTTCATTCGCTCTACCTCGTTCATTTTAGCATAGTTCTATTTGCCAGATGTATATGTGTATCATATTATGTTCAGGCTTTGCTCATATTTTACGTCACGTGCCTTTCTATGCTAATCGAGATGATGAGTGATGAATAAATTACTTGGACAACATAAGACGTGTCCATGTCTTCGTTAAGGTTCGAGCCCAGGAGTTCTGATTTGGTAACGCATCACGCTTGTTACTTTATCACAAAGACCAATTTCGTTAATGTAGACCTTCTAGTAAACCGTCTTAGAGATCTAAGTTCTTCGCGTGTGTGTGTCTGTGTTCCCTTTACCATATTTCATTGGCAGTTTTATCCACTAGGAGTTCTCCTTTAGCTTTATATATTAGCATATCATTCTTGCATCCGTGACCCTCTTGCCCATCTTCTTGTTTGGCATCTTACCAGTAGCGGCGTTTCGGAGCCAAAACTGGGGGCAAGAAGAGTTTACTATTTCTTGGTAGACAAGGCTTACCATTAAGTGGTTTATTTGAATTCCTACCATCCTAGTCTTTTCCTGTCACTTTCCCAGGCTCTACATGCCACCTTTTCTGTATTTTTTTTTGTTTACTTTCCGTCGCTTTTGAACTTCTCTAGCTTAATCACAACGAAGAGGATGGATCATGAATAGGGACCTTGAGTTTTCGCGTTTGAAATATGAAAAAATGGATATTGTTTTTCTTGCTTTTCGTGTTATTTGCCTCAGAATTCGCGTTTTCAACAATCAAGATGCACTCAGCGTTAACATGACAAATAAAACGTTATTAATTCTTATTCTTATTCCAACGTTAATCGAATATGAACTGCCTTTGATACGAAACAAATGTCTTTAATGTCTTTTTAAAAACAAAGAGTGTCAAAACAGATTCTGTACTACTGAAGAACCCGAAGTACAGACAGTACTTACGTAACACCCAGCGAGAGACGTGACATTTCGTTCCTTCACTCATGTCTCTGCGTCTTTTACATAAGATTTACAATCACTTTTTTATGTGAACCAGAGAACCCACGTAGCCATAAAGTCAGCCAGCACTCGTGATTTCGGTACGGGGCATCATGTGAGTTCCAAAATGTTGATGCTCACGAAGCATCGTGAAGATAATGGGTAATATCTTCGATTTGTCGGTGTTGTATTTTTCCAAAATTCGTGATACTTCTTTACTTTATGGTGCTACATTTCACAAAATTCACGTTTCTATTTTAGCACACTTCTCTGCCAAATATACATAGAATTGCACCCTCATTGTGCTTTTAAACTAGTATATCAATTTGTACGTCACATGGCCTTCGTCTGTTCGTGACAGTTTGGAAACAATTTTTGAGGAAGTTATTTTCCATTATTTTTCGCGCGACAAATACCTATGTTACAACTCTTGTATGACCCTAAGTGCGCACTCGATCTCCGTCAGAACCCCGTCGTTGTGGTCGGTAAAGTTAAAAGTTTCTCGTGCGACAAATTCCGATTTGACGGCCCCCGTGTGACGATAAGTGCGCACTCGATGTCCGCCAAAGTCATGAAACGTCGCTTGGTAAAGCAAAAGGTTTCACGCGTGACAAATACGTGTGTTACGACTCCCGAGTGACGTTCAGTGACACTCGAGCTCCTACCAGAGCCCAGCGACTTTGCTCGGTGATTCACAACGTTTGCACAAAAGGTGAAAAGTCGTGGAAAACATGCACTTACACATATTTTCGCGTACCTCTCGTAAATAATCCATGTATAACACGCACCATAGTTTTTGTTTGGGGGGGAGTGTCAAATTTTGGAAAACATTCACGTTACATAAATATCGTACATTTCATTTTTTGAGCCTAAAACACAAGAATGTTTATTTTGGCGGTATTTTTAGTCTTTTTAAGTCCGAAATGTGTTGAAATTCGTGAAAAAGGCCACAATTTGCATTTTATGCCAAATTCGTGTTATTTTGCTATTTGGATATATGAAAAATGTGTTTAGAAAGTGTCACTGTATATACACAAACACATTTGGGCAACAATTAAACATTTTTGGTACGTAACATTGCGTTTGAGAAAAATCAAGGTCCCTAATCATGAATTGATGAAACGTCCACGTTTTATCCAAGATTCGAACCTACGGCCTCCGACTTCGTAGCGCTAACCACTGCAAGGAGACAGGCGTTACCTTCAGTTTTAATCCCGTTCAAGGGGAGACCGGACTGCTTCTACGTTCCTTCCTTGCTTTCTTTGGCCTTCTTTTTCGATATCCATCTTTGGGTCGTTCATGTTTCTTCTACTTGCACTCAAGTCATGTTTAACTGTGGAAATATCTTCACCAAAATAAATTTCCAATTCTCCTGACCATTGTTGATTGATTATTTCTTGACTTCTTTCCAATTTGACTCTGTCATATAATTGGCAGGCATCTTCAGTTACCTCTTCCAAAATGCTTTTAGGTCATATACTCAACAACTACATTGCTTGTGAACGGTAGATAGGGTCTAGGATTAGTACATAAATATATAGAATATGGATAAACATAGATACAAGTTACTAGCGGAAGAAAATATAGATATGGTACTATGAATAGATAAAGCAATACACAATTGAAAACTAGACCAACTTAGATTAAGCTGAAGAGCAAATAGAAAAATGATGATCTGCTTGTCACATCATAAAGCTATTAAGAGAGAGGGTTCTGTGGATCTAAGATGGAAAAATTTAGACACATTAAGATTTCTGAGGACAGTTAATCTTCACGTGAGAAAATGTATGGGTTAGAGTTAGGGCAAGATGAATACTTATCAATTTTACTAAAATAAATAATAATAAAATATAGCATAATAAGACCCACTTAGTCTTAACATACAAGGAAAGTGTTCTACTCGAAGCAGATATTTGCAGTACTTTTTTTCTGGGACGAGACTTTCAGGCACTCCTCAGCCAGTTAACTGCAAACTAATTCAGAAAGTGGTACACTCAGTGCACAAAGACAAAACGTTGGAATAATCGGGTTTAATGATTAGGATTAGGATATACAAAACTCAATAGATACGAATATCTACGTACATGGATTTGTTCAGACTGTTAGGTTTAGAATTTAGATTTAGGTTTTATAGAAAACTCAATAGTAAGACTGCCATCAAAAATGATTAGGAAATCTACATGGATTTATTGAGAATGTTAGGTTTAGAATTTAGATTTAAGTTTTATAGGAAACTCAATAGCAAGATGGCCATTGAAAATGATTAGGATATCTACATGGATTTATTGAGAATGCTAGGTTTAGAATTTAGATTTAGGTTTTATAAGAAACTCAATAGTAAGACTGCCATGAAACATGATTAGGCAATCTACATGGATTTATTGAGAATGTTAGATTTTGGTTTTATAGGAAACTCAATAGTAAGATGGCCATCAAGAATGATTAGGAAATCTACATGGATTTATTGAGAATGTTAAGTTTAGAATTTAGATTTAAGTTTTATAGGAAACTTAATAGTAAGATGGCCATTGAAAATGATTAGGATATCTACATGGATTTATTGAGAATGTTAGGTTTAGAATTTAGATTTAAGTTTTATAGGAACCTCAATAGTAAGATGGCCATTGAAAATGATTAGAATATCTAAATGGATTTATTGAGAATGTTAGGTTTAGAATTTAGATTTAAGTTTTATAGGAAACTCAATAGCAAGATGGCCATTGAAAATGATTAGGATATCTACATGGATTTATTGAGAATGCTAGGTTTAGAATTTAGATTTAGGTTTTATAGGAAACTCAATAGTAAGACTGCCATGATGAAACATGATTAGGCAATCTACATGGATTTATTGTGAATGTTAGATTTTGGTTTTATAGGAAACTCAATAGTAAGACTGCCATCAAAAATGATTAGGAAATCTACATGGATTTATTGAGAATGTTAGGTTTAGAATTTAGATTTAAGTTTTATAGGAAACTCAATAGCAAGATGGCCATTGAAAATGATTAGGATATCTACATGGATTTATTGAGAATGTTAGGTTTAGAATTTAGATTTAGGTTTTATAGGAAACTCAATAGTAAGACTGAAATCAAACATGATTAGGCAATCTACATGGATTTATTGAGAATGTTAGATTTTGGTTTTATAGGAAACTCAATAGTAAGATGGCCATCAAGAATGATTAGGAAATCTACATGGATTTATTGAGAATGTTAAGTTTAGAATTTAGATTTAAGTTTTATAGGAAACTTAATAGTAAGATGGCCATTGAAAATGATTAGGAAATCTACATGGATTTATTGAGAATGTTAAGTTTAGAATTTAGATTTAAGTTTTATAGGAAACTTAATAGTAAGATGGCCATTGAAAATGATTAGGATATCTACATGGATTTATTGAGAATGTTAGGTTTAGAATTTAGATTTAAGTTTTATAGGAAACTCAATAGTAAGATGGCCATTGAAAATGATTAGGATATCTACATGGATTTATTGAGAATGTTAAATTTAGAATTTAGATTTAAGTTTTATAGGAAACTCAATAGCAAGATGGCCATTGAAAATGATTAGGATATCTACATGGATTTATTGAGAATGCTAGGTTTAGAATTTAGATTTAGGTTTTATAGGAAACTCAATAGTAAGACTGCCATGAAACATGATTAGGCAATCTACATGGATTTATTGAGAATGTTAGATTTTGGTTTTATAGGAAACTCAATAGTAAGATGGCCATCAAGAATGATTAGGAAATCTACATGGATTTATTGAGAATGTTAAGTTTAGAATTTAGATTTAAGTTTTATAGGAAACTTAATAGTAAGATGGCCATTGAAAATGATTAGGATATCTACATGGATTTATTGAGAATGTTAGGTTTAGAATTTAGATTTAAGTTTTATAGGAAACTCAATAGTAAGATGGCCATTGAAAATGATTAGGATATCTACATGGATTTATTGAGAATGTTAGGTTTAGAATTTAGATTTAAGTTTTATAGGAAACTCAATAGTAAGATGGCCATTGAAAATGATTAGGATATCTACATGGATTTATTGAAAACGTTAGATTTAGAATTTAGATTTAGGTTTTATACGAAACTCAATAGTAAGATGGCCATCGAAAATGATTAGGAAATCTACATGGATTTATTGAGAATGTTAGGTTTAGAATTTATTTTTATAAGTGCGAAAACGAGAGTCCAGACTGGAAATCATATTAACATTTGATAGAAATAAATAAAGGAAAATATATAGTTAAGCTCAACTTAGGTAAATTATAAGTTACTTTAGGTTAAGTTTTAAGATAAAAACAATGATAGTTTACAGTATTTGTGATATCACTGTAGTAGTTTGTAACATGACATCCATTCTGTCGACACTACAATCACCCATCTTCACCATTATCTGAGTTTCAAGAGGCAACAAGAGACAAGGGGGAATGACGACGAGACTGGGCTTAAACATGCTCTTACAACAAAACTATCTCCACATACAATAGGGTTTCCATGTTACCGCTATTTCCGAGGTGGTGTATAAGATTTTAAGGGTGGTCTCCGGCCGTTCGAGCGGCTAGAGACCCAATAGTTAGTAAGGGTGACATCCGGCTGCTGTATGGCGGCTGGTGTCACCGTAGTGGTTAAGGGTGGTTTCCGGCCGTTCGAGCGGCTAGAGACCACAATAGATATTAAGAGTGATCTCCGGCTGCTGTATGGCGGCCGGAGTCACAGTAGCTATTAGACTAGGGCCATTGTAGTTAATCCCCAATTCCATCTTTAATTTAGCTCATAGCTTTTGGATTTCTTTTTTGTGTGTGTCTGTGTTTGTATGTGTGTCAGTGTGTGTGTGTGTGTGCATGTGTGCGTGTGTGGGCCTCTCTCGTCCCTTTCGGCACTTACTACGGAGGGTTGATCCCTAGATCTTCTTCTGCTGCACCATCACTACGGCGTCCGGGAACGCTGGGGAGCTCATTCCCACGGGGAGGGGGGATTCGGTGGGAAGGAGGGCGGAAGGCATGGAGGTACCCCACGTCCCCCTCTGACCTGGGCTCCCTCATTGTCCAGGATCTCCTCAGCAGTGTTGGTTTTCCCCTAGGGGAGATTGGAGAGCTCAAAGGGCTCCCGGGGGTCTTCAAAGGGGCCCAGGGGATCTTTGAAAGAGCCCAAGGTGTCCAGATGGCCGAATTGGATCACAAAGGGTCCAGGAAGCCCTCAGAGCTCAGGGTGGGAGATGTGGTTAGTCTGCCTCTTAGAGAGTGGTACTCCAGTGTCCACGGAAGCATAGTAAAATAATAATAATAATAATAATAATAACAAAATAAAAACCACCTTAGGCAGCGATCTGCGTCCAATTTGGAGCCTGTTAAGATCAATGAAAACAGCATGTACAGGTAAGTCTTGTTGTTTTATGGAATGTTTATATAAAACAAGTGTACATTCAATAAAAGTAAAGCAGCACGTAGAAATAGAAGTAGTCTCATTGCGTTCTCTCGATTCATTTTTATTTTGAAGTAACATTGGCATTCGCTACAACAATCTATTAAATCACACAAAAGAAAAACATTCTTCTATGTAGTATCCTATATTCACTAAGTTTTCAAACCTTCACTTGGCACAATTAGATGCAGGGTGGATAAAAATCATGTTTTTTTTTATTTAAACATCTGTTTTGTGGAATTTTTCATTTAAATTGGATTTTCTTATTTAAATAGCATTTTTTTCATTTTCTTAAAAAAACATGCTTAAAATTGCTTGCATGGTTTTTGGTACCATGCACCTAGATCTACGAGGTGTATGTTTCTTTATGTAAAGTCTTTTCTAGTAAATGGCCCTGTGAAATATTTGAACAGTTCGATTAAAGCAAATAAAAAATATACGTAAACATACATTTTTCTGTCTGATATTGTAACTACTATGGAAATGTATGTTGAGTCTGTTAATGAAACTAATAATAATTTCAGTAACTGTTCTTCCAGTGAAACTAAATCATTCTGGATGTACTCTATAATTGTAACTTAATATATTAACTTAAATATTTTTATAGCCTTTGTACCTGAATTTTGGAGTTTTTTTAATGATGGTTCGAAAAATATCAGCTACCATGTTTATTTACAGTTTTATGATATTGACACTATTTTTGGCTATATTTTTCTACACAAAATGTTTGCTATTTTTGCCCATAAAATTATTGAATTTGAAATCAAGACAAATCCTGTGTTTACATTTCCTTTCGTATGAATTTCACACCAGCAGTACATATATTTTATTTTCTTTATTTTTCTCTCTATGAATCTAATAATCACCATTAAATGATTACAAGGGTAATATATTTTCACCAAAAGTGTTTCTGATATGTACAAAATCCTTATGTACATTATTCTATAAATCATTTAAATCGTGATTTAAATCAACCTGATTTAAATCAACTCACCCTGGTAGGAATACATATAACACCCATCCTCACAACAATGTTAATCATATTATTGTTGGAGACGAGGCAAGTAGCATATGGTCACCTGGTTTGATCCCAACTGCAAAGGGTATTCAAGGAGAAGGGATTCAAAAGTTGGTATTCAGTTACATTTCTTGATATAACTCCATGAAGAGAGCATTTTGATATGAGCAGTTTGGCACCTTTTCAGGAAAATCGCCAAGACGAGAGCGAGTGATGCAGTGGTGCCTTTGTCCAGGCCGAAACTCTTATCCGGAATCTTCGGTAGCACGATCGTGTGTCGATCACTACAAATAGAGCTCACATAGCAAAGTAACATAGAGCAATCTAGTAGTAATTTTGCACTCCCATGTATATTAGTTTCTGACTGTAGAGGGACACGATTGTAATACCTCTGGATATTGTTCTCTGTGGAACCATATTTCGTGATTAGAAGGTAATTCTTTAGTGTGCACTTCGCACTACAGCACACGCTGAAAATAATTTAATGTGTATTCAATTGTTATTATTTCAGTGTCAAGATAGAATACTCACAACCAGAAAACGTCCCGTAATACTCTAATCTGGACTTCCAACGCATCAGGTGCTGAAGGCAGTGGCGGCTCGTGGTGAGCCAAACTGGAGGAACGATATTTCGTCGACAAGCAATGACGAATTTCTAATTTGTTTCACAGCCAGCGTGATAAGAAATTGTGATATTATTTTTTATCAAATATAATATTTTACACGTTAGAAGCACTTATTATTACAAGCCTCATGAGCGGTGGGAGAAGTGGAATGTTAGCAGTGACGTGCACTGAGGAGTAGCTAGTCTAGCAGAGATAGATCAATCAATCTCACATCTCGAATTATGTTCAAATCACAATATTTATTGTCTTGTTAAAGCCACCACTGCTCATACGCAACACTTTCTTTACCACGCGCTTCTCGTCCATCGGTGTTCTCTGAGGGCAAAGCTGGTTGGATACCCTAGCTCGCTCTTCTTCAACCTGACCAGTTTCCAGGTAGAAACGGCCGCCCGAAAGAAAAGGAAGATTTCTACCTCTACCTCCCTTGCCCCCTCTCCCCGCTGCAATGGTTGAAAGCCCAGGCTTTCAGGTCCCCCAGTCTATCTCCTATAGGACAGATAGGGGATTGGTTTCTCGTAGATTTTTTTGTAAATCCTCTAAAGAACTCAGGGTAAAATTTTCTGCAGTTCTCTGTATTTACACAACATTTTACACGTTGTACAATATGTATGTATAACATGGGATGTAGTTTTATTATTTATGAAATGGGAACGTGTTATGTGAAGACAATAATGTTATGCTTTCTTTCATTTTTTTCAAGTATGGAATATATAATGATTAAATTACAAATATATGCTCGGGTTCTCTCTCACTCTCGTTTTAGTAGTGTTTTATTTAAATATACTACTCTTGGCCTCTAACAGTCATAAATACGGATGTATTTATTTGGGCAAGAGAACGCGCGTTCATATTGTTGTTGGATTGGTTTATTCTACTTCGCTCTTCTGCCACATTTGGTTATTGCGAAAATGAGGATGAGTGATGATATGATGAAATTGATGAAGGGACCTCATATGAACAATCCAGGCCAGGATTCGAACCCGTGATGAATGCGCATTATTGTCCTATGTGTTGTACTCTGCAGTGAATAATGAAATAATTTGGAATGAAAAATGTATCTCAGAACTCAAAAAAGCCAAATTAATATTATTGAAGAAACTACAAAAAAGTGTGTTTTGTTTCCTGTTTTGTTTCTGTCCATAAAGTGGACTTAAAACACCAAATCAACCAACTGTGCGGGAGTGGTTATCACAGCGCGCTACGACACCAGGAGTTCCGGGTTCGAACCCCGTCCTGGGCATGGATGTTCTTTGTGTTTGTACCTTCATTAATTTTATCGTATCATCTTCGCAATTAACCAAATGTGACAAAAAAGCGACGCTAAGTAACAAAAATGAAATCAAATCATTGATTGATTGCTCGATTTGGTTTATTTTACTTCGTTTTTCCGCCACTTTTGGCTAATCGCGAAGATGATACGATAAAATTGATGAAGGGACACACACAAAGAATACCCATGGCCAAGCTGAGATTCGAACCCAGGATCTCTGGCTTAGTAGTCAAATCAAATCGTTTTTTATTTTCGAATGTGGATGGGGTTTACGTGTACTTTTTTTTAGTACTCATTCATCATTTTGTAATCTTTTCCTGTTATTGACATTATTTTTTTTAGGAATACTGGGCCCTAAAGGAGGGAGGGGTGTGACCCACACCAACCCCCCCCTTGAGCACGCCACTGACTGCTACCCCAAGTGTCGACGTCACCGCACGTCACTGAATGTTAGCAGTTAACCATATCGTTTCCTAACTTAACAGGTGGAAATAAATGCAAAAGGGAAGTTACCAGACAACTTTGCCACACTTTACTTTTAGGAATTTTTATGGTAACTTTCTAATTAAAACATGTATTTTAGATCATGATGCAGACTACATTTTAGTCCAATGTACTTTCCTATGAACACGTAGAAAAATAAAAACAACGTACACACACACACACACACACCCACACACACACACACACACACACACACACACATATATATATATATATATATATATATATATATATATAATAACTTTGCAAGTAACAAGAATCAATGACGGCGGAGTACTTAGTACAGGGCGTTACGACTCCAGGGGTCCTGGATTCGAATCCCGGACTGGGCATTGGTTTTCTTTGTGTATGAGCGTCCCATAATCAATTTCATCATATCATCACTCATCATCATCGTCACGATTAGTCAAGAATGGCAGAAAACGACGCTAAATAACAATAATGAAACAAGAGTCTAATTCAGTTACGAATAATTTATTTCTTTCTCAATACAGATAGTGTGTAAAACTATATATAGATGTTAATGTAAAGTCTGTTCACTTCGCCAATGGTTGGTCAAGATCGCCAATGGTTGAAGTCCTTTGTATAACAACCACCAACCTAGTCTCCCCGGTGATTGATATAGGTATATAAGCAGTGTTGCCAAGTTAGCCCTTTTGGGGCCAGAACTGGCCCTTTTGAGTACGTACTCAGCCCCAAAATTCAGAAAAAGCCCCAAGGGGCTTTTTAGCCCTACAGAGATAAATTATGCTACAAATCTAGCCCTTTCAGTAATGAAATGTTTTATGGTATTTTCAGTAAAGTAAACTGAAAAGAAGAATTAACTTAACCGATCCTCCTCTGCACCTACAAGCTCGTCCTCCGACCCCTCTTGGTGAGCAGGTAGCAAGTGCACATTGTCACTTTATTTCCTTGTTTCTGGTTTTGATATGCTGTGTAGCCCGAGGCAAATTACGGATAGCGTCGATTCCAGAAAATGCGAATCTTTGTTCAGTTGTATTGCATCTGGTCCTTGAAAGTTCACAGAAATGCGATGCGGAATCGACGAATCGTTCGTAACAGTGAGGCTCGACCAGAGACTAGTTCGTGTGTGCGGCCGTGTGTGTGTGTCTGAGTATGCGTGTGCATATATATGAAGGAGGAATATGCCGAAAATGTGTAATGCTTTTGTGTAATTTACTGCACCACAATTTAGGGGGGAAATGAATTATTTAAGGTAAGAAAATTTAATTTACTTGAGCGTATGCCCCTCATCTTGACAGTTGAGTAGTTTTGGTTCTTGAGTTTCAGAAATTTTGCACCAAAACACCCAAGATTTGTAAATCTAGCCCCTTGGATGTGATTTTTAGCTCCATTTTGGGTGCGATTTAGCCCTTTTTTCTCTCGTGCTGTTGGCAACACTGTATATAAGGCAGATAAGTAATGGCGGACGAGATCGGCTGTGTGTAGTTTCGTGCGGAATTTCACCTCCACATTTCTCTGGCAAAACCTAACATCTAAATTTGTGCTATGGAATAAAATATAGCCAGAGTCCCACTGACTCATGTGAGCAACAAACTCTGTCAAATTCGAAGCGGGGTACCACAAAAAGAAGCTTTTTTACAATTACGAGACATCGCATTTTCCCGAGGAACACTCTTCTCAAGCTGTGACCACGATCTTCCGACTCAGTGTTGCTACCTTCGGACGAGAATGACCTCCAAGAAGAAAAACAGCAGCAGCCTAGACAAGAGATGCAGCCTCTTGGAGGCTACTCTCAGCAAGTTGGACTCCAAATTGTCGGAAGCTTTGAAGTCCTTGCCACCTCCTCAGTCCACGGAAAAAACGGCCACAGCAGAGACAACTCCAAGCAGCACCTTCTTGGAATTCCTCCAACAAGATATAATGGAGCTGAAAGGCCAGATACTTGAGCTGCGTTCGGACATGGACAGCTTTCACAACAGAATGTTGTCTCAGTAGGAAGCAATAGACGCCGCTGAGCAGTACAGTAGAAGAAACTGCCTCCTCCTTCACGGCATCTCGGAAACGCCAGCCGAAGATACTCTGAAGGTTGTCATGGACATTTTGTCCACGAAACTTGGCATCAGTCTCTGTGCCTCCGATGTGGATCGCCTGCACAGGTTGGGCCCCAAACGTACGTCGGCCGAAGTTGTACAGCAGAGGCACCGTCCGATCATCGTGAAGTTCCTGAGGTACCAAACTCGGGAGCACGTGTGGAGAGCCAAGAGGAAACTCAAAGGAAGCGGCCTCCTGATAACAGAATCCCTGACGGCAACGAGGCAGCAACTTCTCCGCCGTGCCAAGGAGACGTTCGGGGTGAGGAGCTGCTGGACGTCCGATGGCCGGACCATCATCCAGGGCAGCAACGGCAGGACAAGCATCAACATAGCTCGCGAGTTCGAATTACTCCTACAGCGCTAAGCTGAAGCAGCAAACCGCAACGACGAAAGCGAAACGAAAGCGAACGAAGGACATCTCTTAAATCGCCACCAAATGTACTGGATCTCTGAGTTCATGTACTGTGTATGCTTCCGTGTGTTCTTCTGTGTTTTCGTACTTAAGTGTACGTGTTTATGTGTGTGTGTGTATTTTAATCATATTTCAAGTGTCGAGTGTGTGTGCGTTCATGTCAAATCTGTGCAAGTGTTAAAAGTAACATGCGGGTGAGTAGAGAGGCAGCACTTCGTTCCTACGCGTCAGCAAAAATTCGATGCGACTGGTGTTATGTTACATCCGGTCGTAGCGGGGCACGAGCAGTTTTATTGTTGAGTCAGCAGAACGTGTCTGATCACGTTGAAGACATCGGAAGCGGTGGGGGGAGGGGGTCAATGGATTTGTCACGTTGTTTCTTGATGTATGCTAACCTAACACGTGCATATGTTTGTGTGTGTGTGTGTGTGTGTGTGTGTGTGGAGGAAATGCGCGCGCAACCATTGTGTATGATGGATGCAAAGACATGAAGAAATGATTTAAAGATGGCGCCGAAGGTGCTGTACCCCCGAAAGCTTAGCGGCTAAGGTTATTGCTCTGTAAAACAAGAGGCGTCGAGGGTTCGATTCCTGGTAGAGTCAATATTGATTGATTGATAGATTGAGTTAGTTTTTTTAAGTCCGTTTTATGCACGGCAAAACTAATCAGGATTGGAGCTACAGTTGAAAAGTGGTGATTCGGACCACTATGTGCCTCCACCGAGTATCGAACCTGGGACCCTTTGATTACAAGGCGACGATGTCAATATTGAATGGTCTCGATTAGCCTGTGTGTAAATAAAGGCAACAAAATGGTTGAGTTCGAAAATCGAGTTGGGTTAGTGGTTAATGTTGTCATCTGGCAATGAAGAGGTCGCGGGTTCGATTCTCTAGGTAGTTAAATTAGGCCAATTGTTTAGTCCCGCCATTATAGGTCCCCGATTAGTCCATCTGTGCATAAATAGTGTTTGAATAAAATCAATATGGCGGCCTTGGGTTAGTGGTTATTGTTGTCGCCTGGTAATGAAGAGGTCGCAGGTTCGATTTTCTAGGTAGTTAAATGAGGCCAATTGTATTGTCCCGCCATTATAGGTCCCGATTAGTCCATCTGTGCATAAATAGTATTTCAATAAAATCAATATGGCGGCTGTGTTTTGTGTTTAGCGGCGGCGGCGACCGTGCGCGGCGCGGGGCGGAGCGGGGGGGGGGGGTGTTTTTTATTCCGCGAGATGTTTTAACCAAGTGGTTGAGGGTTCGATTCCCAATGTTGGTGAAAATTGGATATTCAATTGTATTTGTTTAAAAGTTCCGATTAGCTTTTTGTGCACAAAGAGAAAATGAACTAATTGGAAATAGGATGTTTTTGCTGTAATGAAAAGGTCCCCGGGTTCGATTCACAATGTCAAATTGGCTGATAATGATGTTGTTTTTAAAATTTAAAAAAAAAGAAGTGTGTTGAGTCCCCATTAGTATTTATGCAGGAACAGATATTAAAAATCAAAACAAAATGGCTGTGACTGGTGTTTAGTATTCGAAAGGTTCCAGGTTCGAGTCCAAATGTTGGCAAATTTTTAATTTAATAGTTATAATTTTTTTCTTAGTTTACAGAATTCTTCCCCATTTATTGCATTTTGGCGAACATGTCCCCCTCTTTGTGGCATTTGGACATGATGGAGATATACATGGAAATTGTTGTCAAAGTGCCTAATAATGATTTTCTGTGTAAATAAAAAAAAAGTGTGTTATCAGTCCCGATTAGCACGAACAGATATTCAAAAACAAAACAAAATAGCTGATATTGTTGTTTAGTATTCAAAAGGTTTTGGGTTCCAATGCTGGTAAATTGCAGAATAACATTGATTTGTTTAAAAAGTGAGTTACTATTCCCGATTATCCTTGATACACAAATAGAAAATGGGTGATTTTGGAGTTTTGCAACCAACGGGGGTCGAGGGTTCGATTTTCACTAGGGGCTAATGTTGGCGTTTTTTACGCAGTCCCGATTAACCGTAATGCATAAAGCTGTTTCAACGAATATGGAACCTGGAACCTTTTGATTACAATGCAAAGATTTTACCACTAATGTATGCTATGTTTTAAAACCAAAAATAAATAATAGTATCGAATTTTTTAAAAGATGCGTTACCACTTTCGATTAGCCATTATGCACAAAGAGATGTGTTTTGAAACCAATGGGGTCGAGGGTTCGATTCCAACTGGGTATGTGTGTTGAGGAAACTAAAGGTCAACAGGCATGGAAAGTGTTTACTCGCCATCTCAAAATAAGTTTTTGGGCTTGGTACAGGTAGCTTTTTGTAGAAAGCCCCACAACGGCATCAACGTGGCTACCATCTGTGGGGGCCTCTTTTTTTTTAAGTTGGAGAGGGGCACAAGGCCGCTTGTACCATACAACCTTGCACCGAAGAACCAACTTGTCAACTAGTCACTCACTCCATCATTAAAGTGCACAACATAATATCAGATTTGCACTGATAATAAGCAAAGAATTATAGCGGCTGCATAATTATATTTCAATGACAGCAAATGGTTTCAAATGAATGGTTTTCATTTTATTTTTTACTAAGTAACAGATTTGGTAATGAAAAGCTTTAACATTTGCATATAATATGAGATTTCTTTTGGTATCCAGTTTGTATGTTGACCAAATCACAGATATACTATTACTAAGAATAGCATTAACTTAATCTAATAAAAATATATTCCACTGCATTACAAAATTAACTCATTCTGTTTTCTGTTGTTTGAATCCATATGGTAAAGTCTCGAAACTTGATGCACATCTTTTTCTTTTGGTATATACCACCTGAAAAACCCTTATTTCCGGCTTACTAACAACGGAATGTCTTTTTGTGCGTACGATTTTGTTCGAGTTGAGTAAAGTTAAAGAGGAGGTGTTGTTGAGAATAGCATTGGTGAGTGATTCGAAATTGATTGTGCTGCTGTTTTTATGGTTTAGACATATGCCTTTTACCTTGCAAACAGTAGTAACATTAGTATTGTCTGGATTTACTACCTCAAATGCATAACTTTTCGGTCCACTGGATGAAAATGCTCTGATATAAGCATTTTTCCCATAGAGTTCTAGTTCATTTGTTAACTCCCCTAGGTAGTCTCCAACAGGCAGATCAACATCACCTGGCCTTTGAATATAAATGACACTATCGGTATCATAGTACAATACATTTTCGCCTAATGTATCCAAATATTCATAAAGCTCTAATCGTGCATGGGTTGTAGTGTATGCTGCAATAACTACATTTACAGTCGATAATGGAAGTGCAGATTCTTCGAGATATTGCCAGTGAACTATCAACATATCTTCATTTATAGGTATAACTTGATGTACTTCAACATTGGGACTTTCTAGTTTATCGAAAAAATCCTTAGGATTGTTGATAATACTAACTTGACCAGGGTTTTCTCTCTGTCCAAATTTACCCCAAAATGAATTCAGCATAAGTTTTGCTAAGCTTCGTAATCCAGGATTAGCACATATTCTGTTTTCATCCAACAACACACTCTCCTTTTCAAAATAGTCAGCTATGTATTTTTTTTTTTGGATTCTTCATCAATACACCACAATGGCCAGCCGCTTGCTTCAACTTTTGCTTTGAGAAATGTATTGATGTACTCTGCAAAAACACCACCTGATTTTTTTGCAGGATCATATTGTTCAACATTATATTTCCATACCTCATGTAATTCTAAAATTTTGTATTTATTTTGAACTGCCTTCTGAACTTCATCCACAACCCAGGTTCCAGTTATAGCTCTTTCCCTAGCAGTATGGTTACATTCCGCCTGGTTTATTTCATCGGCACAAGTTCTACATAGAGGGAAAGTTAATTTTGAATTGGTTCGATATGGTAACACAGGATGGTACAGATCTCTCGGTGGAAGTATTGTTGCTTTGACAAGCCCTTCAAAAGAATAAATATCGGGGCATTCTTCCCCCACATAAATTTTCACCGGATGGCCAACGGGAAACTTTTTAACTTTGCAACAATAAGGGTACAGGCTACATACATCGTTATATTAAATTGTTTCATTTTCTTTCACAGTGTAATGTAGTTTGGTAGCATTAGTTCTACCACCATAAAACGCCTCCCGGGGAATTATGGGGGCTTTAATTGATAACGGATGTTTTTCAACATAATGTTTCATGGTTTTGTTATTTCTCAACTGCTGATGAAATTCGCACCCCCACATCTCATGGACAATGTAGTTAAGTGCTTTTAATCTGGTAATTTTATTTTCTGTTCTTTCATACCGAAAAGACAAAGTATCATATGGGTCATCATGAAGAGGTTCTGTACGTGAAGTAGGGAAACATTTGACACAACCATGTGTTCTGCATCCTTGATATTCAAATACATGCTCTTGCCCCTTTTGATCTTTAAAATATCCATCTACTTTCAAGTTTCCTCCAACTTTTACTTCTGGTCCTCTGGCTGCATGTTGGATTTCGATTTTATGTTTTTTTTTCCTCCCATACCAACCATTGAATAGCCTCTATAGACTGAATATCACACCATCTGTATCCGTTTTTAGGAATAATTCCTATATGTTCTGCTTTCAAAAATCTTTTACGGAATACTTTATTACAAGCTGAAGCGATGGTGATGGCTTCCAATAATGGGTTCACTGTTGTTTCTTTTTCAAAAGTGGTCATGAATTTCAAACAGGCAGCACGTAGTACATTAACATCTTCTACACAGTACTTTCTCAACTCCTTCTGCATATCGAAAACTACCCCTGTTTTCTGTTGTTCACTATGCCATTCCAAAAAACTGGTTCTCTGATTCTCCATCATAGAATCAACAGCGTAAAATTCAGTACCAGGGACACATCCGACATATTCTTTATTTTTCAAAGTATTAAAAAAATGAGGAAAATACCCTTTGGACATTGGGAGATCAAATGCTTTTGGTAATTTGTTGAGCGCCATTGGAATAAAGTTGAGAGAATCTATGAAATGGATATTATGCATCTTCAAAGATAATATTTTGGCTCCATTCATGATAACAGACGGTGTCCATTTCATTTTTTCGATCATAGTTTGCAGTACAAAGTGCGAATCATACCCTCTACTATTGTGTGCAATACACACAATATTGTTAATTTTGGTGCGGTGAGCTGAAACAAATTGCAGAAAATTGTAAACAGGTTCTGTACTATCAAAAATGTGCTGTTTTTCCCGCATACACTGCACCATTGAGACATATCTTTGTTCTCAATGCAATTATAGCATACATTTTGGCATACCAAAAGATTTGGAATATGCAGAAAATTGTTTTCAGTGCCTTCTAGTTTTGTGTCCTGCCTCGATTCAATATCGTAGAAAACAAGCATTGCTTTTTTTGATATAAGAGAAGATATTTGTTTGCCATAAATTTTTTGGATGTGACATAGATGTTCAGATGGTACCATATTTTTACAGCTGACACAGAATTTTTCCCCACATATATGAGGATTTCTGTTTGTACGGATAGCATACGCTTTCATGCATTTTTCACAACATTTTACTGTCTGACAAAGAGAGTTTTTTCTATTGTAACATGTTTTATGATTATTGTAACACTTTTGACCATAGAAAAATCTGTTACAATCAGTGCACTTTATTTTGGTTTCTGAAACAGTACATTTGGGCTTTTCTTGGCATTGTGAACAAACAGCTGTACAGGATCCTAGGTGTCTAGAAACATGATCATATTTCTTATGACAAGTTTCACAATAGAAATTAGCGGAGAATGCAGCTGTAAGAGATGTTATAACATTAAAATGGTTGTATATGTACACCAAATTTAAAGTTTCGCGCCTAGGTAATAAAGGACCTTCATATATCACATCACTCCCGGAAAATCCATTATATACGGTAATTTTGAAATCAGATAAATAGTTCTGAAATTTTTGAAACTTCCGCTGGGTTACCTTCCCAGTGGCAAAGCTGCATGCCACCAGGCGCGTCCCCAGGTTGCGGATAGGGTAACGGCCAGCAGATATGTTGGCTAGCTGGAAACAGTCGCGGACAAGCAGCAGCAGGATTGGAGGAGGCAGTGAGATGTGGAGTGGCAATTGCATCTCGGTAAATGCTGCAAGTCTCCGAAGAAAATCCTGCGATGTGGCGAGGAGAGCCGCCACTAAATAAGCTCAGCTACTGCTGCCTTGCAGTAAGGGGAGGGATCCCCAAAGGCTAAGGGAAGGACACCCTGACAGAAGACCGAGGGGCAGGAAGGACTCCGAAGGCACGCTAATGCCAACCTACCTAGGGGAGAAAACCCTATACAAACCTGGTCCTCCAGGTTGGGGGTTGGGCGTGGGGCCGACAACCCCACCCTGCAAAAAAATAAAACCGTTGTGAAACCAATGCAACAGCCTCGGATGATGGATGGATGTAATGGAATTCGAACCTGGCGATATTTACGGACTAATGATTTATCACTTGCAACATGGAATGTCAGGACTTTGTTAAGACCTGGGAAAATGAATGAAGTGTCAAATGAGATATTAAAATTTAGGTATGATCTGGTTGCACTTCAGGAAATTAGATGGCAGGGACAAGGAAGAATTGATAAGCCAGGGTACACATTATTTTATAGTGGACCAGAAAGGGAGGACCGGACAATTCGGTGTAGGCTTTATAATAACCAAAAAGATGAGAAAAAGTCTTATGGAATTTGAAGCAATAAATGAAAGGATGTGTAGAATACGGTTGAGAGGAAGATTTAGAAACATAACAATTATAAATGCACATGCGCCTACAGAAGAGAAAGATGAGAACGAGAAAGAAGAGTTCTATGACAATCTGGAACAAGCATGTGGAAAGATCCAAAAGTATGATATGGTAATCGTATTGGGCGACTTTAATGCCCAGATAGGAAAGGACAAGAATCAACAAGGGGTTTCAGGGCGGCATACTCTACATGCAGAAAACAATGAGAATGGGAACCTTCTTTGCCAGTTTGCTGTCAGGAACAACATGATCATAACAAGTACCTGTTTCGAACATAAAAGAATTCACTTAGGAACATGGAAGGCACCTAACGGAACAATAAGTCAGATTGATCATATACTGGTTAATGCACGTCATGCCTCATCAGTTATTGATGTGAGAAGCTGCAGAGGGCCCAATTGTGATAGCGACCACTACCTGGTAAAATTAGTAATGAGGGAAAAATTGATAGCGGTGCAAAGAAACGAGATGGCCAAGAGAAAGAAGTGGAATATGAAAAAAATGAAAGAAGAAGAAGTTATTAGTGAATATGTAAGTAAGGTACAGAGTAAACTGAAGGAGAAAGAGAATAACAGACTTCGAGTGGTGGAGGAAGAATGGGAAATAATAGAAGGAGTGATAAAGGAGGCAGCACAAGAAACTTTTGGAGAAGAGAAAACTAAAAGGAATGAGTGGTTTGATGAAGAGTGCATACAGGTTATAGATGAGAAGAATAAAGCTAGAGAGAAAATGCTACAGAGGGAAACTCGAAGTAATACTGAGAGGTATAAAGAACTAAGAAGGAAAGCACATAGGGTATGCAAGGAAAAGAAGAAAATGATGTATAAAAAGAAGATGCAAGAAATAGAAGAACTAAATCAGCAAAGTGAAATAAGAAAATTCTATAGAGCTATAAATAGAATAAGAATAGGATTTGAGCCAAGAATAGAAGTATGTAAGGATAAGAATGGGAAAGTAATTGTAGAAGAGAATCAGATACTCAATAGATGGGCAGAGCACTTTAAAGAGATTTTGAATAAAGTGGAAGACCAAGAAGAAGAAGAGCAGTATAATAGGAATATACAAAATGGGGATGGTCATGAGGTACAAGTACCTAGTATTGAAGAAGTTGAATTTGTAATGAAGAAAATGAGTAATAATAGAGTTCCAGGCGAGGATGAGGTGATAATTGAACTTATCAAACTTGGTGGTAACGCATTGTTGGCAGCAATACATAGATTGATTGTAATGATATGGGAAAATGAAACAATGCCACATAAATGGAAATCTGGAATAATATGCCCAATTTATAAGAAAGGTGATAAATTGATATGCGGAAATTACAGAGGCATCACACTTCTTAGTGTGGTCTATAAGATCTTGTCAGGATTGATCAGTGAGAGAATAAAATGTTACACAGAAGATATACTGGGAGAGTACCAATATGGATTTCGCCCTGGCAGAAGCACTACTGATCAGATTTTTATAATTAGACAGATGATGGAAAAGTTTTATGAACATGATGTGGATTTGCATTTTTTATTTGTTGACTTCAGGCAGGCTTTTGACAGTGTTAATCGAAATGAAATGTTTAAGGTACTTGAAGAGTATAATATTCCCATCAAAATAATAAGACTAATAAGAATGACTATGAGTGGTACTAAGGCACGAGTGAAAGTTTGTAGTAAACTGAGTGAAGAGTTTAAATTCAATGCAGGAGTGAAACAAGGGGATGGCCTTTCGGCAGTATTATTTAATCTAGCATTGCACAAAGTAATGAATGTAGTTGATCAAAAGGGAACCATATTTGGAAAATCCAGTCAAATATGTGCATATACAGATGATGTTACAATCATTTCTAGAACAATAATAACACTTAAGCAAATCTATGAGCAAATGGAAAGAGAAGCAATAAAAATAGGGCTCAATGTAAATGAAAAAAAGACAAAGTATATGAGAATGTCTAACTCTGAGATCAGAAGAGCACCTCAAGATCTGACAATTGGAGATAATAAGTTTGAGGGAGTCCCTTGTTTTAAATATCTGGGGACAATGGTATATAGTGATAATGATATGAGTAAAGTAATAAAGGAAAGAATACAGGCAGGCAATCGTGCATATTTTGCAAATATGCAGTTGTTTAGAAATAGACTAATCACAAGAAATACAAAGCTTAAAATTTATAAGACACTGGTACGACCAGTTGTCACTTATGGATCAGATAATTGGACTTTGAAACTGTCAGATGAAAATGCCCTCAGAATATTTGAGAGAAGAATATTAAGAAAGATATATGGACCTGTGAGGGAAGATGACGACTGGAGAATAAGATGTAATGCAGAGCTAGATGATTTAATAAAAGGCCAAGATAGAGTGAGATTTGTCAAAGCCCAGACAATAAAGTGGTTTGGGCATGTGGAGAGAATGATGGACAATAGGATGCCAAGAAGAATGTTGAAAGAAAAGCTTCACCACGCAAGAAGAAAGGGCAGACCACGACTTCGATGGATAGATGACGTCGCTGCAAACTTGCGAACAATGAAAATTAAAGGATGGAGGAGAAGAATTGATGACAGATTGGAATGGAGGCTGATTGTGGAGGAGGCCAAGGCCCACCAAGGGCTGTAGAGCCAGAAAGAGAGAGATATATCACATCACTCCCGGAAAATCCATTATATACGGTAATTTTGAAATCAGATAAATAGTCCTGAAATTTTTGAATTTCGGTAGTTCCTCCACCACCACTCAAATTTTCCCCAGCTTCTCTGCACAGTTTATCCACTTCTTCTTCCATAACACATTTATGTTGTCTAACATACTGATAACGTTTTTTAGGTTCATTTTTGTAAACATTAATACCTCTTGCCACAACCAACGCATAAGCCAAACACCTGCTATCGGAATTTTTAAAGTAAAAAAGTAAAAGTAAAGTGCTCCCCTGTGCATAGCACCACGCCATGAAGGCGTATAGGGGGTGTGGGGGTAACGCCCCACACTTTCTTGATCCGGTCGTGAGTGGGGGTGATGTGATCAGCATCACGCCCCTGACCGCCTTTACCCCCCAGGGTTTCCCCCAGGTACCCATGTTTTTTAATAGTTATAATTCCTTTTTTTAGTTTACAGAATTGTTCCCCATTCATTGCATTTTGGCGAACACGTCCTCCCCCTCGTGGCATTTGGACATGATGGAGATATACATAGAAATTGTTGTCAGAAAGAAATGTTGTATTGCTCTGCAATACTTTTTCCAATGCTGCCCACAATATCTCCATATTTATCGCCTGTGCTTCCCGAAAAGATAACCAAAAAGGGAGATCAGGGTGATCTTCATTCCTGATAGTAATACCAACTTGGTCATGCTCGGCCACATCACGTAGAAGATATTGGATCAGTTCTTGCAATCCCTCCTGAACCCATATCACCGGATTCTCATTGTGTGGTGCCCCCGCAACCGAGCACGCACCATTCGTCCTTCCATATTGAATCTTTGGTAACGCCTTCTTGTCTCTTCTATAACTTCAACATGATGTAACACTGCATCATCGCCACCGCCTACCTGTCTGCACACTTCCGCTTCCTGAATACAATCCCGAAGAACCATTTGGTATAACACTGGCGAAATATGATTTGTACATTGCTCCAATTCTTTAGTCTCAAAAACAGATTCTAAATGGAAAATATCTCCACATTTTTCATCGGTTGTTCCAATACACCCAAATATCCCTGTATCCTGGTTGTTATACTTGTTAGGAAACATTTCAACATGTTGGTTGGTCTCACTACAAATAGAGACAGAGGGTCTGGATTGATTGCTGTTAATAGCAGTAGAGGTAGAGGGGGTAGAATGTTCTGCTGACTCAACATTAAAACCGCTCGTACCCCGCTACGACAGGATGTAACATAACACCAGTCGCATCGAATTTTTGCTGACGCGTAGGAATGAATAATTTCTACGCCATTCCTACGCGGAAGCGGAAGTGTGCAGACAGGTAGGCGGTGGCGATGATGCAGTGTTACATCATGTTGAAGTTATAGAAGAGACAAGAAGGCGTTACCAAAGATTCAATATGGAAGGACGAATGGTGCGTGCTCGGTTGCGGGGGCACCACACAATGAGAATCCGGTGATATGGGTTCAGGAGGGATTGCAAGAACTGATCCAATATCTTCTACGTGATGTGGCCGAGCATGACCAAGTTGGTATTACTATCAGGAATGAAGATCACCCTGATCTCCCTTTTTGGTTATCTTTTCGGGAAGCACAGGCGATAAATATGGAGATATTGCGGGCAGCATTGGAAAAAATATTGCAGAGCAATACATTTCCTTCTGACAACAATTTCTATGTATATCTCCATCATGTCCAAATGCCACGAGGGGGAGGACGTGTTCGCCAAAATGCAATGAATGGGGAACAATTCTGTAAACTAAAAAAAGGAATTATAACTATTAAAAATTCCGATAGCAGGTGTTTGGCTTATGCGTTGGTTGTGGCAAGAGGTATTAATGTTTTCAAAAAGGAACCTAAAAAACGTTATCAGTATGTTAGACAACATAAATGTGTTATGGAAGAAGAAGTGGATAAACTGTGCAGAGAAGCTGGGGAAAATTTGAGTGGTGGTGGAGGAACTACCGAAATTCAAAAATTTCAGAACTATTTATCTGATTTCAAAATTACCGTATATAATGGATTTTCCGGGAGTGATGTGATATATGAAGGTCCTTTATTACCTAGGCGCGAAACTTTAAATTTGGTGTACATATACAACCATTTTAATGTTATAACATCTCTTACAGCTGCATTCTCCGCTAATTTCTATTGTGAAACTTGTCATAAGAAATATGATCATGTTTCTAGACACCTAGGATCCTGTACAGCTGTTTGTTCACAATGCCAAGAAAAGCCCAAATGTACTGTTTCAGAAACCAAAATAAAGTGCACTGATTGTAACAGATTTTTCTATGGTCAAAAGTGTTACAATAATCATAAAACATGTTACAATAGAAAAAACTCTCTTTGTCAGACAGTAAAATGTTGTGAAAAATGCATGAAAGCGTATGCTATCCGTACAAACAGAAATCCTCATATATGTGGGGAAAAATTCTGTGTCAGCTGTAAAAATATGGTACCATCTGAACATCTATGTCACATCCAAAAAATTTATGGCAAACAAATATCTTCTCTTATATCAAAAAAAGCAATGCTTGTTTTCTACGATATTGAATCGAGGCAGGACACAAAACTAGAAGGCACTGAAAACAATTTTCTGCATATTCCAAATCTTTTGGTATGCCAAAATGTATGCTATAATTGCATTGAGAACAAAGATATGTCTCAATGGTGCAGTGTATGCGGGAAAAACAGCACATTTTTGATAGTACAGAACCTGTTTACAATTTTCTGCAATTTGTTTCAGCTCACCGCACCAAAATTAACAATATTGTGTGTATTGCACACAATAGTAGAGGGTATGATTCGCACTTTGTACTGCAAACTATGATCGAAAAAATGAAATGGACACCGTCTGTTATCATGAATGGAGCCAAAATATTATCTTTGAAGATGCATAATATCCATTTCATAGATTCTCTCAACTTTATTCCAATGGCGCTCAACAAATTACCAAAAGCATTTGATCTCCCAATGTCCAAAGGGTATTTTCCTCATTTTTTTAATACTTTGAAAAATAAAGAATATGTCGGATGTGTCCCTGGTACTGAATTTTACGCTGTTGATTCTATGATGGAGAATCAGAGAACCAGTTTTTTGGAATGGCATAGTGAACAACAGAAAACAGGGGTAGTTTTCGATATGCAGAAGGAGTTGAGAAAGTACTGTGTAGAAGATGTTAATGTACTACGTGCTGCCTGTTTGAAATTCATGACCACTTTTGAAAAAGAAACAACAGTGAACCCATTATTGGAAGCCATCACCATCGCTTCAGCTTGTAATAAAGTATTCCGTAAAAGATTTTTGAAAGCAGAACATATAGGAATTATTCCTAAAAACGGATACAGATGGTGTGATATTCAGTCTATAGAGGCTATTCAATGGTTGGTATGGGAGGAAAAAAAAACATAAAATCGAAATCCAACATGCAGCCAGAGGACCAGAAGTAAAAGTTGGAGGAAACTTGAAAGTAGATGGATATTTTAAAGATCAAAAGGGGCAAGAGCATGTATTTGAATATCAAGGATGCAGAACACATGGTTGTGTCAAATGTTTCCCTACTTCACGTACAGAACCTCTTCATGATGACCCATATGATACTTTGTCTTTTCGGTATGAAAGAACAGAAAATAAAATTACCAGATTAAAAGCACTTAACTACATTGTCCATGAGATGTGGGGGTGCGAATTTCATCAGCAGTTAAGAAATAACAAAACCATGAAACATTATGTTGAAAAACATCCGTTATCAATTAAAGCCCCCATAATTCCCCGGGAGGCGTTTTATGGTGGTAGAACTAATGCTACCAAACTACATTACACTGTGAAAGAAAATGAAACAATTCAATATAACGATGTATGTAGCCTGTACCCTTATTGTTGCAATGTTAAAAAGTTTCCCGTTGGCCATCCGGTGAAAATTTATGTGGGGGAAGAATGCCCCGATATTTATTCTTTTGAAGGGCTTGTCAAAGCAACAATACTTCCACCGAGAGATCTGTACCATCCTGTGTTACCATATCGAACCAATTCAAAATTAACTTTCCCTCTATGTAGAACTTGTGCCGATGAAATAAACCAGGCGGAATGTAACCATACTGCTAGGGAAAGAGCTATAACTGGAACCTGGGTTGTGGATGAAGTTCAGAAGGCAGTTCAAAATAAATACAAAATTTTAGAATTACATGAGGTATGGGAATATAATGTTGAACAATATGATCCTGCAAAAAAATCAGGTGGTGTTTTTGCAGAGTACATCAATACATTTCTCAAAGCAAAAGTTGAAGCAAGCGGCTGGCCATTGTGGTGTATTGATGAAGAATCCAAAAAAAAAAAATACATAGCTGACTATTTTGAAAAGGAGAGTGTGTTGTTGGATGAAAACAGAATATGTGCTAATCCTGGATTACGAAGCTTAGCAAAACTTATGCTGAATTCATTTTGGGGTAAATTTGGACAGAGAGAAAACCCTGGTCAAGTTAGTATTATCAACAATCCTAAGGATTTTTTCGATAAACTAGAAAGTCCCAATGTTGAAGTACATCAAGTTATACCTATAAATGAAGATATGTTGATAGTTCACTGGCAATATCTCGAAGAATCTGCACTTCCATTATCGACTGTAAATGTAGTTATTGCAGCATACACTACAACCCATGCACGATTAGAGCTTTATGAATATTTGGATACATTAGGCGAAAATGTATTGTACTATGATACCGATAGTGTCATTTATATTCAAAGGCCAGGTGATGTTGATCTGCCTGTTGGAGACTACCTAGGGGAGTTAACAAATGAACTAGAACTCTATGGGAAAAATGCTTATATCAGAGCATTTTCATCCAGTGGACCGAAAAGTTATGCATTTGAGGTAGTAAATCCAGACAATACTAATGTTACTACTGTTTGCAAGGTAAAAGGCATATGTCTAAACCATAAAAACAGCAGCACAATCAATTTCGAATCACTCACCAATGCTATTCTCAACAACACCTCCTCTTTAACTTTACTCAACTCGAACAAAATCGTACGCACAAAAAGACATTCCGTTGTTAGTAAGCCGGAAATAAGGGTTTTTCAGGTGGTATATACCAAAAGAAAAAGATGTGCATCAAGTTTCGAGACTTTACCATATGGATTCAAACAACAGAAAACAGAATGAGTTAATTTTGTAATGCAGTGGAATATATTTTTATTAGATTAAGTTAATGCTATTCTTAGTAATAGTATATCTGTGATTTGGTCAACATACAAACTGGATACCAAAAGAAATCTCATATTATATGCAAATGTTAAAGCTTTTCATTACCAAATCTGTTACTTAGTAAAAAATAAAATGAAAACCATTCATTTGAAACCATTTGCTGTCATTGAAATATAATTATGCAGCCGCTATAATTCTTTGCTTATTATCAGTGCAAATCTGATATTATGTTGTGCACTTTAATGATGGAGTGAGTGACTAGTTGACAAGTTGGTTCTTCGGTGCAAGGTTGTATGGTACAAGCGGCCTTGTGCCCCTCTCCAACTTAAAAAAAAAGAGGCCCCCACAGATGGTAGCCACGTTGATGCCGTTGTGGGGCTTTCTACAAAAAGCTACCTGTACCAAGCCCAAAAACTTATTTTGAGATGGCGAGTAAACACTTTCCATGCCTGTTGACCTTTAGTTTCCTCAACACACATACCCAGTTGGAATCGAACCCTCGACCCCATTGGTTTCAAAACACATCTCTTTGTGCATAATGGCTAATCGAGAGTGGTAACGCATCTTTTAAAAAATTCGATACTATTATTTATTTTTGGTTTTAAAACATAGCATACATTAGTGGTAAAATCTTTGCATTGATCAAAAGGTTCCAGGTTCCATATTCGTTGAAACAGCTTTATGCATTACGGTTAATCGGGACTGCGTAAAAAACGCCAACATTAGCCCCTAGTGAAAATCGAACCCTCGACCCCCGTTGGTTGCAAAACTCCAAAATCACCCATTTTCTATTTGTGTATCAAGGATAATCGGGAATAGTAACTCACTTTTTAAACAAATCAATGTTATTCTGCAATTTACCAGCATTGGAACCCAAAACCTTTTGAATACTAAACAACAATATCAGCTATTTTGTTTTGTTTTTGAATATCTGTTCGTGCTAATCGGGACTGATAACACACTTTTTTTTTATTTACACAGAAAATCATTATTAGGCACTTTGACAACAATTTCCATGTATATCTCCATCATGTCCAAATGCCACAAAGAGGGGGACATGTTCGCCAAAATGCAATAAATGGGGAAGAATTCTGTAAACTAAGAAAAAAATTATAACTATTAAATTAAAAATTTGCCAACATTTGGACTCGAACCTGGAACCTTTCGAATACTAAACACCAGTCACAGCCATTTTGTTTTGATTTTTAATATCTGTTCCTGCATAAATACTAATGGGGACTCAACACACTTCTTTTTTTTTAAATTTTAAAAACAACATCATTATCAGCCAATTTGACATTGTGAATCGAACCCGGGGACCTTTTCATTACAGCAAAAACATCCTATTTCCAATTAGTTCATTTTCTCTTTGTGCACAAAAAGCTAATCGGAACTTTTAAACAAATACAATTGAATATCCAATTTTCACCAACATTGGGAATCGAACCCTCAACCACTTGGTTAAAACATCTCGCGGAATAAAAAACACCCCCCCCCCCCGCTCCGCCCCGCGCCGCGCACGGTCGCCGCCGCCGCTAAACACAAAACACAGCCGCCATATTGATTTTATTGAAATACTATTTATGCACAGATGGACTAATCGGGACCTATAATGGCGGGACAATACAATTGGCCTCATTTAACTACCTAGAAAATCGAACCTGCGACCTCTTCATTACCAGGCGACAACAATAACCACTAACCCAAGGCCGCCATATTGATTTTATTCAAACACTATTTATGCACAGATGGACTAATCGGGGACCTATAATGGCGGGACTAAACAATTGGCCTAATTTAACTACCTAGAGAATCGAACCCGCGACCTCTTCATTGCCAGATGACAACATTAACCACTAACCCAACTCGATTTTCGAACTCAACCATTTTGTTGCCTTTATTTACACACAGGCTAATCGAGACCATTCAATATTGACATCGTCGCCTTGTAATCAAAGGGTCCCAGGTTCGATACTCGGTGGAGGCACATAGTGGTCCGAATCACCACTTTTCAACTGTAGCTCCAATCCTGATTAGTTTTGCCGTGCATAAAACGGACTTAAAAAAACTAACTCAATCTATCAATCAATCAATATTGACTCTACCAGGAATCGAACCTTCGACGCCTCTTGTTTTACAGAGCAATAACCTTAGCCGCTAAGCTTTCGGGGGTACAGCACCTTCGGCGCCATCTTTAAATCATTTCTTCATGTCTTTGCATCCATCATACACAATGGTTGCGCGCGCATTTCCTCCACACACACACACACACACACACACACACAAACATATGCACGTGTTAGGTTAGCATACATCAAGAAACAACGTGACAAATCCATTGACCCCCTCCCCCCACCGCTTCCGATGTCTTCAACGTGATCAGACACGTTCTGCTGACTCAACAATAAAACTGCTCGTGCCCCGCTACGACCGGATGTAACATAACACCAGTCGCATCGAATTTTTCCTGACGCGTAGGAACGAAGTGCTGCCTCTCTACTGGGTGTTCTCCAGTTTATTTTGGTCATCCACTTCAATACATGCAGCAAGAGAATCCTGGTTTCAGTACTGGTAAGTCCAATAATATATCTTATTTTCACTCTCGGACCAGCCTAGTTGTTTTTGTAACTATTTTTAAGAGATGGCAACACTAAGCCCAACCACGGCCTACTTTATGAAGCTATGCCAAATGGAAGTCGAGTCCAGCGTCCAACCCTCTGCCGACCCTCCCTCCAAAGAGAATGGGGATTACCTCCCTCACTTTCTCTTCCACATTCCCACCCTGCTGTAATGGTACTGAAGGAGAAGCTAGCCAAACACCCAAGGGCATTCCACGCAGCGCACGTCAACTGTCAGAGTCTTTTGTCCCACTACGACGAATTCCTAACTATTTTTGCCCTTCTTTCTTGTGATGCAATTCTAGTGTCGGAGAGCTTGCTTGTTTCATCGATCCCAGATCACCTGGTCAGCATGCAGGGATACAGGCTTTATCGTTGCGACAGGATAAACAAAAGAGGCGGAAGTTGTGCAATATATGTAAAAAAAAACATTTCCGTTAAAATCCTCTCTCGTTCGCAAGGAGAATACTCGAGTAGTTCGGAATATTTGATCCTTGAGCTAAATGTAAACAACCAAAAAATCCTCCTAAGCGGAGTGTGTCGACCCCCGAAAACTGATTTTGAAAATTTCGAAAAAGAAATATCTAATTTTTTACCGATATACGAACATTGTATTATCCTGGGTGACGTAAACTTCGACCTCTTGACCTCCAAATCGGAAGTACGGAATTACAAAGACACCATATCGTCTCTCAACCTATCAGCCTGTTCGTTAAAAGCCACACATCGTTCTCATCAAAGCGAAACGCTTATTGACCATATATTAACAACCAACCCACTAAAATTTCTAAATTTCGGACAATTTCCAGTCCCAGTCATATCGAAGCACGATCTTATTTTTCTGTCCTATTCTCTGAAAACATATAAATATAAACCAAAAGTAATCTCCTTCAGAGATTTTAAACGGCTTGATATTCGAGCCCTGAATATTGAAGCAGGAAACATGCCATGGCACCTCGTGTCCTCTTTTCAAACAGTTGACGAGAAAGTGAATCTCTTAAACTCCCTCATCCTTCATATCTACAACAAGCACGCGCCCGTGAAAAGAAAAAGAGTTTCGAGACCTCCCAGCCCGTGGATCACCCCTGAGATTCTGCAGCTGATGTCCCGTAGGGATGCAGCTTACAGGCGGTATAAGTCCGCACTCAAAGCAAACCTGCAATCAGTACATGATTATTTTGAAGAATACCGCATTCTTCGGAATCGGTGCACGCAGGAAATACGAAAGAGAAAGTTTTGCTTTGCAGGACAACTATTAAACTACAGATCGCAGCCGAAATCGCTGTGGAATAAACTTAAAATGTTCGGCGTTGGGAAAAAATATGATAGTAATGAAATTGTTGGCATCTCTACAGAAGAACTAAATGGCCACTTCCAAAACGTATCAGGTATAAATCCTGAAATTAAGAAACGTACAATCGACTCCATAAGTGTTCATAAAAGCAACAACAACAATAGTTTCGATTTCTGTTTTATAACGCATGAAAAGGTCCAAACTACAATTAATAAAATCAAATCCAATGCAACCGGAGCAGACGAAATTTCTATTAACATGTTAAAGTATATCGCTACCCACATCTCACCCGCAATTGCAGATATTTTCAACACATCCCTGTACACTGGCACATTCCCAAGCATTTGGAAACTCGCTCACATACGCCCCCTGGCTAAAATCGCCAACCCAGTAAGCGCTGAAGATTTTCGACCGATCAGAATTCTCCCAACTTTGTCAAAAGTATTTGAAAACATCGTTCACGAGCAAATTTTTAACTATGTGCAATCGAGAAAATTGTTAAACCACTTCCAGTCCGGTTTCCGCCCACATCACAGCACCAGCACAGCGCTCATTAAAGTGGTGGATGATGTAAGGTCGGCGATGGATAAGATATATTTGACAATGCTGTTCTCCTCGATTACAGCAAAGCCTTCCAAACCGTAGACCACGATATCCTACTGGCGAAATTGTCATCTTATTTCAACTTTTCCGTGACATTCTTGTCGAAGGAAACCCCATTTCGTTGTCGCTTTCGGTCAAAGACCTGGGAGTCGTTGTGGATGAAAACCTCACTTGGAGTGACCATGTGAAGGCCATATGCAAAAAATCCTACGCAGCATTACACTCGCTGTACCGCCTTAAAAATATTTTACCGCAAGAAGTAAAAAAAACACTCGTGGAGTCGTTAGTTCTGTCTCAAATAGACTACTGTGACTTGACATATATTGACCTCAACGGTGAACTAGCAAGACGTCTACAGCGAATACAAAATGCATGTGTGCGCTACGTTTATAATATCAAATATTTTGACCACCTGACCCCGGCTTTCAAGGACCTAGGATGGTTCGACCTTTCCACTCGCCGCCGCTTCCACGCTCTTACAGCGCACTACAAAATAGTAAACTCACGAGAGCCCTCCTACCTACTTTCTCGATTTCAACCCCTAAGTTCAGCACACACCTTTGCCACCCGTTCGAGAGACAACTCTCTGCTGGCCATCCCCTCCCACAAGACAACGTTTTATGGAAATTCCTTAAGCCTCGGCTGGATGTTTGAAGGAATTGCGATTTCGAGCGTGTCTTTAGTTCCTTTCCTAACAATAGTACGAAGAAGTGCGAGGGAGGCGTTGGCATCGCTGTCTACGAATTTCCATTTGTCCCTATCCGACGATCCCATCTTCGCTGCCGACTTTCTCAAATGGTCTCACTTATCGCACCAAATCCAAACCCCTTCTTGATCTAGCACCGTATTTCGTGTTCTGAGGCCAGGCCAGGTTAAATGTTTGGCCGAGTCTGCTGCCACGCACGTGTCAGCAGTAAGAATAAGCGTCAAATTTGCTGCTGCCGCGTAATTCGTCTGCTAAGATGATGTTACAAATCTTAAGAACATATTAAGACGAGAGAAATGTAAGTTTATGATTAGTGGGAATGAATGGACAGGTAATTTAGAACCTTTATCTTTAGAAAACATTTAGCGATATTATTTTAATGCTAACAGAACTTAACCTAACCTACTATTATTATTAGAAGAATGCTGAGAGACCTAATCTTAAAACATTTTTGTGAAAGTAATTGCTACAACTTCACAGTATGTGTTACAGACGTAATTGCATACATAGCATGATGAAATCAGATTTTTCGCTATCGCTGTTTTACCTGCGAGGAATCGTCTCTGCCAGTGTTGCCGCAACGAGATCTTCTTCTTCTTCTTCTTGCCCCTAGCCGCTTTTATGGTAGCAGTACTGGGCACCCCACGCCCTACCGCAACTTCTGGCATCTTGGTTTAATGGAAGTTCAGAAACCTAATTTGAAACACATTTTCAAAAAACATTATTCGCAGTTTCACAAAAATACAACAGGGAGACAATCCTGGAATGATCGAGCTAGAATGGAGGATCTCTTCAACCTGGACATTAACGATAGGTTAATTATCATCTCTTAAACATGTAATTCAATTTCTGTAACAGTGCATTAATTATTATAATAGGCCGGTACCCGAAGTGACATTGGAACATGCTCTTCACAGGATTATTAGAAAATGGAATCCAAGAAGTTAAATGAAGATAGAAGTGTTTTAGTGTTCCAAGGTAAAAACCTGCAATTTTCTGACTGTCTTTGTTTGGATATCACTTTATAATTCATTCCTGAATTAACAAACTTACGGCAGAAAACGGCAACAAAAGTTTCACTAGAATAACTTACAAAAAAAAGCTCAGTTGTAATAAAATAAGCCAACTAATTTTATCAGCGAGTTTGCAGATTCAAAATAAAATATTAGTGTTGAACTAGTGTTTATTCACTAAATTATATATTTTGCACATGTACATATTTGTTGTGTGTATATGATAGGAAAGGGTTTCGCCGATAAGCTGTCATTCTTCTGCTGCCTTCCTGCTTAACTGACTTCTATAGTGAGTACAGTTTTAATTAAAATTATTGATTTGATTTGCTTTCTTTTACTTCGCCTTTTGTGCCATTTTTGTCTAATTTGCGAGGATGGTGATGAGGAATGATAAGATGAAATTGATAAATGGACACTCACAAACATCCATGCCCAGGCCGGAATTCGAGCCCAGAACCCCTGTCATTGTAGCGCGATGTGATAAGCACTCCGCCACGGGGGCCGGCAGTTTAATTAAAAGCAACACAATTAAAACCAATCAATTTAATAATACAATAATCAATTTTATACGGAATAATATTATATATTTTTGATCAGAAAAGGGTTTGTCAATAATAATGAACAGAAATTAATTTACTGATGATGGCTTGAGGAACTTATATGCTATAATATTGCATTGGTCCAGTGATTGGTAACTAATTTAAATTTATATTTGTCAGTTTTTATGATTATACCATACTTTCCAATTGTTAGTATGAACTATAAAAAATTGAAAAGTATTTACGAATAAATTTGTTGGGATTAGGCATCGTCCTATAAAATAAAAAAATACTAGGCCGCGGTCTCGAAAAGGTTGAGAGGCCTCCCCGATGGCGCAGTGGTAGCGTCGTCGCCTTGTGATCAAGGGATCCCGGGTTCGATACCCGGTGGAGGCACAAGTGGTTCGGATCCCACTTTAAACTGTAGGTCCAGTCCCAATTAGCCTCACTGTGCATAAAGTGGACTTAAAACACCAAATCAATCAATCAATCGAAAAGGTTGAGAACCACTGGGATAGATTAACCAACCTACCATCTGCTCTGTGCTCCTGTGGTCACAAGCAAGTGGAGAATAGAAGCTGCTGCTGCGAATTTTGTCACGCTGCCCCTGTCATGGCTATGGTAAAAGGCCGAGGCTATTTATTCTGGAGGAGGCAGTTCACCCCCCTTCCCCTCTGTTTTGTTTACCCTCGCTGAAAATGAGGAAGAAAACGGAATCGGAAAGTGAGAAGCCGACCATTTAGCGAGGCAATTGTACGTTGTTACCAAACTCAATATAATTAAAATCAAGTATGAAATCATTAGTGCTACAGAGAATTTGAGTGAATAGATTATGAAATAGACCTTTGAAAAGTGTCCCATAAAAATATGAAGGTCGTAAGTCCAATAGTTACGGAGGAGTGGAATTGATTACTTCTTTTACAAATAAACGGGGAAAACTCGTTTTTCTAGGAAAGGGAGGGGGAGACGGTCGCGCTCGGGCGAGAGGCATCATTTCCTCTTAATATACTATTTTTATATTTATAAAGTTACTGGACAAATGACAGTTATACAAAATTTTATTGCTTGAGACCTCAATTCGAGATGTTGGAATGAGCTCTAATTTATATGACTGAAAATATAAGAAGATAACCATCAACAAAATTTTCAATACGCAGTTATTCTCATAAAATACTTTAAAAATGAGTATTTTACAAAATTCTAGTTTATTTTTCAAAATTGATTTATTGATTTAGTGTGAAAGTTTATACTATTTGGAGCACTTCTGAGAAAACCAGACATTGACAGGCGTCACAGTTCCCGAGAAATATCAAACCAAAAGTATCTAATACGGTGGACTATTTTGAACATGGGAGGCATCAGCACGCACATAGCGATTGGCTCCTCGACTGAAAATTCCTTAAATGGCATAACAATTATACTACCAAGTCTCTTGCTTTTATCAAAAAGTGTAATAATTCGTCAATCATTAGGGACTTAGCCGCTGGACAGTGATCAAGATGTTGGGTACGAAGTCCTCTATCTGGAGACACATCTTATGGCGATTCTTTGATTAAATACATTAAAACTTATAGCAGTTTAACGCTTATAAATTAGGCTATAATTTTTATTCCAAATAATTTTCTGTCTCATAATTTATTTGATATAGTTACAATGGAGAAAATTCTAAAAGTACAGGAAGACTTGTCTCTATTTTACAGGGGAAGACAAGACTTGTCTATATTTTAAAAGATGATTTCTTACATAACGTGAAAAACACTTACATTCGTATCATTGCCTATCCTTACAATTTTCATTTATTTCGAATTGAAATAAATGAATATCCCGCATCTCCAACAACATATCATTCTCTAGACGTTACGACGTCACGTTGCGCGCTAGAAGCCGCATCTATCGCCACGTGGGATCGTACTATGGGTAATGTAGCTCATTCATCATTCATCGCCCCAACTATTGGCATACTCGCTGTTCATGGCAAACCTGATGGTAAGGTGCAAGCGGCACTGACTAAACACATACGTGTGGCTAGGGTTAGCAGATCGCTGTATGGGAAATGTAGGACATGCTGTCCCAAAATGTAGGACACAAAACATTCTCAATAAATAATACTTATTTCTATAGAACACTTTAGAAAGTAGTTGAAAAGTGACACTTTTCAGTTTTAAAAAAATGAATTCTTAATGAATTTTTAAATGCAAAATTTCAAAACTTGCAATCATACTAATCAATGCACCTCTCACTACATGATTTAAGCGGTACTTCTCAGAGGAGACATTTTTTATCAAAATTTCAGGTTTAGTCAAACACTATTTATGTTAGAGTGGACAGTCAAACTCTTTGAAATTATAGGGACCAGTACCAAACAAACATTTTACAGATTTCATGAAAAAATAATTTCTCTCGTGAGTCTGTTGTGCTGATGGTAATGAAAGTACTCTCTCAACATTTGAATTATGACCTGTAATGGCAAACAAATATTCAGCAGTTACCGTAATTGAAAGTGGTTCGAGAAGTTTCATCTTGAGTAGTGTCCAGGGTGTCTACCAAAATAACACATCCAGAATTCTTGACTTTTTCTGGACTTTTCTATACCTTTTTTCAGTTTTTCTTAATGTCTAGCCAGCCCCCGTGGCAGAGTGATTAGCACATCGCGCTACGACGCCAGGGGGTTCCGGGTTCGAATCCTGGCCTGGGCATGGATGTTTATGAGTGTCCATTCATCAATTTCATCATATCATCACTCATCCCCATCTTCGCAAATTAGCCAAAAGTGGCAAAAGAAGCGAAGTAAAATAAAGCAATTCAATCAATCAATCAATCTTAATGTCTATTTATTCGACCCCTAATTAGGTAAAGTTGAAAATTAGTATTTAAGAAAATAAATATTTATTTAATGAAAAACCCTAATAAAGAGCCAGTTAGGATAAAAACTGAAGCTGAATTTAAGAAGAGAATTAGATCTGCTTTCTCGTATTAATGCATCCTGAACTGTGTTTGGCAGATAAGCGAATCTTTGGCGTCTGGACTCACAGCCAGTATTAACTTATGTGGGGCTTGTGTCGGCTGTCCCTATATATTTGTGACTGTCCCTTCATTTATCTTATCTTACCACCATTCATCCTCATCCCTGCGATTAGCCAAAGGGACAGAAAAAAGTGAAGTAAAATAAACTAAATCAACCAATCAGTCATTATGATAGCAAAACTTCTTGACCACAAGAATAATTTATTGCCTTTTTATTGACTTCTTGACCTACTTGTTAATTTCTTTACTTCTTCTTGACTACCATGACTTTCTTGACTGGCAGACACCTTGAATGATTTTGTTATCTATACCCCTGCTTTACAATCAAATTGTATTGAGTATTGAATAAGAATGGGCAACACCTTGTTCCATCAGTATACACCCTAAGGCAAGAAATTCTGCTCAGGCATTGAACAGTGACGTTATCAGATAGTGGTCCCAAAACTTTGTTCATTAAGTGCTTCCGTTTTCCTGTTTGTTCAATAGCAGGACAAACTTTTTTTTTCTTTTTGGGCAATGACTCATGGCCGCGTGCACCAAAGCCGATTATTTCGAAGTTCAGATGAACGAGATCAATTTTAATCCACACTAAATGAACTTGGTTTAAAGATTTGCATTGCACCAACGAAAAATGACGTTCAGGAGATTCCGTTCAACTGATCCGAGATTAATTTGTAAGGCTATACCTGATTGGTTGGCTAAAACAAATGACAATCAAGAACCCCATAGAGTAATGTGATGTGGTAAAGTATCAACATGTAGGAGAAAAAGATAATTCGGGCTGCAAACTTCTCTGAATTTGAGAGATGTACTAATTAACCTTGTCAATATGTACAAGGATGTAGTGGAGTGTAAAGAAATAATGATATTAAAAAAGAACTGGCGGCACAACACAAAAGGAGGAGAAAGCATGGAACCTTCTTCTACGGAACTTTAATGCCTTACGAAATGCATTCGATTTTGAGAGAACAGCGTACACTGAACCTCGCCCGAAATAAATATATATTATTATCATTTCTATTATTACTGTATTGTGGTAAGTATTTGAATTTTTCATTTCTTAATTCTTATATATTTGTATTGTCGTGTAAATAGCCAGTAACATGTATGTTTCGTAAATTTATACAATCATATTTCCAACACCATGTAAAAATATCGTAAACATTGCTCTGTTCTAATTTACCTTGCACGTAATATATGGCATTTATATATGTTTTGTTTTCTGGGATAGAAAGTACAGTATTTAAAAACATTTCGACTTTGCACCACAGAACCACAAATTATTATTATTATTTTGGCAGTTTTTAGTTTACATAGTTCTCGAATTATCAGCATTGTACATCCAACATCTCAAGCGTTTGCACGCCCTCGATATCACTTTCCGCTGTTTTTATATTAAACAACAACTGCCTGCAGTCGAAAGGTCAGTATCGTGAACCAGAATCACACACCAAAACGGTCGCGAATGGCCGATCAGAAGATAAACTCGTTTTGATGTTCCTAGATCGCGATCAAGTGTTGAAACGTCTTCGTGCAATGGAATTTTCCAGTGATCCTTTCCCGATCCGAGTTTAAAATTTGATCTTCGTTCGTGCACACGGACATCAATGACTGAATCAAAATAAATTTCACTATTGAGTTTGGAAGCGTTGTCCATAGACTTGTACCTTGCATGATTTCTTTCTGTTACCTATTTTCCTAATTAATATTATGTGACGCTCAAAATGTAGGACATTTATGATATTTTTCAAATCCCACCCGGACGCCGGACATAAGGCTAAAATGTAGGACATGTCCAGGAAAAACCGGACGTCTGGTAACCCTACGTGTGGCAAGACACACCACTTGAGTTTTAAACCCCCAAAGACTAGATCAACATGGCTTATTGGAAAGGGTATAGCCTACTTGTCTCTGCACTACAGCTGAAGATATGCGATGAGAGGTTACGCTCGAGACTATACAAAGAGTCTGACTTGCGACTCGCCTCGACACGGTCTCCCCAAGGCGTCCTTTTATCTCTCTTCGTAATCCTCGTACCATATGCTCGTACTCGCTCCTCAATTGACTGACTTAGAACTGACCACTGACCTCTCTCCTTCCAGACATTTATTCCAATCGAATTTACTCAGTAATGCCGACTCAGTTACGAGCTCTAGACTCTTCCTTGATTGCGATCGTTTACACCTGTTTGCAGCGATGGCGATCAAGGAAGCTCGGCAATGTCTGACAAGACATTCATTCCTTAGATGGTTCTAGCAATTTCCTGATTGGAAAGGTGATGGCTAAATGTCTGGGATTTTAGAGTTCGTTGTACGTACGTTACATTAAAAAGATTCTACAGATTGTTACGATGATTCCGGAAAATAATTCCTTTGAATTCGTCTTTATATGTGATCCAATCTTACAGGGGTATCGTTCATTACCAAAACATAAAATCCTACAGATCGTTACGCATTATTGAACAACGAAACATTACCTTTTCTTCAGTCTATCTAATGAGGATCAAAAGTTTAATACAAAAAATAACTGCTTAGATATAAGCCAGTAACTAAGAGTCTGTGAATCCGATGCTTGAGGGGAAGCACAGGGGAGAAGGGCCTGAACTTTTGAGATTTTTTTCTTCTAGTAGAGGTCTAACAACTGACCAAAATCCATCTTTTACGGAATCATTCCCAACATTCGTCGTTTTCAACTTAATTGTTTTGGCTAACACAGAAGTTTTCACAACACTCCCATATCTCGTCCCCATGAACGCGGCTAAAAATATGAAAACAGTAACGTATAAATTAGCAATAACAGCATAAAATGAAGCCAATTATCTAGAGGAATATCATCTGTCCCTGAACAGTACGTATGTACGTATATCCTCTAGCGCGACACAAATGAGAAGTCTCATTATAGGGACGCTGCAGCTCAGTTCATTGCTGATGCAGGACAAATTTCAAATTCATTTTTCTCCCTTATATAAAAAAAAACACCTCGATAAAACTTTCTTAGTATGAAGAGGAAGGATGGTAGTTAAAAATATTCGAAAATTAGAAAAATCGATGGGGGGGGATGTTTTGAGCTGTTCAAACTTGAAATTTGAACATTTGAATAGTGTGTTCAAATTTTACAAAGTTTCAACATTTTATCATCTCATAATATGCAACCGTTTTTCCTCTTTACAATGAGCTCAAGAACGCTTCTGTATCTTCCTTCGTTCCCGAGATATACTTAATTGAAAAGAGCATGTTGCTCAAATATCACATTTTGAACAACCCTCATATAATTCGTAATAATCATATTTCAGCAAAATCCTTTCACAGGTTTTGGAGCAAAGCAAAACTGTGTCCGAAATATCATCAACATCGTGACTATGAGGGTCAGTCAACTCCTGCTTGATTTGACATGGAATGAATGACCCGACCCATATATATATATATAATGTCATTAAATGTCGCAAATTATTTAATAAAATATACAATATATTATATCGACTGTCTTTCATTCAAAATGTATAATTGCATATAGATGAACAATGATTTGCATAAGGCAGGAGGGATAAAAAATAAGATATATTAAGATGATAATAGTTTCATGTATAAAATTCACATATAAATGCTATTACGTGTTTTATTAATATATCTATGTACTTCGTGGTTGCTAACGAAAGACGATGAGAAATGGAGAAGAAATAACAAGTCGGTCTAATTTCTGTGTTCTGGGGAATGGGGATTGCTGGGTTTAGTGTCCTTAGAGGTGAGGAACTTTGTTGTCCGTTCTTTTTGTATGTTCTGGATATTATTCCAGTTATGTATATTCGAATCTCAAACTAATTGTTTATATTTGTTGTTAAAACAAAAACTCCCCCCACGGAAGAATTTGGTGGGGGGGAATTTCAAGACAAGATCTTTGGTGGGAGGAATTCCCCCCGTCCCCCCGGTATTCCGCTCCCTGGTTTGGAACATTTATGTTACATATTATGAAAAACTAAATATGCTGACCAAGGCAGTAATTTATTTTATTAAAAACATAAACTAAACGTAACGTTTCATCCTTCTAGCAAGGTCTTCTTCAGACACTGTATCAAGTACAAACTACAAAGACATTCTTTCTAAGAATCTCTCAAATTTAGACTTGGTTTTCAAGCAAATTCCTAGACTTTTAAAAAACGGGACAAATAGTGTTTCTTGTATAATATCGACGGGACGACTGGGACACGCCTATGAAACGGGACTCTCCCGGTCAAAACGAGACGAATGGTCACCCTATCTTAAAGAAACGATTTTATTTCGAGCTAAGTAAAACAAAAATTATTTGAATTTCAAGTTATTCACTTCATTTTCATTTCTTGTGCGGCGAGGTCGAGTAAAGATTGTTGCAGTCAAGAAATGATTGTTGCGCCGGTGCATGGAATTCGCCGCTCCCAGTTTGTACTTCAGTATGAGTTATTATTTTTTCTTTTTGCTCAGGCCAATCGGGAGTAGACCTACAGTTTAAAGTGGGATCCGAACCACTTGTAGCTCCACCGGGTATCGAAGGCGACGACGCTACCACTGCGCCATCGGGGAGGCCCACACACTGTACTCGTCATTTCAAAAGTGGTAATGGAAATTTCCACAAGCGAAGTTGAAATATTTAAAAAAAAAAGTTTTTTGACAACTGGATTTGAAAATTCAGGCGCCAGTTGAAAATGCCTACATTTTACATTCCCAATTTCGCCTTCAAATAAACACTCAAAGAATCTGTTAACAATTGCATAGGAAAGGCAACCTTACTTTCGAGTAAAAGATTCCGAAGAACTTTGCGGTGGCGGAAACGCATCACCCATCCCATCTCTTCACCCCACCCCTAACAGCGGTGCTTGGAAGGGAACCAGCGAAAAAGCCCTTGCCATTGGTAACAGCCTTGCTGGGATACAAGAGATCTGACGTTTGAAACCCACGGGACTGTCACCGAATGAGCTCTCTCCCCAATTTGAGCTGGAAACAGCAAGAGAAAACGGCCGCGCCATCTATTGGCCACCGACGGAACTGCAATTTCCAAGCGCAGCGAGGTTTTAAATGTAGCTTCCACTTCTATTAGCTAACTTTTCTATGCTAAAATTTCACATTATCTGTTACAGACGTAATTGCATACATAGCATGATGAAATCGCGATAAAACAAAGACCGAGTCTGCTGCCACGCGCATGTCTGTTTTGGGTTACAGCAGAAAAAGAACGTGGCAGCATACACTACCAAAAATAAATCGAAGTTCTCAATCAACAGGGAACCAATGGAATGAATACGTTGTATAAAAGGAAAGCAAATACACAGTGTAACTCCTTCGCGCTTTGCTTATGGCCGGCAACGTCGCACGCGTCGAAACGCACGTGTTCTTTGAAGAATGGACGAATATGGTGAGACCGGTTTTGTTTGGCAAATTTAATTACCGTAACAAACATTGTTTTTTAAAAAACTGTTAGTTAATGAAAGTACTCAATATAAGGCAGGATTTATCGTTTTAAATATATATTCCAAAATGTTTTTTAGTACTAGTTTGTCTGCCATCTAAAAGCATGTCCTTTTCTCAAAGAAACAAATGCAGACTTAGCCATTCGGTAGTATAGTTGTATTTGTTTAAATAAATACTTTTATTAATGCTGCACATTATTGTAGACCTTCAGAGAAGAAAGAAGAATCGTGTTGTCCATTAAATATTGCCTATGAAAATGTGGAACTCCACAAAGAAAAAATCAAGCAAACAAGACTAGTGCGGTTATAGAAAAAATTGTACTACTTTACTATACCTGAGACACCTGGGAATCATTTCTTTCGCACTTTTTTACATTGCTAACGTACTATTCTGCATTCCGGAACACTTATTTAGGTGAAATAATTGAATTTGTTAGGAAAGTAATGTATATTTCTTACATTTACGAGTACTTACTGTTCTTGTTTATTTCCACACACAACATGGCGATAGCTTACCGTTGATCGTTCCTTGAGCCAGAAAAACCATTGACGTTAGCCCAAAAATTCACGATAGCCCCACAAACCATCACGGGGACGAGGTATGCCTACTAGGTTAGGTTAGGCCTGTTAGGTTTGGTTCCATTAGCACTCCTTTCGTTCAATTTAGCATATACGGACAATACGAGAGCGTATTGTGCTCTCATGCAGGAAGCAAATGGCGGCAGCTGCAATAGCGCGTCGGAAATAGATTTTCGTACAAAACCACATGCATTCGCATTAAAATGAATCAAAATTACATTCCGAAAAAAATGCTGATTAACGTTCGTAGCCGAGATAAAGAAATATGGGTACTATTATCGTATGGGTGAAACACCTACGAATCATATATTTCGGACTTCTTTACATTGCTAACGTGTTGCGGAACATTTCTTAAGGCGAAATAATGCATTTCTAACTAAGATAATGTTTATTTTCTCTATTTACGAGTACTTACTGTTACTTGTTGTTTCGAATCTGTAACACATTATGGCCGTGATAGCATACTGGTTTTGGGGGCGTTCTGAGAGTGTTTTGTCGATTTATGCAGTGGTGCAACCTCGTTCACCGGAAAATATCTACTTTCGTGTCCCTATTTGAAATTATGCTAATACGTCGCATTTACGTGTAGAACTTGTAAAATAACCTTGCGATTTACCACGTTCATTGTCCATACACAGCAATTCGGAACCATCTTTCTTTCGCAATTCGTTAATGCTCTTCCTTTACGCACAACACTCTTGCAACCTTGAATATTGACGTCAGACGAGGAATGCCTACGTGGTTAGGTTAGGCCTGTTAGGTTAGGTTCCATTAGCATAAATACAAAGAAAAAATAATATTTTCGCTAAGAGACGCGTTACCTTTGTATTGCCTAACATGAAAAAGGTCTCTCCTGTGACGTCAGAACACAATGTTGCTAGAGTGTTGTGCGATAAGTGACACCCATTCGGGTCGGAACCATCTTTCTTTCGAAATTTGTTAATGCTCTTCCTTTACGCACAACCATCTTGCAACCTTGAATATTGACGTCAGACGAGGAATGCCTACGTGGTTAGGTTAGGCCTGTTGGGTTAGGTTCCATTAGCATAGATACAAAGAAAAATTATTATTTTCTTTCGAAATTTGTTAATGCTCTTCATTTACGCACAACACTCTTGCAACCTTGAATATTGACGTCAGACGAGGAATGCCTACGTGGTTAGGTTAGGCCTGTTGGGTTAGGTTTCATTAGCATAGATACAAAGAAAAATTATTATTTTCTTTCGAAATTTGTTAATGCCCTTCCTTTACGCACAACACTCTTGCAACCTTGAATATTGACGTCAGACGAGGAATGCCTACGTGGTTAGGTTAGGCCTGTTGGGTTAGGTTCCATTAGCATAGATACAAAGAAAAATTATTATTTTCGCTAAGAGACGCGTTAGCTTGTATTGCCTAACATGAAAAAGATCTTTCCTGTGACGTCAGAACACAATGTTGCTACAGTGTTGTGCGATAAGTGACACCCATTCGGGTCGGAACCATCCTACTTTCGTAATTCGTTAATTCTCTTCCTTTACGCACAACAATCTTGCAACCTTGAATATTGACGTCAGACGAGGAATGCCTACGTGGTTAGGTTAGGCCTGTTAGGTTAGGTTCCATTAGCATTTTTGCAAACAAAAATTGTAAAAACAGTTATCTCCTGTGACGTCCGAACACAATGTTGCTACAATGTTGTGCGATAAGTGACACCCATTCGGGAAAAATGGCTTGTTCCGAACTCGACAGGTGGTTCTAGTGAAAACACGGCGAGGCTGAAACACTGGCTACGGGGTTGCATCGTCTTAACACACGGAACATTGCACTCTCATGCAAAAAGCAAATGGCGGGAGCAGAAACAGCGTGTCGGACAGAGATTTTCGCAGAAAACAAAACGCATTCACATTAAAATGGATCAAATCTACATTCAGGAACTTCCAAAACGCTCAAGAAAATGATTTCCGTAAGTACTTTCTCCTGTAAATTTGAAGGAAATTTGAAGGAATCCGTTTTACCCATACGATAATGTTACCGAAATATGAAACATAATATTACAAATTAGATAACTAGCCGATCACGAGAAACATCCCGGCATTTTACACACGCAGAAGTTTGAATTCTCCATTACGAACATTTTTTTTACACGTTGCTTGTTGCAAATACGAGAGGTATTTGATTGAGCCCCTTTCAAAACTCTTTTTTTAAATTGATATATTACTGTAATGTGTAGTACTTTTTAAAATATTGTCCCGAAATGCTCTTATCATTCAGTTGATGCTCCTGGATAAAAAGAATCGGTAAGACTGCAGAATGTGGGCTGCTTAGGTAGGGTGACCAGATATTTGTTGACCAAAAAGAGTATAGTCTATAGGTTGAAGGTGCGCATGCACAAAACGTAAAAATAAAACAAAAGTAAGGGTGGCTATTTGTTATTGCTTCTATTATACCCCCCTATAATATAGGCCTACACTCTACAGATTCAAATTACATATGGGTCTAATGTAATTAGCTAATTACAAATACTTACTCACCAATGGCACCATCGTTCATACTTCTGGGATGATTTTGCTTTCTTCAGTATGTTTAAATCGTACTTTATTGCCAGACCAAACTCTTCACAGGTCCATATTGAATTTCGCTTTCATTACTTGTTCAACTGTTGACACCAGGTGTGTACGTTTTTCCTCTCGCCAATAAATTTAGTAACACTGAAGAGTCTTTCACAACCAACATTTGTACCAGGCAGAGTAAACAAGAATTTTATAAGAGGCACAATCACTTTTAAATTTGACCCAGCCTGTACTAAATCTTTGCACACTGACCTCCACTTACCCATCATTGATTTTTTTCTTTTTCTTTCTGTATCGGCCGATACCAGTGGTATCGGTTGGAATTCAGCTACCGATACCAGCCGATACTTTCCGGCATTTTGGTCTTTCACGGGGTCCGCAAAAATCCCGCTCGACTTCTTGACAGTCTAATTATACTGGAAATTATGCAAAATTAAAACATCCTTTTAATTTTGCACGAAAAACTATATTTTGTGACTACATAATATCTATTTTAATATTCTGATGCAATTCTTGAATATTCTAAAGCAAATTTCTTGGTATGTTGATGCATATAATTGGAGGAAAATATTTGCACACCAATATTGATCAATATTTTGAACAAATTTTAATTATTGCAATTTTCAAGTATCGGTATCGGTGGGAATCGGTAAGAGTATCGGTATCGGCTCAGCCCTAATCATTATCATTAAATTCCAATGAATTTGAAATATGTTTTGCTTGTTGATGGAATATGAAAATGACACTTGAAATTGTTCATTTGAAATTCTTTAGTCAAGGAGTAAATACTTCCGTTTGTTGACATCTTGACGTTTTCTGTTCTGTGGATTTTAAGGCATTCATTCATTTAATGAATGAAATTAAATAGCAAGGAAAAGAGTATATTTGGGGATTTTTGAAAATTGAAAAGAGTATAGAGTATATGAACCTCTAAAAGAGTATAATATCCTTAAAGAGAGTATGTCTGGTCACCCTAGCTTAGGAGGAACGTGGTTCATAATTTTTTGGTAATGTTTTGGAGTTAGTAATCGGGAAAAGTAAGTTTGAAGGTGCGGAAAAAAATGTTGTTAAAAAAAACCTAGAAATACGTATCCAGGTTCGGCTCTCTTGGAAGGAAATAGTGACATGGTGGCGCACATTCCTGTACAAATCTAGTGAAAGTAAAAAAATGCCTACGTTGTTAGGTAGCTAGGTTGGTACTATTATAGTATGGGGGAGACACACATAAATCATATATTTCACACTTTTTTACATTGCTAACATACTAGGAACGAGTTTACAATACCGGACCACTCTGCAATTTCTACGAAATTTCGCCTACTCACTAATTGTGAACTCCTAATCACGAATCTTCTTGTAATAATGGCATGAGTTTACAATACCGGATCACTCTCCAATTTCTATAAAATTTCACCTACTTACTAATTTTGGTGTCCTGATGACGTATCTGTAGTTCATATTTTGCGGTCACTTGTTAAAATTGTACATTTACGTGTAGAACTTGTAAAATAACCTTGCTATTTACCACGGTGATTGTCCATACACAGCAATTCGGAACCATCTTTCTTTCGATATCCCTTAATGGTCTTCCTTTATGCACGACGAGGAATGCCTACGAGGTTAGGTTAGGCCTGTTAGGTTAGGTTCCATTAGCATAAATACAAAGAAAAATTAATATTTTGGCTTAGAGAACTATACAGTGTATTGCACGTTGATTTCTTCATGTTGGTAAAATGGCATCTTCCGTGGAGCTACTGTGTTACGTTACGTTAAAAAATATAGTTTATTTCATTTTTTTCTCGATTTACATACTTGACCGCCAATTATTACGGAACTAGTTTACAATACCGGACCACTCTGCAATTTCTATGAAATTTCGCCTACTCACTAATTGTCAACTCCTAATCACGAATCTTCTTGTAATAATTGGCGGTCAGGTATGTAAATCGAGAAAAAAACGAAATAAACTATGTTTTTTTAACGTAACGTACATACTATTTTGGAATGCGGCACATTTCCTAAGGTGAAATAATGCATTTCTAAGTCAGATAATGTCTATTTCTTACATTTACATTTGTTATTTCGATTCTGTAACACATTATGCTGGCCGATAGCATACTGGTTCAGGGCACGTTGTGAGAGTGTTTTGTCGTTATATGCAGTGTTGCAACCTCGTTCACCAGAAAATACCTACTTTCGTGCTAGGATTTGAAATTATGCTAATACTTCGCAAACCATTGATGTTAGCCTCACAAGCCATTCACGTTAGCCCAACAATCCATTCATGTTAGCCCCAAAAACCATTTTCGGTAAATGTCTGTTATATCGGAGACACATTTCTATCGGATATTTTCAGTTTTAAATGGTTCGTACTTACCAATTGTGGCTAAATGTCTGTTATATTGGAGACACTTTTCTTCAAATTTACAGGAGAAACTACTTACGGAAATTAGTTTCTGTTGCATTTATCAAACTTCGTGGAGGTATTTTGTCACTATGGAATGCTGCACAACAGAAAATAAGCACTTTTGATGTAATAAAGTAGCCTTTTGTGCGAAGCGACAACATTATGCCGTTGTTTCCATTATGAACCTGCAGATGGCGTGAGTGTTGAAAGTCACGCGGTCTCGCGAGAGGAAGAAGTGTTTCAAAACGTGCCTTTTTTTTACCAGAATTTTTTTTATTTTTTTTTTAACTGTGCTTACCTAACCTTGCCGGAAATGGTTCGTGGGGCTAACGTGAATGGTTTTTGGGGCTATCGTGAATGGTTTTTGGGGCTAGCGTGAATGGTTTTCGGGGCTATCCGTCAATGGTTTTTGGAGGTATCCGTCAATGGTTTGTGATGACATAATTAACACGAAAGTAGGTATTTTTTGGTTAAGAATGTTGCAACACTGCATGCCCACTCCAAATCGACAAAACACAAGCACGACGCGTGATGATCCTCAGCTGTGCGCAAAATATTCTATGTTCCGCAACGGAAGAAAGGACCCAAAAGAATTACTCGTAATGTAAAAAATCGAAGTTATTTTTGTGTAAAAAGCATAATAGCACCTTCAACTATGTTCCGCAATACACAATTGGTAAGTACGAACCATTTAATACTGAAAATATTCGATAGAAATGTGTCTCCGATATAACAGACAATTACCCAATTGTGTATTGAGGAACATAGTTGAAGGTGCCAAAATGCTTTTTACACAAAAATAATTTCAATTTTTCACATTACGAGTAATTCTTTTGGGTCCTTTCTTCCGTTGCGGAACATACAATATGGCGTGCACAGCTGTGGATCATGATGTGTCGTGCTTGTGTTTTGTCGATTTGGAGTGGGTATGCAGTGTTTCAACCTTCTTAACCGAAAAATACACACTTTCGTGTTCATTATGTCGTCACAAACCAGTGATGGATAGCCCCAAAAACCATTCATGATAGCGATAGCCCCACGAACCATTTCCGACAAGGTTAGGTTAGGTAAGCATAGTTAAAAAAATTAAAATAAAAAATTCTGGTAAGAAAAATCACGTTTGGAAACATTGGCGAGACCGCGTGACTTTGACACTTGCGCCATCTACAGGTACATAATGGAAACAATGGCATAATGTTGTCGCTTTGCACAAAATGAAAGTTTATTATATCAATAGTGCTTATTTCTTGTTGTGCAGCATTCTACGGTGAGAAAATACCTCCACGAACTTTCAAAATACTACAGAAACTCATTTCCGTAAGTAGTTTCTTCTGTAAAAATGAAGAAATGTGTCTCCGATATAACAGACATTTACCCCATTTTCTGTAAGGTTAGGTTAAGTTTGGTTATGCAAGCATAGTTAAAAAAAATAAAAATACTAGACACGTCCTGTTCTAGTGAAAACAAGGCGAGTTTGAAACACTGACTATGGGGTTACCTCATCCAACACACGGAACATTGTGCTCTCGTGCAGAAAGCAAATGGCGGCAGCAGAAACAGCATGTCGGACAGAGATTTTCGCAGAAAACAACATGTATTCGCATTAAAATGGATCAAAACTACATTCACGTACTTTCTCCTGTAAATTTGAAGAAATCCGTCACCCCTATACTATAATGTTACTGCTATGTTTAGTTCTCTTAGCCTGAATAATAATTTGTCATTGAATTTATGCTAATAAACCTAACCTAACCTTGTAGGCATTCCTCATTGAAATAATGAAAGAAACTGTGCGTAAACAATGTGGATGCCAACGAATAGAGAAATGCAGTGCTTTTAGTAGCAGGAAAAACATTTTTCAATGCTATTGGAACCCAACCTAACAGGCCTAACCTAACCTTGTAAGCATTCCTCATCTGAAATAATGAACTGTCCGCGTGTGGGTGGAATCCGAGCAACAAATCAACTCTAATTCGGCGAAACGAAGGGTCTCACTTATTGCACAACACTTGAGCAATTTTGGGTTCTGACATCACGGGAAAAAGCATTTTTATTGTAGGCTAGCCTGGTTTAGTTCTCTTAGCTCAAAGAATGATTTTTCATTGTATTTATGCTAATGGAACCTAACTTAACCTCGTAGGCATTCCTCGTCTGACATCGGAACACAAGGTAGCAACACTCTTGTGCGGAGAGGATGACCCTGAAATAAATGACAGCAACTGTGCGTAAACAATATGGATGCAAACAAATGGAGAAATGCATTGCTTTTAGTAGCAGGAAAAACATTTTTTACGTGCAATAATATAATAGTAATCTGAAAAGTAACACCACAAAGTGGAAGTAGAAGTTACGTACTTTCAGGGGATAAAAATTTTGTTAGTCTATTTAGAGGAAAAAAGCAGTCCATGTTCTGCTGTGAGACCAAGTGGGATAAAGATTATCGGGGCTGGTGACCTTCCGTACCCCTGCACAGGTAATTTTGATAACAGTTCTGATTGTTTTATGATTTCAAATTCTGCTAGCAGAAAGACTAATCATCATGGAATTTTGGCAATCATTGTCACACGAAATTTGAACCTTTCTTAAAGTAATAAGCATTGTTTATATTGGGAAAGAGAAACTTTAAAATTACCTTCTATGGACACGACATTCTCCATTGATAGAAGCGACAGCAAGTATGATAGAATAGTGGGAGTGAATGTAGAAGTAATTCGGAACCTTATTAAAACTGATCCACACTGTTTTCATTTCGAAAAAGTCAAATTTATTGTTAAAATGAGATGTTAGGGGTACCTTGTGCAAACCTGCCCATTTTGCAAGCTTGACACATTACACAGACTATCACCTAACATAACTACGAAAGCATTTTGGGATATTATTTATTAAATGTTAAGTATCCCCGAAACGGCTGGAATTCTTTTATTTTCTTCTTTTTCACATTGGTACTTAAGTATTCTGTATTCCTAAGGATTCTTGAAGGTGCCATTTCGTTTTTTTCACGCAAATAGTCTCAATTTTCGACATATCGAGTAATTCTTGTTTGTTCGTTTTTGCTAGCGTTACACGCAATATGGCGGAGAAATCTTGACTAGCATTGTTGATGATCAGTAGTTATGCAGTGTTGCAACCTTCTTCATCGAAAAATACCTACTTTTGTGTTACTGATTTCATATTTTTTTCCAGGTTCGAAAACTCCACAAACCATGCACGGCAAGGTTAGGTTAGGCAAACATAGTTAAAATTGTCATTTTATAAATTGTTAAAAACATTCATAAATAGCCCCACGAACCATTCATAAATAGCCCCAGTTACATGCATGTTCATTTACATTATACTACTGTTACACATTACACAGTAGGAAAACTGCGTGTTTGGAAACACTGACCGGTTGTTACATCATCAAGCGCACACAAAATTTGGTTCACGTAGTAGAAGGACATCAATGGAACAGGTTTCGTGCATCGGAGAGACATTAATGTTGAAAAATAGATGGTTTTACGCGAAAATTCATTCAGCGAGGGGAAAAAATGCTTCCGAGACCTTCGTAGAGTATACAGAAACTCTTTTCGGTAAGTACTTTCTCCTGTAAAATTGAAGATTCTAAGAGAATTAAACCTGACCCTCCTACCTAACTATGAAAGCGTGTATTGAACAATATCTTCGAACAATTTGGCAGCAAGAGTTATATGGAAGTGAAAAACCAATGTCAAAAAAACATACAGTATTCTCTAAATCTCTGCAGTATGTGTTAACAGACATAAATCGAAATAGAACCATGTAAGAAATGCATACGTAACAATGATGAAATCACATTAAAACAAAAGGAACTTGGGCTGAAATTTATACATGGTTCGATTTCTAATTATGTCTGTTAACACACTTCAGTGTCTTAGTATTTACTTACATTTTCTGGATAACTATTTTTCCCTTCCATACATTCGTATATGATTCTTTGTTTGCGAGCAGCCATTTGTTTACTGTTATCTGTTGCTGCCATGTACTTCCACATGCGAAGAGGTTTTGTTGCTAAATGCTGTCGTTCTTGAGTTAGGCAGTTCAAATTTAAATTTAAGGCTCTTAACATTAATAAAATATCCCTAAATTCTTTCAATTTTAGGTTTGGTGGGTTTAGAACTCAGCATAACAGGTTTGGTGGGTTTAGAACTCAGCATAACAGTGAAGCCCGTAAATGCTTTCACACCTGATTACGTAATATCTGGTCTCGAACACAGAACCCCGGTTGAGCCTCCCATGAAAATCCTTGTAAAAATGTACTGAGTCTACATTAAACCAAGAACACCTGCTCATGCAAGGTATATTTTAAATCATAAATTTCTCTGGTAACTAATATTTAGTGAACTATTGACTATTCTAATTAGTTTCTCCAAGCTTGGAACTTAACTCCCACAATCGTTTCCAGTATTCTAAAGTACTTCCTAATACTCCCATGAAACTTGCGAGAAATAATTAAACATTCAGAACCATTACCCAATATTTAGGTTGGTGATATATATATATATATATATGTATTTAATTGATAAGTCTTAGCTGCAGGTTGAAATAATGCTTACATTAATTATAAACATTGAAATAAATTGCAACAGTAAAATGTAGAATTTTCGACATTTTATACTCAAACATAGCCCCGTTAACGTTTTGAGAGAGAGAACGCTTAACTACAACCGCAAGGCAAGTGCATTATATCATGGCTGATAACATGCATGGTTATAAATAGTTAAACTTTTAAATTTGTCAACATAACGTGCATTAGACAATTATGATTATAAAACACTTACAATACACTCCGCACAAAAAGTTTGGAATAATGTTACGTTAGATAATAGGTGATAGACATGGCCTTGGAATGCAACAACACGTGGTATCTGTCTGGTGGACGTTCTCGTCTTTTTGCCAACATATGCCACTATGCCTATCACCTGTTGCCCAATATAATAATATTCCAAAATTGTGCCTAATTTAACAATCATTCCAAACTTTTTTCTTTGGTTTACTTAACGGTGATGAAGTGCCAACGTCTTCGTGTTGGTTTCCAATCTTTTCGCTTTACTGAATTTTCTGTGTCAGGTCTTGTGGAAAACGATCCACAGATACCGAGAAAAAATATTTGTTCCAGATCTCATGTTCAAAGCCACAACAATGATTGTCACCTTTTTTTTTTCAAAACAGGAAGTGAAGTTCCCTCCCATGCTAGAGATGTATGGGAACGAAAGCATACAGTTAATAGGCCTACACAACTAGACAGTGGCGGCAATTGGTGGTGGGGGGCTGCCCCCCCTCCAGTTTTGGAACCCATTCGCCGCCACTGCAACTAGAGCAAAAAGCACTACAATTAAAAAAAGGCCCCTAGTTCATAATCTTGATAAAACATGTGTATATTTCTTATTTTTTTGTCACTTTTTCGGCCACATTTGGCTAATGACAAATAAAAACACTACACTGAATAGATCAAGTTCACACTTATGGCCAGGCTTGGCACTCGATACCAGGGTTGTTAGAGGTCCAGGAAACCATAAATTCTATTGGGTTCCGCTGCAGATCCGGAACCTTTTATCTCGCACAATTTAAATTTGGTCCAAGTTGAATATTGTTATTGAAAAAAGGTTCCTGGACCAAATTGAAATTCATTCTGGAAAAAAGGTTCCTGGACTGAAATGAAATGATTTAAGTATGAAAAGGTTATACGCTGTCTAGAACTCATTTACGTTTGTTGATTTTCTCTCCCAGTCCGGGATTGAATTTATTTACAATTCCTGGACCAGGGTTGACCGATTAAAAGTTGCCTTCTGAAAATATCCGCGAGTATGTTTTACATTGGAATGTCACATTGTGGTTGTAGAAAACTTAGTGCAGGGAATAAATCAAAGCGCTGTTGTTTTCTTGTGGGCCAGGTTCAAAAACTCCCTTGTCATAGAGTTACTGTACATAACGCAATGGACTATATTAGTGTGGCAATGGCATCACTTTGAGTTCAAACGAACCCGGCACGTGTTGCTCCAGCATCTGATTCAAGAACCACAGCCAATAGGAGCCGTCGATGAGGTAATGTGAGGCTGCTGTGTTCCCAGCATATATTACGACAGGGAACGCCAGTGCTGCTACAACCAAGTGAAGGTACGCGTGTGAGAGAATGGGGCTATATGGAGAGTGGTAACGTGACTGCAGCGTTTGCATTTTGCCCATTTCTACCTTGTACCTTACATTCTCAAGACAGTCAGCACCTGGATTAGTCTTTCATGCTCACAAGTGGATAACTGTTTATCGTCAGGTCTGTATTAGGAATGGCCAGATCCGGATGGTTCCAGATCCTAAAATTTTTCGGATCCAGAACTTTCGGATTCGTTTCCATTTTGCCATCCCACATGAGCGCTTCTTTGGAAAGTAAGAATATGTTTATAATATATTGTTATAGGTTTTATATATTTTAAGGTTGTTCTAGCTATATGTCATTTTTTATATTTTTTAGGTCATCACCTTCCAAGCCCTCGTTATCATATTTTAGAGACATACAAAGAGAACCAATTTTTTCTTTCCCCAGTTAAGAAAGTTTTTGCACTTTTGCACTTTACTAACAGGTAACATGTGTCACATGTCACTTGAGGACAAACCAGTTTAATGCAGGCCTATCCATTATGGTGAAGTAGGCTGCAAATCATTGGCAATGTGTTGCTTGCCACTTTGGTGTGAAAACTTCCTAAGAGCTCATGTGAGTTTTCTTTTGTACAAGGAATTATAAATATTTTAAAATTGAAAACAAGTGAATACATGTATGGTGTTGAATATATTGTGTTTTTACCATTGTTCTTTGTTTATAGTATTAGGTGAACATTCGGAGACACAGTCTCCAACAAAGAAGAAAAAGAAGTCCAAAACTCTAGGAGAAGTGCAAGTTCAGTCAGATTTTTTGGTGAAACCTCAGGACAAAGAAGCTAAGCTCGATGCTTCTCACTGGCCCCTTTTGTTAAAAGTAAGTTGTGTGTTGTTTCCTGCTACATTTTTCTTTGATTTTTTTTTTTACAGTATGTGTGTTATGTAAGTTTTCGGTATGATTTTAATAGTTCAATAATTCATATCAGTCATATCGTTGAACTCCACAAGCCATGGTGTTACAACAAGTCCGTAGAAATTGCTAAATTGGAATGTCCTAGTAACGTCTTGCAAAAGTAGAGGATTTTTTTTGCTGAATATGACTATTTTTCTGGGAAGGATAACTGATTTTTTAAGTGCAGAGTAATTTGTAATGATTTTTGATACATGTTTGCTATTATTGCAGAACTTTAATAAAGTAGATTTTTAAAAAAAAATCAAAACCAATAAATAATGTATAAATATATAATACTGTTTTTTATGTTATACAATCTTCTCCGCATATTGAGGAAATTAAAGTTGTTAACGTTATCATGGAATTCTGGATGTGAGAGTTTGAACTTCAGACATTTCATTATTCACAATATTGCCTACTCTTTTGTTGTATTGGCTATGATGTGCGTTATCTCCATGTTCCTAGTGTATTTTTGCTTGTGTGTTTGTACATTGTCTAGTGTGGACCGTGCTATCCCTAGCATGAAGTGGATTCGAAAGTTTCCATCAGTATTGTTGCCAGCACTTGTAGTGTGCAGCCAACCATTCACACGAGCCATGGAAAATCTGTCTATGAGCTACTAGTTGCTTGAGCTTGGTTTGGCAATCCTTGTAATACACAGAGCCCTAAGTTCTGATTGTTTCTGTTTGTCAATACATACTTCAGTGTCTTAGTTATTGCTCTGTGTTTTCTGGGGAAGAATTTTTCCTTCTGTATTTGCAAGCAGTCATTCACTTACTGTTGTCTTGGATATGGACTGCTGCTGCAATCTACTTTGCATTCATGGCATGTGAAACCATATTACGTAGATAAAAATGCTTTAGTTGTTAGGTTATGTTGTTCAGGTTTAGGGTTCTTAGCATTAAAATAACATCGTTGGAAAGTAGAAAAATATTCCATATTCATTCAGAAAACAAGTCCAATATGGAAATGTAATTTTATCTTGGTAAGCATGAGAATTGTGTATATTTTCCAACTTGCGACCAATGATTTGAACTGTGAATTAACACCTTGATTTTCCTGGGATTTCTTTTGTTTTCTGGGCCATGTGAATTACATCAGAATTGTGCCTTTGCCACATGAGTCTTGGTGTTGGATTTCTGGAAATCCCCTACGGCGGTCTTGAAGGGCAGATGTGGCCCTTTGTGCATAGATTATGAGAGCTGAGGGTATGAGGATTTGAGAGGAATAGCAAATCCAACCAATCATTGAATATAAAGTATGTTTCAGCCTCCGTTGTGAAGTGCTCAGCATAATACACTACAAAGTCAAGAGGCCCCAGGTTTGAACCCTGGTTTAAGGTGGATGTGTCATTGTGTTTATTCTAGTCTTTGCTTTTAACGAAAAAGATAGACAGTGTAAAGTAACCAAAATGGGAGCTTGAAGATTTCAGTGTTAACGCAACATCATGAGAACATTTGTGGAGGTACTTGAAAGCTATAGTAGTGGACTGCAGTTTCGAAAACCAAAGAGCAGTGGTGATAGTATTCAATCCCCTATTCTACTTGGCAGGTCTTGATCCTTTAAAGAATTTGGGTGCCATGGAGTAGAGTTGTTCTATGATTAACGAAATACAAATTCTAAGTGGACATTTGCAACAGGAATGATTGCGTATGAAAACATAAAGTGGGTTGGAGGATTTAAAATGAAGAGTGCTTGGACATGGTGTTAATTTATGTGGGAGATATATTTCTGTTAATGTTGTGAAAACATACTCAGGGATTATATTGTTTTATGCAACAGGAAAGGGTATGAAATTTAATGGCCAAAGTAGAGATGACTTGAGTGAGTCATGGTAGATATTGTGTAATTGTGATGTACCTGGAAAAAACATAAAAGGAAAACTTACACAGAGGTATAAGTTATTCATATTGTGAATTGTCCAGGAATTTTCTTTCTAGCACAGTGATAACACATTGATATGCTATGCCAAAGTTGCAGCTTTGAATATTGGTTTTTAGCTTTAGTTTTCATGACTTGTCAATAAATTGTGACTTGCAGGGTTATGATTCAATTGTAGATTATAAATAGATACAGTTGCCAACTATTCTGGTGATTCTAGACTCCGATGTTTATTGCTATATATACAGTTATTGTTACTTTTCCTGAAATACAACTCGACACTGCTCCATTCATCTTTTACTTTTTCATTTGTAATCTACCCAATGACGAGAAACTGCATTTGCAAGGGGGACTGTCTGGAGGGACTGCCGGAAAGGGAGGACTGGAAATTAGAGCCTTCATTTTTGCTGGAATAGCTTGACTTTTGAGTCAGGTGAATTACATCCTCAAACGTCCAAAGTTAATGCCATTGGAATCTCTGCACTGATTCTGGAAATCCTCAACGGTGGTCTTCAAGGGCAGATGTGGCCCTGTGTGCATAGATTATGAGAGCTGAGGGTAGGATTTGAGAAAGAAACAGTCATTGTAGGTTACTTGTTCAATGTTTTAACGTAATGAGTGGTTGTGTGTCTATGCCAGTCTCTGTGGTGTAGTGATCAGCATTACACACTCTGAAACTAGAGGTCCCAGGTTCAAACCAGCATCATGCATTGTCCCATCAATTTTTATCATTCATCCTCATCTTCACTAATAAGCCATGAGGTAGAAAAACATCATCTGAGCAGCCTCAGGCTAGATCCTCTGTGGAAGCTCAAATTTGTTTTGATTCAGCACCAGTTTGGAGCTTCTTTAAGGCAAGTGTGGCTATAGTCATGAAAGCCAAACAGTGGTGACGGGACACAATGCTCTAAGCTGCTTGGCAGGCCTTGGTCCTTTAAATGGAGTAGAAGAGGTGGTCTGTTTTGAATCAAAGATAAAGTTCTACAAGGAACTGCTACAAAAATAATTATTGTCCATTGATACAGTGTTCTGCAAGCCTTGCAATGAATAGTACTTGAACACACTCTCAGCCCGCTTGTTACAAATCAGGAGAGAATATGAAATATCATGGTCACAAATGGGCCTGAATAAGCCATGGTCATTAAAAATTTCACAGATTCAGGTTATTTAAATTGTAATGAGGTCAGAGGTTGCCTTGGTAGCAGGACAATAGAACATTGGCATGGAATGCCAAAAAAACAGGTTCAAATCGTGGTTGTCCCAGTTTTCAGTCTTTTGAGTTTTGATTTCATTTTAGATTATAAATAGCCGCAATAGCTAACTACTCTGAATCCAGGAGTTTATTTTTGTAAGAACATGAGCCTTCTGTTGGTCTCTCTTTCCAATATTGCTATTTTTCTCTGATTCCATCTCTGCATTGTTCCTTGCATCTTCTACTGTGTGGTCTCTTACAGGCCTCTACTATAAGGTTTTTCTAACAAATATCCTGAATATTTTCTTTCCCTTGCATACCATGTGGCTGCCCCTTCAAAGTATCATTGATGTAATTATGATTACTACTCCTTGCAGCTGTTTAAATTTAGTTGAATATATTTGCATACCATTTTAAACAGTTTTGAATTGTAATAATTCTCGTTGGGTTTTGAAATGGTTTGAGGAATCTTATGAGTTATGATCTACCCGATGACGAGAAACTTCCTTTGCAAGGGGGAGTGTCTGGAAGGACTGCTGGAAAGGGAGAACTGGAATTCAGAGCCTTGATTTATTCTGGAATAGCTTTTGACTTTTGGGTCAGGTGAATTACATCCTCAAAGGTCCAAAGTTAAAGCCAAGGGAATCTCAGCATTGATTCTAGAAATCCCCAACGGCGGTCTTGAAAGGCAGATGTGGCCCTGTGTGCATAGATTATGAGATCTGAGGGTAGGATGAGAGAGAGAGAGAGAGAGAGCAATTGGTCATGTAGGGTACTCGTTCATGTTCTAACCTAATGAATGTGTCCTCTGGGATGTATTGATCAACGTTACACACTATGAAGTTAGAGGTCCAGGTTCAAACCTGCATCATGCATTGTTTCATCCTCATCTTCATGAATAACTCATGAGGTGGAAAAACATCTGAGCAGCTCCAAAATTTGTTTTGATTCAACACCCGTTTGGAGCTACTTTTAAGTAAATGTTGTAGACAAGTCATGAAAGCCAAACGGTGGTGATGGGACACAATGCTCTAAGGTGATTGGCAGGCCTTGCCCCTTGAAATGGAGTAGGAGAGGTGGTCTATGTTGAATCAAAAATACAATTCTAAATGGAACCGTTACAAAAGTAGTAATTGTCTATTGATACACGGTATTTTACAGGCCTTGCAAGGACACTCTCTTAGCCCACTTGTTATTAAATATCATGATCAGAAATGTGCCATGGTGTAATATACCTAGAATGGACATTCAAAAAAATTCAGACTCAGGTTATTGAAATTGTAGTGAGGCCAGAGGTTGCCTTGGTAGCAGGACATTGGCATGGAATGCCAAAAAAAGAGGTTCAAATCTTGGTTCAGCCTCAGTTATTTTGTTGAGTTTTGATTTAATTTTAGATTATAAATAGCCAGAATAGCTAACTACTCAGGACTTTTTTGTTGAAAGAAAACTAGCCTTGTGTTGGACTCTTCCAAATACAATTTTTCCCTGATTCCATCTCTGCATTGTTCCTTGCATCTTCTACTGTGATTTCCTACAGGCCTCCACTGTAAGGTTTTGTGACAAATATCCTGATAATATTTGCATACTATTACAGTTTTCAATTCATTTGTGATAATTCTTCTTGGATTGTGGGGTGTGTAATAGGTGACCTTCTGGTAAGGCACCCACATGTCAATCTGTACACTCTGCTAACTGTTTTGCAGGCTAACGAGGCTCAGGCATCTGGACCTGTGGCCAGTATACTCCTCTGCAGGAGTGTTGTCCTGTGTTTTGTCCTTACATGTGCTGAGTGCCCCTTTACAGCCTAACCCAGGTAGTCAACAGACACGTTTTTATTTTAGTCATGGTAAGGGGCTGGGACATGTTTAATGTGATGGGTTTGAAATAGCCTAACTGCTGATGCACTTACAATTTTCAATTCGTTCAATTGGATTTTGAAATGGTTTGAGAAATCTTATGATGTACCCGATGACGAGAAACTGCCTTTGCAAGGGGGACTGTCTGGAAGGACTGCCGGAAAGGGAGGACTGGAATTCAGAGCCTTGATTTATTCTGGAATAGCTTTTGACTTTTGGGTCAGGTGAATTACATCCTCAAAGGTCCAAAGTTAAAGCCAAGGGAATCTCAGCATTGATTCTGGAAATCCCTAACGGCGGTCTTGAAAGGCAGATGTGGCCCTGTGTGCATAGATTATGAGATCTGAGGGTAGGATGAGAGAGAGAGAGAGAGAGCAATTGGTCATGCAGGGTACTCGTTCATGTTTTAACCTAATGAATGTATCCTCTGGGATGTATTGATCAACGTTACACACTATGAAGTTAGAGGTCCCAGGTTCTAACCTGTCTCATGCATTGTTCAATCAATTTTATCATACATCCTCATCTTCACTCATAACCCATGAGGTAGAAAAATCAACGTAAAATAGCCAAAATATAATTGAAACTCTGTATGTCTCATTCGTTTCCTTTCATGTTTAATCTGAATTCCATCATGAATGGTTATGAGCAGCAGGTAGATCCTCTGTGGGAGCTCCAAAATTAGTGTTTGCTCAGCACTCAGCACTGTTTTGGAGCTACTTTAAAGCAAGTGTGGTGGACTAGTCTTGAAGGCCAAACAGTAAAACAGTGGTGACAGGACTTGATGCTGTAAGCTGCTTGACAGTCATTGGCTCTTCAACCTTTAGTGGTGAGAGCATCTGAGCCACTCTGAGTGGGAACTTTCCACATGTCTGCTTTTCAAACTTTCTGCAATTTACAAATATTCATAGCAAGATAATATTTTTTTTTCTTTTGTAATGACATGATTCTTTAAGGGTGGTGAAATTCATACATTTTACCCCTCAATAATGAAAGTTACAAGAAGAAAATATAATTTTTATGCAAGAATTCATAATCAGCATGATCCTGCGGCCATCAATGAAAAAGAATGTAGTATTAGCAGTGCTTTCATATGTAAAGACCCATATTTTATTGAAAATAATGATGCAGATTGAAGATAAAACAATTGAACTACAAACACTTTCGTAGGGCAGTATATGATTCACTGATTGATGATCAGAAGCAAAGTAAGACCACATATGATTAAAAACTGTTTCCTGTGAATTATTGAGAAGAAAAAAAACTGGACCGAAACTAAGTAATAAAACATGTATATTATTATCTTTTCATTTATTAACATGCACGCATTGTATGTATATATTTTATCTGTTTTCTTTTTGTGATTTTCTTTGTGTAGAAGTAGTTCTTTTTTTATAGTTTCTTTTATGTTATTTTACTTATGTAGTGTCTTATAATCTTCATGTATAATAATGTACCTAGGTTCTCTGCTACATCTTTCTTTGTCGGGTTAGGTGGTAGATCAGCATTTTCTGAATCTCGCCCAAGAATAAAGACCATTGAATTGAATGTTACACATAACAAAATGAATTCGGTACAAGTAATGTTCAAGATATTAGCGTTGTTTATATGGTAACCTTTTTCTTTACCAGAACTTTGACCGCCTGAATGCTAGAACGCACCACTACACACCTTTGCCATATGGTGCATCTCCTTTGAAACGTGAAATATCAGATTACATCAGGGCAGGGTTTATCAATCTTGATAAACCATCAAATCCAAGTTCACATGAAGTTGTAGCATGGGTCAAGAGGATTCTGAGAGTGGAAAAGACTGGCCATTCGGGCACATTGGATCCAAAAGTTACAGGTAAGGGTACTGCTTTGAACTTAACACACTGGAAGGCATGTTAGAGATGGCTAACAAAAACTGCTGTTGAAAATTGATACCTGTGGAGGCACATCGTACAGTGTCTCGGATTCAGATTTTAAACTCTAGGTCCAGAACCTCTTCCTCTTCCTCTATCTCATGATAAAATGGATTTAAAACTAACTTTCACTTTTGCAAAAGACATTTGCGAAGAAAAATATTAAGTTTGGTTTGTAGTTCTGCTGCAGAGAATTTTTAATTCTCTGAAATGTGAATATTGTGGCTCAAATACAAATCAAACCAGGGTATTTGGCATTCAGGGTCAAATTTATGGCGTGGGGTTATTAGATATAATGACTTCCCCATATGTTTTTCCATGCACGGAAACTCCAAGTCAACTGCCAGACAAATATCAAATCAGTTTTTTTTCTTTTTGGGGGAGGGGCCAGCATGTCTAATAGTTAGGGACCTATAGTTTTCGCAGATGTGATAAGACCAAAGAATATTAATTTTTGGAGTGCAATAATATGAGTGGTCAGCATACTGTGCTACAAAGCTGGAGGTTCCAGGTTCGAACATGGTCCCATTGTCCTTTCAGTATTTTCATTATCCTTCCTCATCATTGTGATTAAACTCAAAGGTTGAAAAATAGCTGAAATTGAATGAACAGATTTTGAAATTGATGAAGGGTTTCTATGCTGACCTACGTGATTCCTAAGGCAAGTTAGGAAGACAAACCAAATCTTCATCTGCAGCCCCCCTTTCCTTAATAATGTATTATGATGTGGCTCATATGCTGAAAATGCAGTTGAAGAATTTGAGTTCAAGAATAGATGGTATTTAGTTGTAAATTCGCCACTGCTTTCTATCCAAAATATTTGTCTTATTTCAACAGAAAGCACGAGTATCAGATGGAACAAATTTTCCTCTAACTTCGCAATATTCGGAACCACCACCACAGACTTAGCTCTACTTAACTGGATTCTGCGCTTTCTACGTGACATGAGATTTCCTCGTACTATCGAAATACGAAATAGCTTCCTCTTACTATTTCCTTTCACCTCGTGAAAGACAGAGACCAATGTCCAATGTTAACTTCTTAGCATGGTGGATATACCTCACGCCCAACGATACACTCCTGAAAATACTTCTGCGTTCATGGAAAATCGAACCTACGATCTTCCTCGTGAGGATCAAGCATGCTACCTCTTCCCCAGGTAGCTCACGTTAAAATTAACTACCTGTTTCAAGAAGCCAATTCACACATAATGGCATATGTATAATTTCCTCATGGCAATTTTTAAGCAAAAATTGAGAAATGCTGAAAGGGAAGAATGATGAACATTCTTTTGTTGTTTTGTCACATTTTGTAAATTGTGTGTAAGTGCCGTGTTTTGAACATGCAATTGTTTACTTACAAAGTTGTTTCTTGTTTGTTGAAAGTAGGAACAGGAAAGCGAAACGGAGTCAGTTGAACTAGACCCTGGTTGCCAAGAAACTTCAGCCTTTTTTGTAGGATGAAAGAGAGAGAAAGGGATATTTTATGTATGAAATTAAAACAATGGAAATCCTTACAGGTGCATCCTAACGAATTTCAAACTACGAAAAATCTATTTTCATGATGGAAAACTGCGGCATTTTCAACATATGAACCTGATTTTTTCTATATTATAAAGTGGATATGTGGGTCGATATGATATTATCCCATAGCAAGTAAAATTTACGTAAGCTGCCTCCTTCCTTCCAATTTTTCAATAGTCATAATTATTAATTAAGGTCCAGAAGTTGATGAAAGATGAATTTTTTTCTGAGCCTTTAAAACAATGATAAACTTGATATCATATCTGTTTTCTGTTAGAAACAGAAAACACTTTTTATTTTGAATTATTTTTTCATCTTTCGGCCTTTTTTGACTTTTATTTAATTCTCAGTATTTTTAACAGTTTTTGTTGCATTTTTCTTTATTATTCTCCTCCCCTGTTGTTTCGTAAATTTTTTAAACATTTACTATCAAAACTTACATATTTAAATTTCCTGACATGGTCCTTTTAGCAAATTTGCCATGAATCGAAAATACAGTGAATGGAAAAGCACAATATTATTCTTAACTGAAATGTTTGGCATTGGATTAAAATACTTTGTGTGAAGCCTACTTGAGGTTCTTTTGCTGGACACTATTATCTATAATCTGGGGTTTTAAAGCAAAATTAATCACAATATTAAATGAAATTATACTCTGATAACGAGGGGGCGGATTTTTGCATATTTGCATATTTTATTTTTCCTTAAGGAAAATTCATATGCTCGCAACGGATTTATTCATTTCACTTGATGTGAGCACTCTGGTAAAGTTTTATAGTGCATATAAATGTATATTTGGGATTTTAGTGCATATTTTAGCTTAACGTGCATATAATTTGCATATATTTTGAGTAATTTTCATGTAATTGTCTGTTTCAAGTTTGTCTGCTTCATTTTACCCGTTCATTGTGTCAGCATTAAAAGAAGTAGCCTACTTCGTCTGGTCATGGGCACTAAAGTCCACTGACACTGAAGCTAACACGTGTGCTGGGAGGGAGGGGCAAGTGCTGGCGAATAGAAAGTGGGCACCGCGTGCATTAATACATATTTCGGTAACTTATTGGGCACACCTACTTCGTTTTAAAGCTGGAAACATAATAGTTGGGTCAAGGACATTCCAAAACTCATCTCAGGTGGTCTGGTTGAGAAGATAGAGAAAACCCAGCCTTTCATCAACCAATGACCTTTCAGAGATGTGTCACATTTCCAAATCCCAGCGACAACATTGGGGTCGCATTATTTGAGGATTATCTGTTAATGTGACATTTTGATAAATCTGTGGGTGTGTGTGCTGCGGAAGTGACAATAACTGCCGAAGGAGATAAGAAGTAACAGCATTGCTCCATGAGTAGGTAGAAGGCAACAATGCCTTTACCACTGAATAGTTACCGGTGTTTATTTTCAAGTATGCTCTAAACATTCAGGTATTTAGAGTAGTTTTTGGCACCTTAAATGGAAATCTTGTGAAATGCAAATTTACCATGCTCAAACAAAGCTTCCATTTTTGGTAACAGATAACATTTGTTGCCTGTGTAGGACTGGATACTGTAATTCTTACATTTATGTTAATTTTTGCGGAAAATGCTAGTGAAGTATCATTCTGTTATTTGAGAGTATAAAATAAGATGACGTTAGAAAATAAGGCAATGATGGTCAGATGATGAAGATATGCACTATGAGCATATTTTATTCTTCAATTAGACATCATAAAACTACAATAACTTTTTGCGATTATGTCTGTCCATGGATTGCAGCTAAATATTCAAGAAGCATACTGGTGAGAATGCACATGATTTTTGGGAGATTTTCTTCACGAAAGTAGTAGTGATTTGAAGTGCTAATTCTACTATTAAAGTAATTGGAAGGAGAAAGATGGCAGTCCGTGGGATTTCTGTACTTATTGATATAGAGCCGTTTTTTGTGGGTGTACAACACGGTCCCTATTTTTGATAAGGAAAATTGTCACAATTGTATCTGTATAACCTGCAGCACAATTGATGTCTTATTCCTTGGACTATCATTGTGCATTATTTTCCATTAAATCTCACCCGACAAATAGCGTTTGTTCGACTCCCATGTTATAGTAGGTGCAAACCACAGATTCATAGTGAAGACTGTTTGCTGCCTGAGTTCAATATCTATAATACATTTATCTCTGTGCGAACTCTATCGCCACCAGAACCGCACGTTAAATGTAGCAATCCAGCAGTGCTTCCTTTGAATTGATGGTTAAGGTGATGGATTTACATTCGAAGTGTTTGCAGGTTGAATCACCGCACTAGACCATCCAGACCATTGTGGTATGTCTGTAGTTGTACCATGTGCAATTTATGATTGCGTTCTTAATTTGAATGAAGATACAGTTAATCTGAATCTTAAATTCATGGTGGTTGCGGTAAACGCGGTTTAAAATTACTTACGTGAAATTTAAAAGATTTCGTAATTCCGCGTTGCACAATTTAATGGTTCAATCCTATTAATTTCGAAGATCCACTGTCTTCATTCACAAAAGGGTACGGCGTTTGAAGCGGAGATGGTACCGCGTCAGTACATTGTTTGTTCCCGGGCGGCGGTGGTTGCGATTTTTCCCGTTCGGCAGCACTGGCGCGCGCATCTTGGTTTGCGTCGTCTGCTTCCTGTTGTCCGGTGGCGTTGCAAGTTGGGGGTTGGGGGGCTGGGCTGTGTTGCTCGGTAATGTGCCGTTCCTGTTCCCCGCGTGGCTGGAGGGGGGTCGAGTATGCGTATAGCATCTTTTCTTTTTCAGGTCGGGGATCTTTCTGAGGACAGGGTGCCAAGTTGGGTGTGCTTGTCCATTGTCTAGGTTTAGTGCTGGTTTCTGCTGGATGATAGCATGGGTTTCTTTGATGGTGTTTTCTATGACAGAGCCGGTTGGGTGAAGTATGGATATGGAGGAGATGGTGTGGTTAGTGGAGTGGAGGTGTTGGGAGAGGCCTGATTTAGGTGTGTCGTTTTTGGAATCTTTTACATGTTCGTTAATCCGTTCTTGGACGGTGCAGATGGTTCTGCCAATGTAGGTGTTGTGGCATTGGCATGTGGTCTTGTAGACACCGGGGGATGAAAGTTTGGGTAGGTAGTATCTCTTGAAGTTGGGTAGTGCCCTTCCGATTTGGGATATGGGTTTGTGTGCTACTCGGATGTTGAAGGGTTTGAGGGCCTTGGCAAATTTTCCAGATGTGGTGGGGTGGTATGGAAAGGCGATCCATTTGGGTTTAGGATTTTGGTTCGGGTTATCTCTGTTTCTTGGATGTCTGAACTGGGTTTCTGTTTTTGCGCACCACATGGATAGTTGGTGCTCGGTGTAACCGTTGTTTAGGCCTATTTCCGTTACGCACGCTATTTCATCTTGCAGGTCATCTTCTGTGCAGCTGTGTGTGAAGGCTCTTCTGTAAAAGTTCATCCATACTCCAGCTTTCTGTTTTGGTGGGTGGTTGGATTTTGCATGGATATACTGGGTGCCCGAACCTGGTTTCCTGTATACGGATGTGACGAACTTGTCTTGGAGTCGTCGGATGCTGAGGTCGAGAAAGTTGAGGCGGCCATTTTGTTCCCTTTCAACGGTGAAGTTTATGTTGGGATGTATGTTATTGAGGGCAGTTAGGAGAAGGGTTAGGTCCTCTTCCTGTTTGTAAATGACTATGGTGTCATCGGCATATCTTTTGTATCTTATGTGAGCAAACTCTGGTTGGGTGAGAGAGTTTGCTCACATAAGATACAAAAGATATGCCGATGACACCATAGTCATTTACAAACAGGAAGAGGACCTAACCCTTCTCCTAACTGCCCTCAATAACATACATCCCAACATAAACTTCACCATTGAAAGGGAACAAAATGGCCGCCTCAACTTTCTCGACCTCAGCATCCGACGACTCCAAGACAAGTTCGTCACATCCGTATACAGGAAACCAGGTTCGGGCACCCAGTATATCCATGCAAAATCCAACCACCCACCAAAACAGAAAGCTGGAGTATGGATGAACTTTTACAGAAGAGCCTTCACACACAGCTGCACAGAAGATGACCTGCAAGATGAAATAGCGTGCGTAACGGAAATAGGCCTAAACAACGGTTACACCGAGCACCAACTATCCATGTGGTGCGCAAAAACAGAAACCCAGTTCAGACATCCAAGAAACAGAGATAACCCGAACCAAAATCCTAAACCCAAATGGATCGCCTTTCCATACCACCCCACCACATCTGGAAAATTTGCCAAGGCCCTCAAACCCTTCAACATCCGAGTAGCACACAAACCCATATCCCAAATCGGAAGGGCACTACCCAACTTCAAGAGATACTACCTACCCAAACTTTCATCCCCCGGTGTCTACAAGACCACATGCCAATGCCACAACACCTACATTGGCAGAACCATCTGCACCGTCCAAGAACGGATTAACGAACATGTAAAAGATTCCAAAAACGACACACCTAAATCAGGCCTCTCCCAACACCTCCACTCCACTAACCACACCATCTCCTCCATATCCATACTTCACCCAACCGGCTCTGTCATAGAAAACACCATCAAAGAAACCCATGCTATCATCCAGCAGAAACCAGCACTAAACCTAGACAATGGACAAGCACACCCAACTTGGCACCCTGTCCTCAGAAAGATCCCCGACCTGAAAAAGAAAAGATGCTATACGCATACTCGACCCCCCTCCAGCCACGCGGGGAACAGGAACGGCACATTACCGAGCAACACAGCCCAGCCCCCCAACCCCCAACTTGCAACGCCACCGGACAACAGGAAGCAGACGACGCAAACCAAGATGCGCGCGCCAGTGCTGCCGAACGGGAAAAATCGCAACCACCGCCGCCCGGGAACAAACAATGTACTGACGCGGTACCATCTCCGCTTCAAACGCCGTACCCTTTTGTGAATGAAGACAGTGGATCTTCGAAATTAATAGGATTGAACCATTAAATTGTGCAACGCGGAATTACGAAATCTTTTAAATTTCACGTAAGTAATGAATCTTAAATGATTAAAAATATGGTAAAATTTCGTTGATAGTTTTGAACTAACAATTTTCTTTCTTCCTTTGTCCATCCAATCTCTTTTGATATTGTTCAAAAGAAAGTTGTACCAGGATAAGTTGAGAAAGTTGAATTGAAGAAGCAATTAGCAATAGCTTCCAGAAACCCGTGGTATGGAGTTCCTGCGATGGGTGAATTTGGTGTTGCAGGATTTGCCTGGGTATTCCACAACTGAAATTTTTTATTTATTTGAAAATTCTCAACACAGAAAAAAACTATTTTACATCAGGATATCAACACAAAAAATGAAACGAGCAAATACTGTCCAGTGACATCTTGTGAAATGGAAAGAATATTTTCAAAATACAAAGACTTACTTTCTGACAATCGCACGAGATATATAACATCTAGTGTATTGAAATGCTAATTTAAAAGAATAAGATATTGATTAATGCAACGAAAAGATCATAGTGTTTCCAACCAGATACATATATTATTATAATTGCAATATTGCAGTTTTTAGAGCAAGCCTCCAGACAAAGGAATGTGTGAAATATAATCATTTTGTTACATGAAACTAAAAAACATTTGTAAATTAGTATTTTTTTGGTGATCCTTTTTTTTATAATTGTGTTCGGTGAGTTACTGATACATTTACTCCCCAGGAAAGGCGTACAGAACGTTTTGAAAATTTTTGGTTCATATTTTGGCCTTTTTTAGTGCAAATTTGCTTGCATATTTTGGCTTTTTTTAGTGCATATAAATCTGCCCCCTGATAACAGCTGTATTTTCAGATGCAGACTACAGTATCGTAGAAGTCCCATTTTGAAAGGAGATGAATGATTTATACAGACAAAACATTGTGGTGTATTTTATGTAACCTTAAAGTAAAAATAAACAAAAACTACATTACCACTTAATTGCTTTTCCCCCTTTGCTTCAGTAGCTTAAACCACCAAACAAGGGGCTTTATCAAATTTTTCAACTACTCTTGTAATTTATGAAAAAAATAAGCTCTCACTTTCAGAGTGAAAATTATTTTTGGGTCATTTCTTACCATTTTAGGTCATTCTACAGGTCATCTTTTGGCCTTTTTTAAGTCCTCAACTTCACAGAGTCCTAGTCATAATTTCTAATGCTACGAGAATTTCCCAGCTATCCTAATGGCTCGGCAAACATTCCGCACCTAAAACTTTCCACTTCACACTACAGCACCTCTACCGAAATGTGTAAGTCTTCATCTCTCGAACAGAGTGCTTAAAATAATGTAAGTGGTGTGGTATAAGGGGATTGTGTTAGTTTGCGGAATGGAAGATTGTGGGTTCAAACCTACTTCTGTGCAAAAACTTTTTTCGGAAAGTAAACTGCTTTGGACAAGAATGCTTATCTACATTTCTTTGAAATTCCTGTTGATATTTATGCAATTTGCGTCCATCATTTCCAAATGACATTTTTATCGTAGTAAGCAAAATGTAACTTGGAATGTGCCGAAACATGCGATGTAATGTCTGAGGTGGGCAGTTTCAAACTTTGAATATAGCATAAAATTTGTGGTTGTATCATGGAAAATCAGACGTATATTTTAGGTCCGCAGTGAAGAGCACAAACAAAAATCATCGTATTTGTGTGTGTATTTATATTGTTGTTTTAAGTCTACTTTATGCACGGATTGGCTAATCGGAACTGGACCTACAGTTTAAACAGAAATCCGAACCACTGTGCAATGAGCCTCCATGTGATATCAAACCTGAGACACCTTGATTACAACATCCTGTTTAAGAACATATATTTATGACACATAAATTCTTAATGTGTGTTACCATTACTTTGTGAGCTGAATGAAAAGAGAGGTCGTGCCTAAAATCTTGCCAATCACTGAAAAATCATGAAAATTAGCAGTTTTATATAATCTTATATAACATTATTACAACACTTCGTACTGTAAATAACAATAAAAAAATCAGGAGAGGGTGGGATTTGAACCTACGATGTTTCGTTCTTCACGAAAAAGTATAACAAGACAACCATCTAACCAACTACTACAGGAGATTAATAAAGTAAGATTCTGTAAAACAAGTTGATGTCTGTGGAAAGAACATTATGCCGGAGTTCCAAACCATTCTTCGCCACAGATCAAGGAAACACACACTTTGCAGAATCGTCCGGTATTGTGCAAGGTATCTTTACTGTAATTTCACATAAAATCGAGAGAGATTTGCTTCATTACATTCAAATGTGATGTCAATTATCTCCAGGTGGTGGAGAACCAGTTCAGTGTTTCAAACTCCACAAAAATTCCCCTATATTTATTCCAGAACGAAGAATCGTAATAAACTTCGTTTTTCGTATTTCCAATTTACGATTTTTGTTTGTGAATTGTATTACTGGTTTAGGGTTTCTAACTTCAAGGAATGTGAAAGAATGAGTAAAGTCCACAAGAGCGTTTTCATTTAGATAGAAAAACTGTTCCTTAGTTGGATACTATTTGTTGGCTCTGAAGTGCTATGTTGCCAAATTTATGAATTCAGGACTTTGATTTTTTTTGAGTGTGGACAAATAAGATGTTGTGAAGAGTACATGGTTGCATGCTTAGGATCTTACTATTTATACATTTTTTAGTAAGTTAAAATTTAGAGCTGAGTCAGTACCACCATTTGCAAATACTGATACCCTGTCCGATTCCAACCGATACTTGTATAATCTCAGTTTAAAATAACAACGTCTAGTTACTGAGCCATAAAACGCGTCACTTCACATTATATTAATAACATTAAATAATCCCAAATTATTCTCATGTAGCATTATCGCACTTTAAAATGTCTTGTGGCATTTTATGTAAACTTCTTTCTACCCCAGAGGATGCAAAAAGAAGAAGAATTTCTTGAAGTGTTGGACGCCTTTTAAGTGTTGCAGTTACACCAAAGAATCTGTAGGTTATTATAATTGTCCCTGCTTCACTTCATTATGAGGTTTAAATGAACTATTCAAGAAACTTCAGGAGCCCAAAATGAGTCTCCTAAATCTTGTATGAGGTTACAACCACCGAAATGAATGTTCCTCGCCTCAGTATTGATAAAGATTTCGCGCAATAAGTAGCGAGTTGTGACTCCCAATGTCAAGGCGTGCTGTGAACAGAAACTTAATCTTCAAACATGTTACAAATCTATTCAATTTGCAATTTCTTAAAAAATAATATTCAGTCAATATAAACTAACAATACTTCTAAAATTATGCTTTCACAAATAAGCCAGAAATCAAACTTTCGAACAATTATATATTCTTCACAATTTAAGAAACTTATATTTGGAATGCATGGCCATGCCTACGAGTACATTTACATTGCCTTTTCTTTTATACAATGCTCTTACAAGTAAGTTACAAATGTACCAAGCGTTGACAATACTGATGGCAAGCTTAGGTGGCCATATTTGTATATTTTAAAAGTTCTATCTTCTTATCAACTTTGTAAAATATATTGTATGTTGGCAGAAAAGTCCAGCCTCCCTTACCTGGGGCTGGCTTTTAAAAATATATATCTGGTTTCTAAGATTTCTAAGTCTAAAGATCACTTCACCACTTCTGCTATGAAGATCCTTCGGTATAAAGTGATGTCACTGTTATTTCAACAACTAGTATTCCGTTTTTTGTCCATTATGAACTTTAATTTGGATTTGTTACAGACAAATATTCATTTTTTGGCCCCGACGCTTAACTTGTCGTCTTTTTGGAAGCCATTTTTTATTCCGAAGCCATGAACCAGGTATCCTTCACTGTCAAGTTGTGATAAGGATACACAGACTATTGAATCACTACTTTTTTGTACATCACGAATGTGCCTTCTGATAGAAACTGCTGTAAACTTATTTTACAAGTTCAAATATGTAATAAAATTATGTTTCATACAATTTTAAGACATTTTTGTATTATTTACTATCTCAATTGAATATATTTTGCATGTTTATTGTCCTTATATTATTGTGATATTTTCGATCTTACCACAAAGTGATTTAGCAACACTGCAAAATAGCCATGAACTAAGATCAATCACTATTAAGCATTTTTCTTTGACAAATTTCATCAAAATGTTAAATTAACTAAAAATTGTGCCCTTTTTTATTGCAAATGTATGGAAAACCTTGTGAAACAAATGTGAGTACTAATTAGCAAAGAAATATTAACAAATACAAGAATTACTGCCACAAAATTTTCCGTTCTTTGCAATGCTTACAATGGAGCATGAAAATAAATAAAATACGTGACCATATTTTAATTTTGAATAACTTTTAAAATATATCTCCGAAAATGATGACATTTCGTAATCTGTGGTAATTTATTATGGGGAATGCTATGAAATAAAAGTCCCCACTGAAAAATGAAGATTTAAATTTCCAATCTTAGCATATTTAATGACCATATAACAGTGCATCTGAATGGACTCGTTATATTTGGCGCGCAACAGGGCGAACCCACGCAAAAATTAAGTTTAAGACTAACAAATTTACTTATACATTTAAAGAAAATGTTGTGTATACTAAACATGTATTAGCAATGAATTTAAGCTCGACGAAATAAAATAATAATTCGTGAACAATTTTATGATCACATCATAAAGAGATAACACTTTATATATAATGTGTGTGTCTTGAATAAAAAATTGTTTGACCATTATCATTTGTAGTGTGCTGTTGCACATGTTAAAATAAACATTAATCTGACTTACATATCATTATCCAAAATAATAACATTCAGTCATGTATTAAATTACAATAATCAAGATAATATAAATATGCAACTGCCATTTTGGTTTCCAATACACATGGATGATAGTGAACAAAATATCATACAAGTACATACAATGAATACCAAATCAAATAAATAATAATATTTTTAATATATTACAGGCAACACAATTATATTGAGTGCCAAAAAATTATTTTGAAAAATATGTGTGAACACCTATAAAGTTCCATATGTATGTAAACAACATTAGAGTTCTAATGTGTAACACTATTTGTATCAACTGATGAAATCTAATTATGGCTATAATACCATCTTATTCATGAATCATAAATTATATTAATACCATAAGTTAAAAATTTCAACATGTTATCTAAAGAACAAATAAGATCATATAATAAAAAACAACACTTTTTAAGCTAAAAATATGAATAAAGTTTATGCACTCATACAAGGCAACTTGTTTATGTATAATAAAGTTATTACATAACCATAAATATAAAAATGTTACTATCGTAACCAACAATAAATTATGTTACTTATCAATCCAGTAATGTGTGTATTTACACTTAACATGGAACCTGTTAAAAATTACAAACATCTGCAATATTGCATCAGTCAATCCACTCAGGATATATTATCCATTGAGTGTCTTATTAAATAATTTGTTTTAACACACAAGAGTATGTTTGTAAAACATATGAGATTTTGAAAAGTGTGTTGTTTGAATTTAAGTTCAAAGTCATTTATAATCATATAATTTAATATCATTCTTAGGAATGTCCTATGATTATTAAACGTGAAATTAAATTGCCATAAACGAGTAAGTTAAATGAAACGGCAATAATCACTACACCAATCAGTATGCTGTCTTTACATAATACATGATAATGTGCCATGTTTAACATACATACACATACATATTTACATATCAATAATGATAATATGTCACATCTCAACCTGACCAGTCATATTAGATTTTTCTTATAGCTTGTCATATCATTAAAACTATATTCAAAATTCAAGAATAATGTCAGTTTGTAAGAAAACTAATCAACATTGGCATAATCTCGGAAATAAAGTCATTGACTTTCATGTTAATTAAACTAAATTAATTAAATTAATTGTTGTGTTAGTTCCGCAAAGACATAGCTTATCTCAAAAATTTATTTCTTGGTACCTGCTTGTTAAAAAATGTACCTAAAAACAATTGATGTAAGTTAACATGCGATTAACCATCACGGAGGTGCTTTAACAGTATGTTAACTTAAATTTGTATTTTACCTCGTTTAACTGGGTAATGTTTCTTTAATCCAGTAACATGTTAGTTTAATCAATATGTAATTCTTGCTAACTCTTGAGCATTGAATTCATAACAATTATTGTCATAGGTGAATAGCAGAATAAAATATTCCTTACTATCAACTTACGTTTATCATTATGACCTAAAATTGAAATTATACCATTTTTTGACTTGTGCATCATAAATTTAACACATAATACTTATATATAAAGGTTCCTTGACTTTATAGTGTCACGGCAGGAACTATCTCTGCCCTTGGTGAACACATCTTAAAAGTCTTCATGCAACTTTGGCATGTCCTAGGAAAAAAAAACTATACGAGTGACAAGCTTGGATCATCACTTGGATCTCTGTGCTTTTTGTCAACTACATATATATTGGAGTGTATGATTCTCATCATGGAATCACAGTACACTAAAATGCTACACAAGCAATAATAATAATTTTATTGTTACCATTGTCAACTGTACCCACACATATTTTGTGTCATGTACTTGCACCTGCAGATATGTGCGTTGGGATTTCTTTTTTAACTGCAGTGCAGACTGGATTTACAATGTACCCATTGGGATTTTAGTTTACCATGCAATGCATACTTAAAAATACAATGTACCCATAGGGATTTTAGTTTAACGTGCAATGCATGCTTAAAAAATATATTATGTATCCTTACACACTTGTTACCAGTATTCAGCACCAGCAAATATGTGCTTTGGGACTACTATTCAGCCAGTACACTTTACGAACAAGTAACATTCTGGTTATACTTGGTATAACATGTTATGTTCAGTTATTGTATTAAAGTCATATTAGGTGCATAGTCTACTAACATTCAACATGTCAGAGCTATAAGTCACTTCCAGTAAACATGAATTAAATTTCTTCAAGTGCTTGTTTATGAATTGAGAAAGGAAAATTGTAAACAAAGAAGAAAATAATTATTTTGCATGAAAATTAATTTCTACAGAAAGATCAACATTAATTTTCTGGACCTTAGGAAGAAGAAAAAACTTTTCTTTACCCTAATCATCGTGTATATGGTGTAGGTCCATACGCACAAAATATTGTCAAATATTCTAAAATAAACTAAATTGAAGAATGACTGTTCTGTGGTCATCTAGAACATCAGTTTAGAATAAACTCATCAAATTATCTTTGTAGTATGGATGTATGTGAAAATGAATTATGTATTAAAATATATTTTAAATTAAGAAGAAGAAAAGTACTGCGGTCTAATATACCTCCCTAGACCGACAGTCTAGTAGAAACTCCCATCCACCACCCTTGCTGTGCATATTGTAGGATTTACGAGAGTACCTTTGTCACCTACATTCGAGCAAAGGCCACTATCTAGTTTTCCTGAAAATTAGAAATAATTTCATCACCTCGATTAAAATGTACATTATTATCAGTGTTCACCTTGCAAGTGCTAACGGAATGTACCGTGGCTTCAACTGTACTTCTGTTGGCATTGTAAACAATGTTGTCATGCCTAAATTTACATACCGACATGCTGGCTAAAAACTGAATAACTTTATTCATCCCTGCATTGTTCCAATGAACCATATCCAATCTATTGTGTGCTGGATTACCAAAGAATTTTACATAGAGACTTTCATCTACCCTACCATTATCCTGAAAAAATAGAGGTGCAATATTATAAACTTTGACAGTATCATCATTATGTAATGTCATTAAATAAGTATTAAATCTGTCCCAAGTTTTCCATATTGGTTCATCTTCCGATGCCACAAACCTTGCTACCGGAGGCAAAGTGAGAATGATTATTTTCCTAGTCTTAGTTTTTAGTAAATTAAGAAGCCTTGTAAAAGATCCTATCATCTGTTCTAGTGATCTCCTTCTTAGCAAATCATTTGTGCCAATTAACAAAATAAGCTTATCATTTACTTTGGCTCCACCTTCAACACGTTGGCGAAGATTGTCAATCATTTGTCCAGAAACACATAAACCTATGTATCTGGAACCTCCTGTCTCTTTAGAATATCTATAGCCTAGTATATTTTGAGCTAACCTAAGGAGTAAACTGTCTCCTACTAATTGGGCATCGTCTAACATTGGAACTAGGTTTCTAAAGCCACCATTGTTAAAATGAGTATCACTCCTATATTTACTATTATACTCTGTATTCAATTGAGGAGGATTTGCAACACCACTGCTTCTGTCACCTCCATTGACACAAGCAGTTAAGCGTTTTCCTGCTGTGAATACACCTTATTACTTGGATTGACTTGCCTAAAGTTACGTGTAAATGTCCTAGCTTTATTAACAGGCATACTAAAATTTCTTTTATCTTTACCAGTTGCAACATTCTGTTTAGTTAAACAGTTAGATTCTTCACTGTTATCACATTTGCTACCAACTGAAACAGTAGCAACTCGTGCCTTAAAATTTCGGTTTTTTGCATCAAAGTTGTTTTCACTAGTTCTTGGAGGATTAACCTTCAAGGATTCAAAATTTTCTATTAAAGCAAAATTTGTTGCAAGGAACTGATGTTGTTAATTACGATATGTTCTCGTATCTTGTGTGGTAAAAGTGTGGCAATCTGTGCTATCAGATGTGCCTCCTCTGCATGAGGCTGTACCGATTTCAACGTTTTGTAGTTTTTATTTACATATTGTAGCAAATTACCGTGTGTTACATTTGAATAAGGACTACTGAGAACCTTGGACAACTTTACTGTCTTCCACCTATCGTTCTCGTAGTGAGACAAGAATGCTCTTTTAAATTCTGAGTATGTAGTTAAAGTGGTTTTATTTTGCACATACCAACTACGCGCGCAATCGTTCAAAAGTTTTGGCAAGTAACGCATGTACTCAGATTCCCTTATATTATATAAATCTAGATTTTCTTCAACCTTTTCCATGAACTCAGATGGTGCAACATCTGTTGATATCCCATCGAAGTGAGGGAAATGACGTAGTTCTTGAGGCTTGATAAAAGCACGTCTAATGGTATCATTTACTACTAATGAAGGGTCAACTTCAGTATGTGTAACGCCACATATAGGTTCGGAACACACTTTTATTTCATTTACTTCTTTATTGGTATCATTAAGTGCATCACTATTCTGTTTACGATGCTTATACTTCCTATGATCTAACTTGTGTCTACTATAAGGCCTACTGTTTGAATGTTTAACACCAACACCATCCGAATCAACAAGTCCGGAGGCTTCGGAATCAGAGTTTACAACAACTTCTGGTTTCTTTTTTATGTTCCTTGAAGGACTGACATGAATACTACCAAAAGATGAGTCAGTATTCACTGCTTTATCTTCAAACTGAGGAACATGCAAAGATTTGTTCATAATATGCGAAGTCATAGGTATTTCACTAACAATATTCCTATCGTGCATTAAACTTAACTTAGAATGTTTACATAAGGGTGACGGAATATCCTCTACCACAGACAAAATTCCTGTTTTTATTTTTGATAACGCCTCATTAATCGTAGTCTCTAATGAAGATTTATTTACCTCTGACAACTCTTGCTTTACGGGCGAGACAAAGGTGTGGTTTCTGGTTTCAACCTTTTTAGAGTGCCTTTCATCTGTGTCTACACTACCCATACCTTGCATAACATTCAGATAAGGATGAACATCATTGAGATAAACACCATCAATGTTTGTTTCATAACATGTTGGTGAGCATTGAACTCCTTGTGACCGTACACTTACATCTAGCATAACTAAATCATCACTATTCCTACCTTTCATTCTTGACCATTCCGTTTTCAACTGATCAATTGCTAATGTACATTGTCTAGTAGCAGAAATGCATATTTCCAATTGAGCATCAAAATGCTTTGTAAAGCTACCCATCCTTTCATCAACCTCATCACGTAACTTACAAACCCTACTTTCTAATTCATCATCCATTCTCTTTTCAAGATCACCAAAATCATGCTCTACTTTCTCTGTGCGTAACATGCACTCATTTCTGAATTGAACTATGTCAACCTTCAAAGACTTTATGTCATTTGAATGAGCTGTGTTAGAAGCATTTATTTGCTCCTGCATTTTGGCTATGCTCACACATTGAGATGCCAAAGTTTCAGAGTGTTCCCTTAATTTGGAATCTACGTCACTGTGCATATTCTTGACCATACTTGCGAGGTCAGCCAATGTGATTTCATTTTCCATCATCATATGCTTTATGTTAAACCAGAATTCTCACAAATGACAAAATAATATGTTAAGTGAATGTGACATTAGCAGCACAATTGAGTCCTCATAATCTAGTATGAGGTTAAAATGAACTATTCAAGAAACTTCAGGAGCCCAAAATGAGTCTCCTAAATCTTGTATGAGGTTACAACCACCGAAATGAATGTTCCTCGCCTCAGTATTGATAAAGATTTCGCGCAATAAGTAGCGAGTTGTGACTCCCAATGTCAAGGCGTGCTGTGAACAGAAACTTAATCTTCAAACATGTTACAAATCTATTCAATTTGCAATTTCTTAAAAAATAATATTCAGTCAATATAAACTAACAATACTTCTAAAATTATGCTTTCACAAATAAGCCAGAAATCAAACTTTCGAACAATTATATATTCTTCACAATTTAAGAAACTTATATTTGGAATGCATGGCCATGCCTACGAGTACATTTACATTGCCTTTTCTTTTATACAATGCTCTTACAAGTAAGTTACAAATGTACCAAGCGTTGACAATACTGATGGCAAGCTTAGGTGGCCATATTTGTATATTTTAAAAGTTCTATCTTCTTATCAACTTTGTAAAATATATTGTATGTTGGCAGAAAAGTCCAGCCTCCCTTACCTGGGGCTGGCTTTTAAAAATATATATCTGGTTTCTAAGATTTCTAAGTCTAAAGATCACTTCACCACTTCTGCTATGAAGATCCTTCGGTATAAAGTGATGTCACTGTTATTTCAACAACTAGTATTCCGTTTTTTGTCCATTATGAACTTTAATTTGGATTTGTTACAGACAAATATTCATTTTTTGGCCCCGACGCTTAACTTGTCGTCTTTTTGGAAGCCATTTTTTATTCCGAAGCCATGAACCAGGTATCCTTCACTGTCAAGTTGTGATAAGGATACACAGACTATTGAATCACTACTTTTTTGTACATCACGAATGTGCCTTCTGATAGAAACTGCTGTAAACTTATTTTACAAGTTCAAATATGTAATAAAATTATGTTTCATACAATTTTAAGACATTTTTGTATTATTTACTATCTCAATTGAATATATTTTGCATGTTTATTGTCCTTATATTATTGTGATATTTTCGATCTTACCACAAAGTGATTTAGCAACACTGCAAAATAGCCATGAACTAAGATCAATCACTATTAAGCATTTTTCTTTGACAAATTTCATCAAAATGTTAAATTAACTAAAAATTGTGCCCTTTTTTATTGCAAATGTATGGAAAACCTTGTGAAACAAATGTGAGTACTAATTAGCAAAGAAATATTAACAAATACAAGAATTACTGCCACAAAATTTTCCGTTCTTTGCAATGCTTACAATGGAGCATGAAAATAAATAAAATACGTGACCATATTTTAATTTTGAATAACTTTTAAAATATATCTCCGAAAATGATGACATTTCGTAATCTGTGGTAATTTATTATGGGGAATGCTATGAAATAAAAGTCCCCACTGAAAAATGAAGATTTAAATTTCCAATCTTAGCATATTTAATGACCATATAACAGTGCATCTGAATGGACTCGTTATATCATGATCCCCAATTTCATGTAAACAACATTCTTGTTGTTTGGATTAACCTGGAGAAAGAGGAAAAGGACGTAAAAATATATGCAAATGCAGATATATTTATTAATGCTCATTTGGCTCGGCTCTGTATATACCCTGCTGTCCATTATTCTCTGTCATTTGCAATAATAGCAAGTCACTGCGGTGTCTGTATCGGCCAGCAGTCACACAGAAGAGTAGCGTACAAGTAGAAAATCCACAACCCTCCCTCCCACAGCGACATTCATCACTTTCCCAAGAACTTCGGAATGAGCCTAGCACGATAATGGTAGTGGTTTTAAAAATGTCCACGTTCTTACCCCACGAATTTGTGAACAAGAATTGGCAATGAGTGGGTTATTTTATTTCAACATTGCATTGACCACAAGGCAGTTACATTCTTTCAATGTCACGCTTTGGCACAGCGCTTTCAATTTAGTCCTACCTTTGGTCTTGCCATCTGCTTCCGAAGAGTGTGCATCATTTCTCGGAAAGGTACATGGAATTCCTGTGTGGGACCCCAATGGAAGGGTGAACGAATTCTTGAAAAGGACAAATCGTGACAAATGAGTTGTTTCTCTTAACCGCTGTAGCCACTCAAAATCCTTTGTATCAGCGAAGAAAATTCAACTGATACTTACCGATACCACTCGGCTCAGTCCTAGTTAAAATTGTTTTGATAGTCAAAGTATTTACGTCCCGATGAATTACAAGTCTTGTTACTCGTGAAACTTAATTTTCACAACATGATTTCTCAAAATTAATACTTTCTGTGGTTTTACGAGACACAAACATGTGTGTTCAAATTTATTTTGCACATGCATTTCCATTATTGTAAATGCTGTCCTCATCCTACAGGAACCTTAAGTGTGTCCCAACAATCATAACACTTACCATAAACCTTTTTTTATTGAAGTTGCAGTGTTGTGAAGAAATCATCAAAGTATACATAAGAAATACACTTTATCTCCTGTGATTAAGATTGCCTAAGAATAACTGAAAATTCTGCTGATTATAGACAAGGACTATGAGGAGAGGCTAAAGCAGGGATAGTATTTGTGTCATTAGAACTGATTAAAATTTTGTCACCAATATTTATCAATTTTCTTCAGATGATTAAGATATATTGAATATCCTGACAAATACTTTAATGAGGCCAGTTTTCTAGGTAAATAACTATTCCTTGGTTGACTTCCATCAGCTTTTTAATATTTTGACTAATTGAAATTTGAATCTATTTTTTTTCCCTTTAAATCTGTGTGTAACCATTTCACTGCTGAAATGTTAATATGTTCAGTGAAATGTATTCCTGCCAATTTATCTCTGGATATCTTATAGTTTAGTGCAATATTTTGCCATTTTGTTTTAATTTTTATGGATACAAACATATAATCTGCATTGCCTACTTTTTAAAAGTAAAAGTCTAAATATGGAACTTATTTTGCATTGCAGTCATCTTGTATCATACATTTATTAAGGAGCTCAGTGAACCATTCATGTTGAAGGATGATTTCTAATTTTATATCTGGTTCGTAGAATATCAGTTGCCAGTATTGGCCAAAATTTCATATTGCTCCAACCCTAGTGTGGATATGATGCAGATATAATGCTCCAAGTAAATTATCCTTACCGTTTTTCACAACTACCTGCGAAAGGTTGATAGAAGTATAGATGATCTTTGCTCTTTGAAGGAAAAGAGTTAGGACAATTATCTGCTAATGTAGTAAAAGGCAAACTTAAAACTGGAAAATTTTGTAGCATTTTACTTTAATTGGGTTATGAAAATTGAATGTATAATGTAAAATAACGTAAAATTGACGTTCCACCGTACATTTATTAGTATCATTATTGTCAAGAAGAGCAGCATGAATATTAATTCAAGCTTATATTACTATGCTCTTGGTTTTAAAATTTTACTCCATTGAGACCATGAAGCTTACATGTATAATGCCGAAATATATATAATTCAGGAATGTAAAATTGGGGTTTCATTGTTTGTTGGTGTGAGGAAAGAGCCAACGAAATGTGTAGTAACTCATTTGACACTGCCATCCCCTGTGGTGGAGTAGTTAGCACATCACGCTACGATGCCAGGGGTCCCGGGTTTGAATCCTGGCCTGGGCATGGATATTTGTGAGTGTCCATCAATTTCATCATATCATCACTCATCCCCTTTTTCGCAAAAGTGGCACAAAGAGCGAAGTAAAATAAAGGAAATCAAATTAAATCATGTTTGACACTACTAAACAAGAGGTTTCAAACTATTAGTTTCTTAAAGTTTGTAATAGACGAGTGTTATTTGATTTCCTTCTTTTGCAGGCTGTCTGATTGTCTGCATTGAAAGAGCAACCCGATTGGTGAAATCTCAGCAGAGTGCAGGCAAGGAGTATGTGTGTATTTTTAAACTTCATTCTGCACCTGAAAGTAAACAACAGGTATGAAAATGTTCTGTAAATATGAAATATATCTATATTACATGGTATCTGAACCAATAATGATGCATGTTGGGTAATTCTCGGGTTATTGCCAGTTAATAACTGTGCCATTGTTGCTACTTGACCAGATGTATTGCATAAAAGAGATCTCACGTTTGACGCAAGCACTCCCAGGCTGGATTCCATGAGAGCTCTCAAAAATTCAAGTTGAGCTCAACATTGTAAGGGCATTGGACATCCAATAAGAAATAGCACTGCGAGTCAATGCAGTGTGGCCCTCAAAGAACTGTTGCATCACAGAGTTAATTTAATACTATTAATACTGTGTATAAAGACGTATATATTAAGCCATACCACTGAAAGTTGGGGTTTGAATCTTAACCTCTTTCATTGTATCTGCATCAATTTCATCTAATCATCATTCACCCTCAATATTGTATTAGCTAAATGTTAACAGAAAAGCAAATCATGTTAGACATGTTTCATGTAATACACTAATTATATATTTTATATATTGCACACCCTCCACCCAGGAACATGTCACACCTGTATCGTTACCTGTAGTATCTCGGGTGTTTTTCACGAATCGTCCACAGGCCTCAACCTCAGGATCAACATCTATTGCTTCTCCACTTAGAACCTGGATTTCCATGCCAACAATTATATTATCCCTTTCAACAACTGTTTCCAGGTATTAATCATTCACCCCATTACCCCAATCTGCCAATACTTCAGTGTGGAAAACCATTCTCAACCCACCCTCTCCTCACGTTGCCCCTTCCCCACACCAAACCCTACCACTAACAATTTTCAACATGTCTGTCGAGGTAACCATGTTTCTCTGAACCAACTGTATCTCCAGACCGACCTGGCAATTTTGGAGGTCTTGACACTCACTTTCGGTTCAGCCATTTTTTATCTACAATTTTGCAGAAACGAAAATTTAAACTTTCCTATTTCATTGTTATTTACCCCTTGCGGCCCTCCTACTTTTCATTCACAAATACTGTATATTAAAAAAAAGAAAGTGCAAAATTTGAAAAAATTATTAAATGGTTTTATTTTGACTAAGTATGTAACATGTATAATGGAATGTCAAGGAATTGAAAATTGTAGCTTCACTTTGGATTTCTAAAATTTACTTTAGTAATTATTTTTATCTTAAATTCATAGCAGAAAAACAGTTGAAATTAATTTCTTACAGTAATGTGTAATTTATTCAGTGTACCTTGGAAAGGTAAATAAGTATGTACATTGTAGCAGACAGCAAAATGTCTTCATAACTTGTTCCTTGTTACATAGTTGCTAGCGTAGTCCTTGTGTTAAATCACAACATTTTCAATTGTCTTGCAGGTCATACAAGCACTTGAGAAGCTTCGAGGTGCACTCTTTCAGAGACCTCCCTTGATCTCAGCAGTCAAACGGCAACTCAGGGTGAGAACGATTTACGAGTGCAAAATGCTTGAGTATGATGACATCGGACACATGGGTGAGTATTTTAATGTGTGTGATGAAATATTTGTGTTTCATGAAATTTCAAATTAAACTGGTATAAATTTCCTCCTTTACTGGCAACATTACAGTATCCACATGAATTTTGCTTTGGTTCTCCATGATAGTATTCTAGCCTCTGCCGTTGCCTTGTAATCAACCGGTCCTGGGTTCTATTCTCAGTTGGGGTTCATCACACTTGGAATTAAAGAACAAAGGATAAAGAAATGAAACATACGTTAACCTTTAGAAGGCAAATGGGAGATATATCAACCACCGAGGTATTTCTGCGGAGCATTCATGGCTGCAATTAACATGGCATTTCTTGAAAACTACACCTGATATTTTCAGTTCTGTCTTTTTTGTTCATTAGTTTACATATGCAGAAGTAACATGCTTGAATTACAAAATAATATATCCATTGTTACTATTACAGTGAAATCGCACTTATATGTTTCGCGAAAGTATGTTTTTCTCGTTAGTACATTTTTTTTTCTGGCAGGTCACTGCCATTTCCCCATAGGCTGCATACTATTAATATTTCAGTTATACAATTTTTCAGTTACACATTCGATTTCAGTCCAACAAGGAAAATACTTCAGTTATACATTTTTATATGCTTGCTCAAAAGAATGCTGCTCTTGGGGTTAAGATTTCTGTGATAACATATATCACCCTTTCCCATACAGGTTTTCTTATCAGCTACAACCAAGGGACCAGACACTGGACTTGCAAGTCTATTTTTGTCACTTGCATTGGAGGGCAAGAAATTGGGAATGCACTCTTGAATCAGATTAGCCTGTGCTAAATAATCCTGCTGTTGTTCTTTGCATTTCCTCTCAAGAAGTTCTTTGTCATACACGTTGAGAGTTTCTCGGCAGGGGTTTTCATTGTGAGCATGAACAGCCCAACATCATACAGTACTGACGTTACACATTCATTGCCATAAAAAGCCTTAATTCTCTGATGAATGTCAATTGGGGGACACATTTTCTGCAGTTAGAATCTCTGTCACCACACACACTTTCAGGTGCAGCGACATAGTATGGTTACATGCTGCCATTTTCCTCACTCTAGTTCAGCAACCCCTGGTGATAGAAGGTTGAAAGTCTGAAGAGTACAATTCATGGTTGCTCAAAATCCAAAATGACTTTACACAGTCACACAAAAATAGGAGGCATTACTTTCCAGCCTGCCCTCATATTTAATGATAATACGGTTGTTGAAGAGAGAAGTTGCAGTACTTTTTTTATGCAAACAAAATTGCAGATAAACCAATTATTGAACGCTGTGACTTATTTTTAGTGTGGGAATGGTTCTGAAGAAAAGCAACAATCATACCAAACATGGTGTGCATTTTCTTTCTGCAAGTGCAATTTGAAAAAGCCCTTTGTTTCTCTTTTGTTACTATGGGATAAGTTGAAGATAAAAAGGCTGTAACTGATCAACTACTGCATCTTTTTGAAAAATTTAAATACTAAATGTAAGAGCAAAAAGGAACATTTTAAGTAACATCCAAGAATTAAGGGTCCAGGGGGGAAGCAGGGGCAAAGGCCCAAAGTTCGAATTTTTCCATAATAGGCAACATTTCCGAATGCTGTAATTTCTGTTTTTTTTTTTTATTTTCCAAATTCCGGCATGAGCATTACATATCCTCATAGAGTGGTCTTTTGTTGTGCTTCCCTCCAAATTTGGTCCATCCAGCATCCATTGGGCCAACACTAGAAGCTAAATTTCCAGACCTTATCTCGAAGCTGGCAACACTGCCACTTTATATAATGTTATTTGGCAAATTCTTCGTAATTTTTCCTTGGCAAACATGAAGAAAGGAAAGTTTTCCAAGCAAATTCTCTCTCCCTTCCTCCCTATCTCTCCCATCTACTAGAAAGGATTATGTAAAAGCGACGGTAAAGAAGTGTGAATAGTGATTGAGCCATATTCTCAATTGTCCACATACTTTTTTGTGGAGGGAGGGAGAACAAAGACACCTCAGTCACACTTTTAGAATGTGTTAAAATCCTTGAGAAAGTAGTATTTAATAACTATCAGTTTGGCAATACTGGGCTTGTTCCCCGATCTTAAGACAGGAGTTCAAGGTCGCATGGTAATGAATCAGACTGCTGCATGAAGCAAGGAAGAGGGGGAGGGAGAGGTCACCTGGCATACCGAACAGGCTTCTGGCAAATTTTGTCATCGACAGGGCTTGGAAAATGTATAAAGCAGGAAACAAGAGTTACGGTAAACATAAGATCGAGATAAACATCCTAATATTCAACATTTTTTTTTGGGGGGGGTGAATTGGCTGAAAGGATTAAGCAGGTAAATCTTGCTTGAACCTTTTCCACCCCCTGCCTTCGTGATATTGTGAATTTACAATAGTGATTTAGAACAGATCAGTGCAATACAGCAAACTTCTTTCTTTGTGTATTTAATTTTACCATTTTAATTATCTTTCAATAATAAGTTTTTCTCAGTTAACTTCTTTTTCATGTTGTTTCTCGTAAAACTTATAACTGAGATTTCACTGTATTAAGAAGCCAAGATTGAAATAGGCCTTTGTTACCCCTCATAATATTATATTGGATAAATTTATAACAATGGCTATAACTCCTTAATCACAGCTTTTTTTTTATGAAAAATTTCAATTTTACATCTAATTCTTGGTAAAAAGCAACACTTTAATAACATGTAACAATTAAGGATCTGGGGACAAAGGCACAAATTTTGAATTTTTCCAAAATTAAGCACATTTCCAAACTTCTTTATTTCTATTTTTTTTCTTCAGTGTTGGGGCACAGGAATTATATATCCTCAAAGAATGGTCTTTTGTCGTGCTTCCCTCCAAATTTGTTCCATCCAGCATCCATAAAGCTGACGCTGGAATTGAAATTCTGGAAATTCTTTCCATAAGCTGGTAACACTACCATTCCTATCTTTTAACACTAATTATTGCGAGGCACAATGTATAAATTTGACCCCTGCTAAAAGCCCTTGTCTTAAAGAAAGATAACGTAACCAATTTCATTTCTCTACAATAATTAGTTTTAGAGATATGCTTTTTCTATACTTTGCGGGAAGTTTGAAAACTATGAACTCGAAAAGGTCCCATCCACAGAAGCTTTCCAGGCACACAAGTCTCTGTTCGTTAAAGGTTAACAGGGTTTCTGAAAAAAGAAAGTACTAGGATAATAGATGATAAATGATGGAAAACATCAACCTGTACGGAAAATCAGAAATATTATCTCAAAATATATGATAGGAAAAAAAAAGTTTGAATCCTCGTTAAATTAAGGAATATGTAGTTGAGTGTATCTGTAAATGCAAATGTGTGGGACAAACTAAACATCTCATAAAAAAAAGAACTTTGAGGAGGAAAGGAGAAACGTTCAGGTTTTGAAACACATGTAATTGAATCTCAACTTTGTAACTGCAAATATCTAATTCATCAGAACCTAGTAGAATGCATTAGAATTATTAGGAAATAAAAAACTTTAAATGATAATGGATTTGGAAGCCTTGGTTTCACATTGGTAACTACAGTACACAATGAAGATAGTAACATGTAGTGATAAATTTGGCATGATAACTTGAGACCTGGCAACAGAGAAATATGTTTCTTCAACAACACACTATTAACAACCATCTTGAAAGTGATGCGAATGAGAAGTTTTGGGAAATCATATCTTGTTATGAAATAATCAATGTGCTGATTACAAATACCTTGTGAATAATAATATCCTTTTTTTAATATGGCAAACCTATATCTTATTTATGCTACTTTCCAGGAATCTTTTGGGTGAGTTGCGAAGCTGGAACATATGTGAGGACAATGTGTGTACACTTAGGGTTAATCTTGGGAGTTGGAGGCCAGATGCTGGAACTGAGGAGGAACAGATCAGGTAAGCAATTCCCTACAGAAATTAAAAAATACTGCTGTCTAGGTAAGTTTGAGTATAAGTATGCAATTAACTCTGGTAAAGTTACAGTTCAAAGTGGAAGCCCTTCAGGAAGTAACCTACTTCTTCTCTTATCGCAAATCTGTTCATCAACTCTGAACACTCAATCACTGAATACTGATGCAGCAGGTATGCCCAAGTATTTTCTCAGCACTTGCTTCAGGTTTGAATATTCATTTTTGAATTTTCAATACAACAGCAGATCCTGGTTTAGCAATGTACTGTTTTATTTCCAATTTATAGTTATATATATCAAAAATATCATCCAGGCAATATCAACTAGACAATATATCATCACGATATTTTGGCATTATATATACACTGCTGTCCATAAATTAAGCAACAAATGGTGATCATCCAATAGAATCAAACACAAAGCCGGAGGGTGTACATATTTTATTTGTAACGAAAGTGACCTTTGTCTGACACTAATAAGGGATATGATCCCTAACGCATTCGTTGCTTTCTTTCAGCGTGCCCACCACTCTTCTTCTCTTTTCACCAACTGTTTTCTCTTTTAGCTCACATTTTCTTGTTGTTGCTTAATTTCTGGAGGGCAGTGTACATGAATGATTAATTTTCTTGACTAGTGTATTTAACTATAGTTCATGAAGACAGAAACTGCTTATTTAGAAATATTCATTGAACCCTGGTTGCCACTTTGTCTGAGTACATAAGTTTTGATTTCTATTTGTAAGAATATCAGGTTTATGAAGTTGTCACTGTCTAGAGAATAGGAAACAAAATGGGAGCTAATTGTTCTCAAAATGTAAATATTCAGATTTTCAAACATCAGTGATTTAGAATTATTATTAAAAATGGCAATATTAAGATGGACTTCAAGAAAATCTATACAGATGGTTAGGCCTGGACTGATCTCGCTCAGAACAGGTACATGTGTAAAGCTTATGTTGCTGCAACAATACATTTTCAGTTGTAGGAATGTCGGACAGTCAATTGTGGAATTATTTAGAGAACCAAAATGTATGTATGTATGTTACTTTTCGTAGATAATTTAGTTTTGGAAAAATTTAAATAATATAGTGAAAGCTTAATTAGTGAAAGGAATAATATTTATTATGAAAAATATATTATACCACAAATCTGTGAAACTTATGTGTAAAAAGAATAGAAATAAGATGAAAATTCATAAATTATGGAATTATATGCATTACAACATAAAGATCAGGTTACAAAAACATAATTATTTGGACTCCACTCCACCTAGTTTGGAAGAAATGTGTAAGGAAAACGTCAGTACGTTGGGACCATGGTTGTAAGTTCCCTGATTTTAGGTACATATTCTCCCTTTTTACACTTACGTGGTGGTCAGAATGATGCAAAACATTAAAACATATTATATATTGTGTCCAATGTATAAGTTCTTTAGCCACAGTAACCTGAAGAATATATAATTGAGGTTCCATTGTATGCCAGTATATAATCCCAATTGTACCAAGCAAACCAATAGAATACTGATTAATCTGCCCCAGCCTCTAGGAAAGAGGAAGCAGAGGGTGAGAACTAGTTATTTTTAATTTTATATTTCAAAACTTAAAATTAAGTTTTTCAATCAGCAATCGGTTATTTTTTAATGCTGATGTAATAAATTAACTTGTGTTGAATCTGGTAAAAATAGAATAAACAGCACAAGCTTAAAACTTAAAAACTTAAAAATAAGATTTTGACCGTGTCTCAGGTTTTTCATTATGTCACAGAAGGTGTAAGAATTACCATGTAAGAATGGCATATTGTAAGGTTGTTATAATATTACAATGTTCGCCTGTGGCTTGATCCAAGCTTTAATAAAATGTCATTGTTTGTGGCATTTATTATTTCATTTGGCACACTACATAAAGTAAAAAGGTGTTCTAGACTCATAATGTAAGCAACCTCGAGCATCTAATAGTTCGCACGGACGACACTAGATAGCGTACAAAATTGACAGCTCTTCACTCGAGTGAATAACACTTGAACAGGCAAAACAATCGGTATATGCTCGAAGCCCAGTAGTACATATAAAACCATAATTTGTGGTAGTGGCCCCTCAAATGTGGATCATGAAGTGAGGAGCGCAGAGAAATTGAAACTTAAGTGAACATAGTCATCGTCTCCATGTTAAAATGTATTTTCGTCTATCCTACTAATACATAGCTATATATGAAAATATATGATTATGGGTTGAAACTATCAGATGTGGATTTTTACATATAGGATACGATTATTGTCATATTGAAATGATATTTCATTCTGTACACTCGAGCGTGGGAGAGACAAATAAGTATGATCAAGTGAAAGTGATCCCATACAGTACCCTAGTCCACACTGAATAACCACAAGAACATCTGGACAAAGATCAAATAACCAACCATACGGGACCAACAAGCATTGTGATTTCTTGCAACCTACCTGTATGATGACCCTATCATCTTCATCTTCCGAATTACACAATTAAGTTATAGCAGTGAAAACATATGTTGTCATCAGTTTATCAGACTGGTAAGGTATGATAATTGAGAACTAATTCTTGTGTCTTGTTAACAGGCATCCAGCATGAGAAGGAAGGGATGTACACAATGCACGATGTCCTCGATGCTCAATGGCTGTATGATAATCACAAAGATGAATCCTACCTAAGAAGAGTTATTAGGCCTCTTGAAGGCTTATTGATTTCCCATAAACGAATAATCATGAAGGACAGCGCGGTAAGTATCAGTGTCAAAAAGCTAGGGGTGATTTTATAGATAGTAGTTTGCTTTGAGACTTCAGTAGAGGATATGACATTTCCTGTTTTTACTGAATGTTTTCCTTTGTTTCAAGTCCATCTAGACCCTGAAGATACAACACTTCATTTGTAAAATAAGATGAAAGATATGTAGGACTGAGCGGATACCACTTTGAACTGATGCCCATACTTTTACTGATTTGTACTGATGCTTGAAAATTGAAATAATTAAAAATTGTTCCAAATATATAAATAATATTAGTGTTACATCCCAATTTATCATGGGTTTGGCTTCAAAATGATCACGTTAACGCAACTCTTGTGTAATAACAAAATACAGTTTTTACATGCAATATTGCTTCAAAATGAATTGAAACTGAAAACATAGTATGTTGAGGTCTCGACCTTTTCAAACCATTTTTTAATAATAGTAATAATGGATATATTGTTTTGTGAATCAAGCATTTCATACCTAAATATGTATATAAATAAGTTTAAAAAGGCAGAACTGAAATATCATGTGTAGTTTTGAAGAGAGGATGTGTTAATTGCTACCATGTGGAGGTGTTGAGACAGGTATACCAACCATCCTCCAAAGGTTAATCATAAAATCCATTTCTCCCTACAAAAATAATGAAATAATGAAACTGCTTGTGTTGCATAATTTCCATGATATTTAGACTCCTGGAATTGTTGAGGCATTTTTGCAGGCTCTAGTAAAGTGTTGGATATTATCTCTGATTTTATACTGAAACCAATATATTGTGTACTCAATTGTGGCTCAGTCCTAATATTAACTAACTGAGAAGTTATTAAACATTTTACTCATCAATGCTGTTTGCACCAACGTCTATTTACTCGCGAGTAAGAGTAAACTCACAGTTAACCGATGAATCAGCTGAATCTGTGCACCAACAGAAAACCTAGGTAAGCTGGGAATAAAAGGAGGGTCAACTTTACCCTCCGAGATCGCCAAGTAAAAGCGGAGTTATGCCTGCAATCCGCAACCGATAATAATTTATCACTTCAGAATTTCAAAACTAAATAAATGTAAAATGGGAAGTAATAGACTCAAACTGCGTATATAAAAAGCGAGAAATATATGTTATTAAATATATACATTGGCAGATGTTTACTGTGCACATTCTGCAGTACAGAGTTTGTAAAATTGAACTTGCAATGCAAATATAAACATAAATCCAGTAGCCGGAGAATGTGGAATAGTCCTAGCCATAAACGATCGTGAATAGCTGAATACTACGTGAAGGTACATGTATACATCGAAATCTACTGCAAACATCTCTGTAAAACTACTTAACGATAATCGCAAGCTGCAATAAAATATCAACATTTATTGACGTAAATATTTTTCCCCATCTTTATCACATGCTTGAATTTTTCTTGTGCCAGTCCCTTGCCACTGTTTACGGAGGTTCCAAAGTCCCGTTACCTCCACCCTTCCTCTTTCTTTCTGTCATGCAAACGCCTTCTTGAAACAAATAACCAATCATGTCCTTCCATTTGTATGATGTTTAGGCACTTGCTTTGAGGCTAGCTGCTATCCTAGAGTAAAGCCAGGGTTTAAGGACTCACACGGGCTGGAATGCCTTTCAGATTGGCGCAGTGGAAAATGATCCTAACTAGGGTGTTAACCCTGACCTGTGGATTTTATGCAATGTTTGTTCGAATGGGCATCAGAGGTTAAACCTTTTTCTTCAGCATTCTGGAATTGGCCTAGCTAGTAGTGGATTTTTGGAGTGAGGCTAAAAGTTGGCTTATTAACTCTTAAGACAAGAACCCATTTCTAGACCTTAGGCACATGTTCATTCCCTCATTGAGCCTCAAATTTTCACTTATAATATTGTTATTCATAATATTATTAATTAGATCTCTGACAAGGGACCTATTTGACTCCGAGGTCGCGATCGTCCAATGGTGTTGAAAGCATTCATAGCTCCACATGACGTGTACTGCACATATGTGATATTGGCTGCTTATGGCAACAAGGGGTGCAATCCAAATGGCTGGACATGCGGCTACAAGAAGTAGTCGAATGGCAAAGTACGTGGGGAGTGCAACAATGAGGACGAAGTCTGTGTAAGTGAAAGTGACATAGAAACAGATGTCCAGCCATGTAGTTCATTGCCCATGTCGGAGGCACAAATTCAGTCTCCAGCGAAGCGAATTTTTCATTCGTTGCTCATGGTTCAAGTTAAAGGTGTGTTTTTAATATTTTGTGAACGTTGATGTCCATTTTCTGAAGTGTACCACATACAGTCTGTAGAAGGATGCTCTCTTCACCTCAAGTACATTTATTTCCCATCGTTCTTCTATGTGCATGGTGAGTCATTAGCAGCTACGATTTTGCTGTCACCATGTTTCGTGCTGATGCTTTCGAAGTCATATAGGTACCTTGTCAGAATATTCTGTAGCTACACTGTACTTTCCTGGGAGTTACAAGATCTTCATTAGTCTGTTTATTTTTGTTTCAGGTAAATGCCGTTTGTTATGGTGCAAAAATTATGCTTCCAGGGGTATTGAGGTATGAAGATGGAATAGAATTAAATGAACAGATAGTCATTGTTACCTCAAAAGGAGAAGCCATCTGTCTAGGTATGCTAATAAGTTTAAATATCTTAAAACTTGTAAAATGTATTTTTATTGTGTGAAATATGTGGAAGCAATTTTGTTTTGTTTAAACAGTTCCAAGCAGATTTATTCTTTTTGCTTTGTTTAGACAGTTCCAAGCAGATTTATTCATATTGGGTATCTACAGGACATGAAAAGTCTGGGACCAATATTAAGATGTCTGAATTTGGTTCGGGAAGTGCCAATGGTGGATATATGTAAAACACACTAAAAGAGTTGATTCTGGACTTACTGGACATCCAACAGATTTGTAACACATTTGATGAGTTTATTAAATTTATACTGGAATAATTTTACTGATGAGTATATTTTAAAGATCGTTTGGTTGTAGCCATTTGGCCTGAACAAGTTGATATTGCAGTATAGTTTTCCAGTTTTGTAATATGCATGTCCTTATTTTTAGATAGTTGTGGCTGTATACAGTTTGTCTAGATGATAGATTTTTAACCTAATATAAAAAATTACATCTCATCTTATATCATTAATAATTTCATTTGATTAATCAGATTACCACAAGATTACCACAAACTCCGTTAGTCCCCACAGCTCTTCTTGCCTTGCTAGCACAAATTGACCATGACGAAATGTTGTTGACAATCTTTACTCAACAATTGTTTGGTATCTTTCTTTCACAACCTTGTGAGGGTTGTGTTATGAAGTGGATTCTCTGTTATAAACTTTCATCCTCACAGTTAGCCAAAAGTGGAAGAAGTGCGAAGTAAAAAAATAAAAAATAAAAACAAGTTTATCCTCACGGCTTCCCCCGATGGTATGATTTTAAACTGCATGTTCAGTCCTAATTAGCCTATCTGAGCATAATAATAATAACAACCTGTGGCATAACAGCTCATAAGGGACAGTGTCTACCTACCAACTGCCAACCTCACTCCCACCGATCATCAAATCGGGGAGATCATCAAACCAGTTAAGGGATGACGTGTGGTCAGCAGAACGAACCTCCCGTCGTTGTTGCAGGTTTTCTGTGACTGGGTGACCACCAGTCCCAAAGCTTGCACCTTAGACTGCACAGCCATGATGTGGGACTAAGGGAGCATGAAGTGAACTTAAGCTCTGATAATTGGATACTCGTGAACATGCAGGGTAATAGCAAAGTATTTTGGCCTAATAGACTTCTTTTTAATGTACTAACACAGAAACAAGTAACGTTGTCTCAGGGAAGCATTGTTTCTAGAACATTAAATATGTAGCTGATATTGCCAGCTGCTCCAGAGCACACTACGTTGAAGACGATTAACAGATACAAATAGCTTCCAACCTCAGTCAGTAAGACATTTTGTATACCTGATTGTATTATTAGTTTCATTAGTTCCATAGTTGCGACAGGCATTCAAAATAGTGGTAGCTAGGTTGCATAAAAGTGATCATAGCAAGTGCTGCTGCTAAAACCACATTGAAAGCCAAAAAAGAGTTGTGCTAGGAGAATAAGAGTTGCCATGGAAAGTTATATTAGGGCTGAAACAATACCACTGAACAGATACGTACACTGATTACCATCAGTACTTGAAAAACATGGTAATAGTTTAGAGTTATCCAAAATATTTATAAATGATGTTGTGTAAGTATTCCATTGTAGCCAAGCAACATTATTCCACTAGTTTTGTTTAAAAATACAGTGGAACCCCGATTTTACGTTCTCGGATTTTACATTTTTCCACATTATACATTCCATCTTCATGGTCCCAACATAGCAAAATATTTCCCTCGATTTTATGTTTTTTCAGCCTGGTCCCCTGAAAAATGTAAAATCGAGGTGCCACTGTATTCATGTGGTGGATGCACTAGAAAATACTAAATACTAAAATAGTTATCCTTGAATCATGAAATCTGCTTTTATCAGAACATTGTATTGGCACAAAATTAATGAAAATTAATAGGACTGAGCAGATAGCACTTTGAACCATAGTGTTGACAACAGATTAAAATAGACTTCTCATAAGCGACCTTGTGATGTACCCAAATCTCCAGAAACCCATTGGCTGCTATGTGTGATTAAATTTAAACAAGTACTAATGGTGTTGCCAGATACTGGTTGATATTGGTTTCAGAACAGCCATGATATTTATCCCATAGTGTGCAACAAGTTATGGTACAGTGGAACCTCATTTTCATTTTCTACAGGGGACCAAGAAAAAACTTCAAATCAGGAAAAAATTCTATAACATTTTTGCTTTGAAATCCAGGAATGTTAAATTGTTTATATTTTTCAATACCTCTCATGCAGACAACCTGTTTACATTGCCAAATATAGGTTATTCTTTTTTTTTTTTTTTTTAATGTGTTTCAATGTTTTGTGCACCCAATATTTTTTCTCCTTGTTTAATTCAGTTTAAAAGTTTATTCCTTTTAATTTTTAATTATTTTTTCTTTTCGAACACTATTTTTGCATGTTTTTTAAGTTTTTCCTCTAACGAGTGTGCTATTTTTTTTGTTTTGTTTTTGCAGGGATTGCACTAATGACCACAGCCACAATGGCGAGTTGTGATCATGGCGTTGTAGCGAAGATTAAGCGAGTAATCATGGAACGTGACACGTACCCCAGGAAATGGGGCTTGGGACCCAAGGTATAGATTCTTTTCCTTGATCTATACCAGGGCAGCAGCCCGTACATTTATCTAACAGGGTATTCATAATTTGTCATCTAGGGGTGGTGAATTTAGTTTAGGGCTGATTTTTATTGGTGATGCCTGATCATTTCTGGATTAGGCGATGGACTTGTATTTGTGAGGATGTAGTGTGAATTCCTGTAGGTGGCTGCCCTGATGAATTTTTTCGATTTGCTACATCCGATATTTCTCACAAAGAATATATCAAACCCAATTTTTATCTACTCTACTGATGATACAGCTTTGAATCTTTCTTTGTTATGTCTAGCTTTAACACTTAGAAGAACTGGTTATTCATATATACGATTAAAGTGTGAGAGATTGAAAGTATTGAAAGAAGTGGTTAAGTGGTAGAGCAGCCACAGGCTGAACTTCGCCCATGAATAAAGAAATTCTAAATTCTAAATTCTAAGAAGAAAGGGCTTAAAACAACTTAGAATCCGAAGGTGACTAAGGAAAAATCTTTGAAATAACATTATCTATCAATCACCACGATAAAGTATTTATATTCAGTCACTTGATACCACACTGACAACATGGATCACGTTACAGTGCGTGATGCTCAGATTTTGTTCATTCTCCTTATTTTAAGACAGAGAAAATACCTGTGTAATACCTTCTTGCCTCCTAGGTAAAAACTCTTGTAGAATGTGCACAATAATTAAGGTTTTCACAGACGAGCAGATAACCCAAAATAATTATGAATACCTTGTTAGCCTTGTTGTTTTTATTAATGCATGAACCTGTTATTAGACTGATAATTTTTTAAGCATTAGGTGCATGCTATGGGTGAAATATGAAATGTTGTACTGTTTGAAACTCAATCGGTGGCAGATGTCTTGGAACAGTATGTAATTATTGAAATTATATGAAGTAAATTTACTCTTCAGTAGAAAACTTTAGAATGATCGTAACTTCTTTTTTATGTTCAAAACATGGTAAATTGTGATGAAATAATTATAAGATTCTAATGCATACTTGCATTTTCTGCATGTCTAATTGTTGGAGATCATTCTCTTAAGGTCCTTCACAATTGTCCATGGTACCACATTCATCACTACTTTGCCGAAGTGAGATTTGAAAAACATGCCTTAAGTGAGTGGTGTGTCATTAGTTTCTGTACGCAACAAATGGCACTGGCATATCAGTCACTTGATACCACACTGACAACATGGATCACATTATATTATTTTTAAGTAAAACATTTGAACATGTTAATGCAGTGAGATTTTGCCTGAAGGGCATCACTACTTCCTGATGAAGTGTTTTATTGGTTGAAACGTTGGGTGGCTGCAAAACACACCACTATAAGATGTATTTTGTATAATTGTTTAATTCTGTTAATTTCTGTAGCTCCCCTCTCCCTTTACATTAGAACATGATTGTTTCAATTTATAGTAAGCTGGTGGCAATTAGTAAACTAGTACAAAGCAGGTAAGTATGGGTGACATGTTTATAAATGTCTAGTTTTTACTTAATGTGACTAAAATTCAACCTAAATGCTATGAAACCAGAAATCATAATTAATTGATCTAGTACAAGTGTACACACTTTTCCTGGCAAGAATATTTCTAGTGTTGGTGCAGGTGACTTTCCTATTAGAGCTGGGCTGGTATTACTTGGAGTTGGAACTTATACCCATATCAACACCAAAATTCTGACCCACTCTGTTTCTTGAACATTGTTACAACTTGAAGTTGTTTTCAATATTTATAAATATTAGGGCTGACCTGATACGTAAGTTTTCCACTGGAACTAAGCCATATAAATCTACCATTGTTCATAACTTTGCATAAGATAATCATTTAATCACAATATCCATTTTTTTTAAATGTAAAATTTAAAAATGTCGAAAAATATGTATTTTCAGAATTTGCAGGATATTTATACCAGGTATCTGACAGATCAAATCTGCACTCTATATTAATATTGGTCAATATAGGTTTATCGGTATAATTACTGATAATTTGATCGATCTAATATACTTATAAATATCTTATATTTAGTGATATTTTTCTATTTGGTTATAATTTTTGTGGTTATAAACATATAATGTACATTACGTACTTTAAAAATATACAGCTCCCTTGCTCCCTTTGTATTGCCATCACTTGGAAACATGCATTTATTAGGGAGGTCAATGGAAGATTCAGTTCTTTAAGGACCATTTGTAATTGTATATCAACACTTTACCAGTAACAGCCAAAAATTTCAAATCTGTCATTCTTAATTTGTACCCTGCGAAAGTCACCTGGTATTTTTGGTGATTATGCAAGACATCCATACTCTGGAAAAGTATGTCAGGGGATCTTGTGATCAAATTATAGCTGATACTTTGTATAACCGATTCCACTGGTATCGATCAATGCATTGGTGTCAGTATTGTCCTGAAGGTCTGGTGCATCAGAGAGTTTAAGAGTTCTTACTACGTTTAGAATGGCAGAGGATATGATGTTGATTTACACAAGCCGAAGATGTTAATTGTAATTTTGAATGCATTCATCTTTGAAATTTCTGTAATAACTGTTGCCTCACACTAGGCCTGATCCAGTACTAATACCAATCCAGTATCAGAAAATATTGGTTAGAATTTAATCACTGATATTTTTCCATAGTCCAAGTGTCACATGAAGCCAGCAAAAATGCCATCCAACAATATCGCAGATGCTAAATATCCTAGAAATTATGCCAAATTCCTATTTTCATATGATTATATCGGTGAAATTATGAATATTATAAAGCAAAACTCTAGTGGTAGGTTCCTGTGATGTAGTTCCAATGGAAAATGTATATGTTAAATTTTGTAAACATTCTGAACTACTTTGAATTATTACCATTTTAAGTACTGAATCTGAGAGAGTATCAGCTATGGGATCAGTGTAAAATAATATTAGATTAACCCTAATCGCTAGGGGCATGCATATTTCGTTTTTGACTAAAAAACGAAATTTGAAAAAACACATTCTAGTGTTAATTTTTCATGTTTTTGAAAGGTGTGAGGTGCATTTTGTGACCATATTTTGTCACGAAATAATGCGAAATGAACAGCAAAAAGCGAAATTAACTCTTAAACACGAATTTCAGGGTTTATTCACCGACGCGACACCTTCCAAGGTCTGAATTATCCTGAGAGTTATGCAATTTCCGGAAAATTGATTAATTCTGCTGTTAATATTGGAGAAGCAAAAATGGACTCCTTTACACAGAAATAAACTTATTACTCTGATAACTACATAAATGTGCTATTAGAAGTGAAATGTTAATTCTGTGGAATAAGTGTAGTTTTTAAATCAAATTTAGGATTATTTTCACAATTTTAAAACCAATATGTCATTTTATATACCACTTTTCATCCATTTTTTCACCGCTATAACACCAATATTTTATTTTATTTACCGCTTTTGAACCCGAAATTGACTTAGTTTTTGTACCGAAATTTTGCCTTTTTATTTACCAAAAATATGTGCCTCTACTAATCGCACATTGTTAGTTTTGATGATCAGATCATCTTGAGTGCTTTACTAGAGATGTGTAAATTGAAAGATTTTGGTGATTATTGTTGGTATTATTATTATTATTATTATTTGGAAAAGATAGGATTGATACTGAGAAAAAGTATTGGAAGTAGTCACTTTCTTTCTGGCATCTCTTACTTTATCTGTTTTATATGTATAGAATTGTACACTTATATAAATTGTAATTTTAGGCATCCATGAAGAAACAGTTGGTGAAGCAAGGCCTTCTTGACAAACATGGAAAAGCAAATGAAAAGACACCTAGAGATTGGCTGCAAAGTTATGTTGATTACAGGTATGTGATTCTTTGGCATGAATCATAAAAATTTGGTATGTTATACTTAATGGTTTTAGTGCAGAAAGTTTGTTGGCTTCATTGCAGCTATCACTGTAAATGAAGGCTTGATAAACTTTATTAGCCAAGGTTCCCACTGACCTTGAATTCCAGGAAAACCTTGCGTTACTCTGGCACAAAAGGTTGTATCTATTTCGGAAGGTTTGTTTCCAAGTGACGATATAGTTTTGGTCTGAAAGTTTCCCAAGTGTAATGCATTAGTTGCCAGAAACATAGTTCTAATGTCCGTTGGAACATCATCTTTATTACATCACTGGAGATTTCATTAGGATCCTAAAAATTATTCATTTTTCATTTTCACACCGTGAAAATTCAGTGTCGCTGCATAATAATTATGGGTCATTCCATGCCAAATCATCGCCCAACCTGACCATCTCAGATTTTCATGAAATTTGGTAGGATGGTAGAGGAGATGAAGTAACTAACATGTGTAAAATTTTAGCCCTCAATGATACACAGTGTTTGTACAGCAGGGTTGCCAACTTTGTAAAATGTGTTAAATTTATGCTTACAAGGTCAACAAAGAAATTCATAACTTTTCTTCTATTACATGAAAATATTCAAATTTTCATTTCAAGGTCACGTGATGTGACCTTTGACCTTGGATACATAAAAAAAAACACCCTGTAATCAAGGGGTCCCGGGTTCGATACCCGGTGGAGGCACAAGTGGTTTGGATCCCACTTTAAACTGTAGGTCCAGTCCCGATTAGCCTTACTGTGCATAAAGTGGACTTAAACACCAACTCAACAACAAGAACATAAAAAAACATCATCAATTTTGGTTGGAATAAGGTATGTTATACAGTTAAATGTAATCTCTGTTTGGTGTACATTTCATTTTGGGATGGCTTTGGGAACAGGAATGAAAAAAATCTCACGGTAGTATATTCTACATTGAGTGAAACACCTTATAGTCTAGTAATGTCATCTGGGAAACTAATTGCAACAGAAATGAAACTAGCTCCCTCTATATACCACACTCTGACCTAGAGGTTCTCCACCATCTTGAAAAAATGGCACCGAAGATTCACCTTGAAAATTAAGAAATATTAATATCTATAAAAAAAATGGTGAATTGAACACAAAGTGAAGATAACCAAAATGAAAGAGCAGAAAATTTGATAAATTGTGGTTTCTTTTTGATAAAGTGACCATAAATCTTAATTGAATTAGAAAGCTCCAATTATTTACTATAATTTTGGAATTAGAGTAAAAGTTGGTTTCTGACGCAAACAACAGCAAATATGTAACAAACTGTGGGATTTACATTCTAAAGACACTAAACCAAATTTATAGCTCATGATTTCCTTTAGAAAATGGTTATTGTTTCGTGCCGGTAGAATCTGAGGTTGAGGAGATACGTATGTAGTTTAAAACAGAATCATGTGTTTCCCTGTATTTGACATGTTCTTATTGCGACATTGGTGAGAACGTAATGTATTTTTTCAGCAGTGTGTCTTTCACTTGAGTTCGTTGGCTGTTTTTTTTTTTTGTTTGTTTGTTTTGAAATGTATGCACAATATTTAAGTAATATGATACGGTAAAATACAAGCCAAAACTGGCCATTTTGCTTTACATGTAGTCCATTGCAGATTTTTCATAGATGCCTGTTGATTACGTGTTGGGTTTCATAATTTCCTGTGCATACTTAAAAAAGAGAGCACATCTGTAATTGAACGCAGATGCAAACTCATACACTCGACTTTCGAATAATATCGAGCATCCTAATGTTTTCAACCTGAAGAGCAGCAGTATCCTGTTATCTTTCAATGTAGATATTCTTAAAGCCCCTGAATCCACCAGCACTAAACAAAAACGATTCATTTCAGGAAATTATGAGCTGTGATTTTGGTCCAGTATCTTTAGCATGTAAATTACACGAAATATTTTTTTGTGAATGAATCCTGCGAATCTCATGTGTGAATATACATACCAGAGTTCATTAACCTTTTGCCACCCAAGCGTCTCACTGTCCCAAGCTTCTCGATCGAGACGCTGTGTCAAGGTCGTAGTTTTTACATTATAACTTTTCTATTTTTGGCTAGAATTTCGATTTTATTTTTTTATATTGTTCCTAACACATGTATTTAACAGAAATGGTTTTTTGCGTTTTTTTTTGTCTTCATGAAAATGGAGGGGAAAAGGCGGGAAAAGGTACTTCTCTTTTGCGGCTCTTTTCAACGTCAAATTTTTGCCGGCAAAGGAAGACCGGCTTTGTTGGTCTAAAGCAATGCTTTTCACTCCCTCCTGCTATCTGCATTCGAAGGAAGCTTGTTTATCAGTATCCGATGTCAAAATGAAAGTTTTCCGTGAGGGGGTGGGGGTGGGGGGAGGGGGAAGATTGGTTGCTGAATCTGCGTTGTGAGAATGGAATTTCGAAGCACGCTGAAGGAAACCTTTATTTTTTTAGCACAAGTTGTGACGGGTTACCCTGCATTGTCTAAAAATAGAATTTCAAGAAGCTGCCAGAATCGGTGCTTATTTTTCACTGCGTTCTAGCTTTTCGTCCGTGAATGTTGTGCGTAGGTGTCATTTTGTGCCTAAGTGCGAGGACATTTTTTGGGTTTTGAGGGTTTTCTCCCTTCCCCGTCCATATATACGCCAAATTTGCATAAATTTTGCATTTTGACATTTTTTCAGGGGGACACCATTTTTTTTAAGAAAAGTATTTTTGAGGGGATTTGCCACCTTTCCCCCTCCATATGTACGCCGAATGTGCATAAATTATATATCGTCTGAATCTGTGATTCATTCTGTGTACAACGGTATATCTTTCATATCTCTAGGGCATTTAGTTTCTGAGCTGTAGTCATTTCAAGGTCCTGCTGCATTTTGAAGCTTGAATCAGTGGCGTGCCGACCATTCCTGTTGGGGGTACAACTCAAGTTACATTGGTCATATGATAATAATGCAAATATTTTTGTGTTCCTTACATGTCAGCGATCATTTCCATGTGCATGTCGACACTGTCATGTACTTTTTCCTTGGGTAGAGGGTGGGAGAACCAAATATTTTTTTTCGGAAATTTTGGAATGTTGAGAGTTAGGCCCCCTCCCCCCTGCCACATATACACAAAATTTGCATAAATTTCATATAGTCTGAATCTCTGGTTCATTCCGCGTACAACGGTATATCACTCATCTCTCTAGGGCAATTAGTCTTCGATCTATACTCATTTAATTGAAACTCTGCATTTTGCTCAAAATCGGCTCGGGACAGAGAGGCGTACATGTGAAAAAGGCCTTGGGTCTCAAAAGGTTAAAACGTTTGTTGAGTACACCTTCGTGAAAGTGTGGGGCGTTACCCCCACACCCCCTATACGCCTTCATGGCGTGGTGCTATGCACAGGGGAATACTTTACCTTTTACTTTTACCTTCGTGACCACATTTTCTTTCGAGCCAATTTTAGCCCATACTTTACTTTTAATTTTATTATTTAATAACAACAGCATAGCTATTCACCTACAACGTTCTTCAAATCTCTCGTCCATCTGTTTAGTTTATTTGCTCTGCGGAATGCCTTGTGGTAACAACAAAATAATACCAACAAGTACGGTAACAAAATATCTTGTGAGGTGAAAACTAGCAGATGAGTCAGTACCACACAACTAGTCCCAAGTCCAACTGGAAAATCCAGAATGAAATCTTGCCTTGTGTGATTCAGGCATTAAATACAGATTCGCGCTATGTAATTGTGTGAAAAAGGAAATGTCAAACAGCAAATTAAAAATTTTGCATGACATTGATCTTGTATATTAGTAGTATGTAGATAGAGGTAAATTGAATAATAATATGTGTATTTATTATAGTGTACCGTCAGCGACAACCCCGGCAGCACCAGTCCAAAGGGAGAGGTCGGATGCCTATAGTCTGGAGAAGAGTACAAAGGTAATACAGATGATGTTGCAAGATACAATTTGTGACTAAAACAGGTGACAGCTGTCTTGAGAACTGTTATGATTGTGACTTAGCCAGTACCATTACTAATACTTACCAATTGAGATGGACAGATTGATTCTCTATTAGTCTTGGCCGATACAGGCATATTTTCTTTTCTAGTGATCAGTATAATACTGCAAGGCTGTGTTGAGGTCATTTTGTGGTAAGTAGTAGTAGTATAATAATAATAATAATGATGATTGGTCCATTGGTGCAAAAAGTGGCTGAAGTTCGGGCTCAAATTTGGCATATAAAAAGCCATTGTAATGCTTTCTTTGGGAAATAGGACCAAATTTGATTTGAAAACTTCATATTTATTAGGGATGGGCCGATACCGATAAAGTACCGATAGAAAATTTACTGATACCAATAACCGATATTCTACCGATCCGATATAAAATTAGAAATGGTCCTTGAAGAACCTGAAAGGTTCATTCACCTTCTTAATAAATGTGTGTTTCAAGGTGACTGCAGTGCAAAAGAAATTGCATATTTAGACATTTACTTTTTTAGAAAGTAGGGCATGGAGATTATCCACATAAATTACAACAAATTGCATATTTAGACATTTACTTTTTTAGAAAGTAGGGCATGGAGATTATCCACATAAATTACAACCAAAGGGCAGAATTTTGCACTAAATTATCAGATATTTATCGATATATCAGATCAGTAAAATAATTGGTAATTTTACCGATACACCGATATGCCTATATTGGCTGATACTGATAAGAGTACAGATTAATCGGTTCCATCCCTAATATTTATGAAATAATAATTCTTACGTAATAGGTATGATCCAGGGTTGCTACGCGACTGGAAAACCTGGAAAACAGGGAAAAGTCAGGGAATTTGGTTGGTCAGGGAAAAGTCAGGGAATAGTCAGGGAATTTTGCATATTTTCTGGAATTTACGTGCATTTTGGAGTTGCAGGAGAACCAGTTACAAAATGAATGAACTGTTCATTTCCACTTCCGAATTCGGTTCTTGTGATTCCAGTCCCCCCAAAAGATTCAGTTCAGAAACTTGTTTCTCTCGTCATTATGACTTCTAGTCTGTTACGTACAAAATTATGGTTCCTTCGTATTTCAATTCTATATTTATTCACTCTTGGATCCGTTCATTTTGCGACTCGTTTTTGTGAACCTGTTCAAGACCGGAATTTGGAGAGGCGTGAGATTTTTCCTTAGAGAACAAGCTACTCAAGACGAAACCTACGCACCAGCCATCCTCAGAATTTCTTTCGGAAAAAATGTTCCTTTAGCTTTGTGTGTGGTGAGGAAATTTTCTTTCTTCAAGAACACACCTGTTCGGACAGTTCATTGGTTTTGGATCTGCAATAAAGCTTGAAGAGCTGGACGGGTGTGGATGCCGAGTAAAAACAAAGGGACTTGCTACTTCGTTCCCCCCGTGAACCCGTTCTGTGAATTTGAGTCTGTTTGCGACCCGTTCAGAAGCAACCTGATCAACTAGTTCATTTGCTCGTTGTCGTAGTTTTTACATTGCAGAGATGTGTTACACCCGAGAAATTAGTGATTTTATGCAGTATCAGTGACGTCATTATTCGAATATGCACGTGTTTTGTGCATGTAGAACGAATTATTTTTTAAAAACTGGTGCAAAATAGAGGAATTAAACGTAAGCTGGTCACACATCGTGGTTAGGTTAGGAATGTTGGTTTCATGCCGGTAGTAATTTTACGTATTGTTTGCGTGTAGAATGAAATTATGCTGAAAAGTGGTGAAAATGAACCCAAGTTCCTTTTGTTTTATTACGATTTCATCATGCTACAAATGCAACTTTTACATGGTTTGATTTTGATTTATATCTGTTAACACATACTGCAGAGTTTTAGCGATTACTTAAGATTTTGTGAATATATGCTTTTGTGGTTATGTTAGGAATGTCAGGTTTGGTTGTCTTAGAATTAAAATAAAGACCCTGAATGCACTCTACTAAGGTTCCAATTTATTTCTACATTCATTCCCACTAGTTTACGATACTTACTGTCGCTTGTCAACCGGAGAATACCTTGTCCGTGGGAAGCGTGTATGATTGAGTAAGGTCATTTTGAAGTTTTTTTTTCAACATAAATAACTTTTTTCGAATCCAAATAGTTCTCATTATTTTAAGGAAGGTTCAAATTTCGTGTCACAATGATTGCCAAAATTCTATGATAATTAGTCTTCCTGCTAGGAAAATTTGAAAAAAAAAATCATAAAACATTCGGAACTGTTACCTTTTAAAAGACAGATTTCGATGTTTTCCGTAATATAAAATTGGTTCCAGCATGTGGAAAACTCAAATAATGGAGATATTTGATTCCAAAGTGTGGCCCGCGTATATATTTTTTTAGGTGTATGGTTGGTCACCGGCCCCATTCAAGTTCTGAATTTCCGTAATATGTACTATTTTCAATAAATTAAAAAATATAATCATTAAACTTATTGCATATTTTCTAAAGGTACATAACCTAATTTTCTGTTGTTTCTCATTTGTATTGATATAGGCTAATTGAGGTTGTATACAGGTTACATTGTAAAGCTTTGATATATGCCACGTTTTTTTATTGATTTTTTACACCACCTTAATTGTAATGACTTCGTGAAAATGGGGAAGCACAATAGTTATTTATTTTTTAATTGAATAGCATTATATTATTCACTTGGTAAATTTTCAGCTAATAACTGTGTATATTCATAATAATTAACATGCCTGCATATTTAATTGAAAAACTTGAGGTTCAAAAGCAAAAATCATGACAACAAACATGTCTGGAAAAATTTTATTTCTGGTCTGGAAAACCTGGAAAAGTCAGGGAATTCCATAATCAAAAAATCGTAGCTACCCTGATGATCACACTATTCACCTTCTTTTATGTATTTGAAAGATTTTTTTTTTATCCAGCATTTTGCCACACAAATAATCTGTTTTTATGAAGTTTGCAAAGTTTACCATGATAATTAAAACTCAGGAAAGTGTGGTTTTGTTGAACTGTTTAGGCACACACGGGAGATGTACTACGTAGAAATTTTCAGCTAAAAATGCAGGCTTGAACCTGGGTCTCTGGCAAACCATGCCATTGCTCTAACCACTGAGCTACCGAGCCAGCCTGGCCTTGCCTGATTTTTTGCTATCGTCTCTGCCAGTGCTACCGCAACGGGATCTGTTACCTTTGCAATACAGTAGGCTTCGACGTTCCTCCCAGCGTAGAGATGTTAATAATTGTAGAATAGGCACACACAGGAGATGTAAGCCAGGCCGGCTCGGTAGCTCAGTGGTTAGAGCAATGGCATGGTGTGTATGCCAGAGACCCGGGTTCGAGTCCTGGTCGAGCTTGCATTTTTTGCTGAAAATTTCTATGTGTAAATTTCATGTTTTGAATTTATTTCTGCATTTAGTTTTTGACAAAAACTTTGCAAAATGTCCCTTACACCTTGAGTAAATGAGAGAGAGAGAGAGAGAGAGATTGATTTATGTGTATCCTAGTTATTACACTGCAGCTATGTATGCCTGTTGTAATTGGAGCCAGAGCTCTGTTACAGGTAGAGGCACATATTTTTGGTAAATAAAAAAGCAAAATTTCGGTACAAAACCGAGTCAATTTTGGGTTCAAAAGCTGTAAATAAAATAAAATTTCGCTGGTATAGCGGTGAAAAAGCAGCATATGAAATGACATTTTGGTTCTAAAAATGTGAACATAATCCCAAATTTGATTTAAAAACCACTATGACACAAAAGAAACATATCCCTTCTAATAACACATTACCGGTAAATCATAACCAGAATATCAATTTTCGCGCGGATGCCATACTTGTAGCACAACTACTTCCGGTTCGTAGCCTCGCAACATGCCACTAAAGGGAACTGAGATTGTGTCATGTATCAAAGAAATGAATGGGTGTGTACGAGGAGGATGTAAACTACGATCAGGGCTAAATAATGTTTCACAGATCTCTCTTCATCCATTTCCTCGAGATCTAGGGTGCCAAAATTATTGCATTCAAGCTGTCAGGCATGAAAATTGGAAGCCCATTAGCAGGAGTAGACTGCAGTAATGACAACGCATGTGCAGGAATCCAAAAAGTCTGGATCTGAAAAATATTCCGTTCTAGTCCAGACTTCAGAAAATCTAAATAATAAAGTTTAAAAGTAGTTTAATTTTTTTGTAGACTAAATGTCCGAAATGTATTAAAATTAGCAGTTTTTATTCCAAAAATGCAAAATAAATCATCACCTGAGGGTGAAATTGTGTGTATAATTAACATTTTTTAGTGTCGGGCATTTTGAATATTTTCTGCCCCTATAATCTCCCAATTTAGTTGGGAAATAATATTATTTTTCCTGTTTTGAACAAAATACCTCGTCCTGATTCCGTCCGGACCAAAAATTTTGCACCCCACACCCCTTCCTTTTCATTAAAGGTAAAAGAGAAATCATTCAAATCTCGATTTCCTCTCTGTTTTGAGCAAAAATATTACTTTTCCTTTCAAAAGATGCTCGGTCATAGTCAGATTACATGTTATGTTCTTGAAGAATACACGAACTGTATTAAATTTTTGTGTAAGCAGAAAAAAATATTTTTTTTTGTGTAACTAGAAAAATAATTTTTGGTGTAACCAGAAAACAAAGTGCAGGTACTATTATTAATTTTGTTTTTTTGCAATGGAAATCTCTTCAACATTGATAGAGAATAGATCCTAGGTTTGAACACTGGTCAGGCAAATTGATAGAGAATAGGTCCTCGGTTTGAACACTGGTCAGGCAAATTGATAGAGAATAGATCCTAGATTTGAACACTGGTCAGGCAATGGTGTGTCATTGTGTTTGTCCCATCATTATTTTTTCCAGTTTATTTTTCATCTTCGTCATGCTTAACACAAATAGCAGGTAATTGACTTAATGAGCGTTTTGTATTTCTGCATTCAAACGGGAACGAAACCAGCAAGTGTGCATTGCCGCATCCCTCTTGACTCGCCCTGACTGAAGAAAGAAGAAAAAAGTTCCCTTTTCTGCTTTTTATATGTTTGTACATCTTGCATTTTTTCACTTAAAACATAAATGTATGCATCCAAAGATTTTCATGCTTAAAGCGCTCTTGCTGTGTAAAAAAAATTACTTTCTATTAAATATGTAGGCTATAAATATCTCCAAATGCAACAACGGTCAGCCATAGGATCTCATCCTGGAATAATGCCGTATTACTTTCTAGTTGCTCATCCAATTGATATGGAAAGGTCTCTACTTTGCCCAGATATCTCTTCTTCTCCTCCTCATCGAGTGCTTGTATATGATCCATTTCATCCGATATACAAAACAAGAAGAAAGACCACAAGTACGCACTTGAATTACCTGGCTGCCGTGAACTGGAAGTTGCTGTGCTACAGTTCCACAATCGATTGTGCCGTTCGATATGTTTTTGTTTACTCGTGGATAGCCCCTATATAAACGGTGAATTTCGTGTTTGAGTCTATTTTGCATTTTGCAGTTCATTTCGCATCATTTCATGACAAAACAGGGTATGAAAATGCAACTTACATTTTTCAGAAACCTGAAAAATTAGCATTACTATGTGTTATCTCTAGAGGCACATATTTTTGGTAAATAAAAAAGCAAAATTTCGGTACAAAAACTGAGTCAATTTCGGGTTCAAAAGCGGTAAATAAAATGAAATAGCGGTGTTATAGCGGTGAAAAATTGGATCAAAAGTGGTATATAAAAATCCATTTTGGTTTTAAAATTGTGAATATAATCCTAAATTTGATTTAAAAACTACACTTATTCCACAGAATTAACATTTCACTTCTAATAGCACATTTATGTAGTTATAAGAGTAATAAGTTTTTTTCTGTGTAAAGGAGTCCATTTTTGCTTCTCCAATAAATATTAACAGCAGAATTAATCAATTTTCCGGGAATTGCATAACTCTCAGGATACTTCAGACTTCAGAAAGTGTTACGTCGGTATATAAATGGTAAATTTCGTGTTTAAGAGTTAATTTCGCTTTTTGCAGTTCATTTCGCATTATTTCGTGACAAAACATGGTCACAAAATGCATCTCACACCTTTCAAAAACATGAAAAATTAACACTACAATGTGTTTTATTCAAATTTCGTTTTTTCGTCAAAAACGAAATACGCATGCCCCTAGTTATCTCACATTTCGTGTTTTCGTCAAAAACGAAATATACATGCCTCTAGTTATAGGTGATAGAGAAATATATACTTAAATTTTAAATGTTGTTTATTTTGTGATTCCAGAGAAAATTTGGTGCAGAAAGCGATGAATCAAGTGGGGAGGGTGCCGCCAAAGCCGTTACTACTCCTGTTTCTGAAACTAAGAAGAAAAAGAAGAAAAAGAAGAAGTCAAAAGAACATGATGACAGCATTGCAAATGTAAGTATTGCTTTACATTTTCCTTTACCGACAGAAATGTGAATATTACTGTGATTTTTTTTAAATCTATTTTTTGGATTTGTAAAATTTACTTGCACCCTACCCCATTTAGTTCTTCACATCAGGAATAACATTAGTTTGTATTTTCGAGCTTTCTTATGGTGGTATTTTTCAGGGGATGAAATGAACTGGTACTGTTGTCTGATTAAAAATTATAGATACTAGAGTTTGGACTCCAATTAACCAATAGACCTACATAAAAACAAGTTACATCAAAATTTAGCTTATTCAATTCTACGTTAAGCTATGCTAACTAAATTTTTTTCGAGTAAGCTTTATATTTTTTATTGCACAATTGTTCACAAGTGATGAAAAACAATTTGCACTCTTTTAACCAAAAAATATTTCAAGGAATGTTCAGGGTGTCTACCAGTTTTGAGAACCTGGAAAAGTCAGGGAAATTCCTTGCATTTTGGAGAAATAGATTTTTCTAGTGCACTAAAAATAGGTTTTTGAACAAAGATAGAAAGAACAAGATTTATTTTATTTGTTGCGGACAAATTATAATGTAGGAAATGGGTCATGTTTCTAGAACTTGACTATAATAAGTGTGTGTGGGTGGGGGTGGGGGGGTAGAAGATAGTTTTTAGGATTAATACATATATTAGTCAATTGTACCATAATTATGTACTAGTTACATCATAATTGTTATGTTTTGTTATATAAAAGAATTCTTTGTCCATCATCAGTCTACTTGCTTTCCTCTCACTAGCAAACAGCCATTCACTACTGATCTCCCCTTCTCATTGTGAAGTTAATATTCTAAGTGTATGTTTAACACGTTGACTGCCATTGGACCCAAAAGTGGGTCTCAAGTATCATCATTCATGAAGCCGTGATACCCACTTGTGTGTCTCACCTCAGCAATTGCTTCAGGCCGCGATACCCCTATATGGGTTTCACTTGTCATTTGCTAACTTGATCAAAGATATTGTTTTGGCTCCAGAATGTTACACTATACTCGTAGCCTGGCCCTAGATAGCAACAGGCGATTATAACAATGGCGTACAAATGTCCTAACATTGTAGTAATAAACCTAGTGTTCTGTGATTATTTATGATGACGTTATTTTGTTGATGTTTAATACAACAATTGATGCATTTTTTAATGCATCGTTGTTTGACATTTGTTGTATTTCAGGCAAGAATTAAACAAAGAAGGAGAAAAATAAAGGAGAAGAAAATAAGACTATATGCAGTGTGATTGAACGTGTAGATTGCATTTCGTACAATATTTATGGAAAAAGCACTTCTGTTGTTGTATGTTCTGTTGATGATGTATGAACAAGAAACAGAAAATATGCATCCAACACTGGACGAGCTTGACAGTTCAAGTGATTGAAGTTCGTTATTTGAAGAAACAAAGTCGTTTACAAAAAAAAAGTGAGACACAGAAATGGGCCCTCTGATCAAAATTCTCTTCTCCAGGCCACGGTACCCAAAACTGGGTCTGAAATTTAAATTGAATTTTCTATGGTTTTTTGGATTATTTTGAAATTTCTTGTGCCTCACAGATCTAATGACACCAACTTGATCCATTTTCACAAATTGCTTTTACTTGGCCCCACAATGTCATTCAGACAATCTGGCCTTGGCAGTCAACGTGTTAACTAAAATATTGTGTTCTTCTTCCAGACATGTTCATGTACTAATTGCCTTTATGATTTGGTGTGGAAAATTTTGGTTCTTGGCCTGGAAAAGTCAGGTGTTTTTTTTTTTTTTAAATGGTAGACACCCTGATGTGCCAATTAATATTTCTCTGAAGAAATGAACTTGTTACCTATTGTTCTAATTGCACACAAATCTCTCACAAACGGCTGGTAATACTTTGAATCAAATCATCATTTGCAGGGAAGCTAGAATAACATAACCTGGCTAATTTAAAGACGCATTATTTTTTTGCTAATCATCAGAAAGATCAATTTACTCTTACATTGTGATCCGAAACACATAATTTAGTATAGTTCTGCAGCTTGTGTTCAGTCACCTTGCATATTTTGATAGTATAAAAATATATGTGCACTATATACGTACGTTCCCTTAGCTGAAATGAATATGTAAAAAATGAGAATTGTTTATTCTGTAGCAAGAATAAAAGGTATTAAATTAGTTGTTACATTCTTTTCAATCTCAGGGAACCCCCGAGAAGGAAAAGAAGAAGAAGAAAAAGAAGGAAAAAGAAGAAGAAAGTGACAGTTAATTATCATCGCCACCACCACATCCTATTTTTTGTGTATGAATTCCTGAGTCTGACTTGTATTTACTAATCTGGTCATTTTTGCACTGTATAGTAAGAGAATCCTCTTCCTTTTTTTTTTACAGCTGCTTGTATGAAATAGTGGTGTGTTAGGGGAACAAGTGTCACATATGTATACATACGCAATCAACCTGTCATATTCATTGAGAAAATGAAAGAAAGAATGCTCTTTGTATGAATGTAATTAGCTCTGCCAAAATACAGTTTTTCATTATGTTTACAGAATATTCACAGTGCTTTTTATACTTTCAATTAATTTCCTGAAGTGCCAATTCTGTTATACACCAGATAACGTTTTTTTCTCCTCCTGACATTGTTTTTCCTGTGAAAACATAAAGTGTGGTGAACTTTACATGCAGATTGGCTCATTTATAGATATGTTTATTTCGCCCCAGTCATTGAGGCTATGTGTAGCTGTTTTGTTAACAATTTTATAAAGAAAGGTGTGCTAAGTTTTGCAACTTAATTTTTATTCATGGGTCAGAAATGACCGAAGGCATGAAATAGTTTCTTACTTTTTTATGTATTCAAAATGTGATATCTTTTATTGTGTTTTGTCTCGCAAACATCTCATGTTTACTATACATTCCCTGCAGTAAATTGTTAATCAATACAACTTGAATTATTAAATATAGTTGTACAAATATAAAGTAAGGTAATAAATTTGTGTAGAAAAGAGTTGAAATGCAAAACTAAACTGTTTTGAGGTTGTTCCTCCTTGGATAACTGTACGTGATAGACTCCGCATTCACATGAAGGAAACTTGTAGTGAACAGGTATTCAGTAATATTTAGAGACAAAGAACTTTTTACCTCAGACGAAAAGGAATTTGATACTAATAAAAACTGCATGAATCAGTTTGTAAGGGAGTTAAAATTAATATACGACTTTACTATTTCCAAAGAGGAGGTCTTACCAAAAGTGCATTTTGATTCTGTAAAGAATTCAAGAACAACAGAAAGTTGGCTTTTGTTACGTAGTACTTTTTTTAATACATGTGCATGAGACAAGTGTCAAATTTACGATATTTTTTGTTTTTGTGTGCAATTTTTATTTTTGTCATTACTGTAAAGTTATAAATTCTGTAAGACAGTCTTTGACTCATGGAGTGTTACAAAATATGTAAAGATATATTTTCAATCTCTGGCAATTTTGTCAGAGATAGCACCTTTTAATTACTGGAAGTAAAAAATGTACACAACCACAAGTAAAGAAAAACCATCAAGTTTGTTGAAGGTGTGTGCAATCATGTGTTTTGAAATATACAGTTGTCCTGAAATGGCTGTTTATACTTAGCTTAAACGGTTCAGATGTTGAACTGCCTTTAAGAACATATTTTTTAGTTGTGTAAAACAGCAACATGACAATGTCCAGAGGATAATATGCACATTTCACTGCCATATGGTATTGGCTTCCACCTGCAGGAGTTCCATATGTTGTTTAAAATTAGATGCTCACACTATGATGAAATGTGTTGTTCTAATAGATAAAAAGTGTGGATTAAAATCTTATATTTGGGGAGGTAAGTTTACTATATTTAATTGCAGGGTTAAAATATGGACAAATACACAAGACGTAGAGAGCTGGAAGGGTCTGAAAAATGAAGGAACTTTAAAAAGTTAACATATTTCATTGTAAGACTACATTTTCAGTGTGTAGGCAAAAGGTTGCATCCAAACCTCAAGCTGGGCAGATCTAAAGAGAAGCCAGTGGCAGGATGTTCATGTAGGAGTGCTTGACATCATTGCCAGGTTGAAGAATGGTGTGTATTTCCCTGAGTACATACAGTGGAGCCCCAATTTCACGTTTTCCCTCATTATACATTCAGCCTGTAGGGTCCTGGATTTTACATTTCCTCTAATTTTAAGTTCTTTAACTCTAATCCCTGAAAAATGTAAAGTCGAGGTTGTACTGTACTGAGTTAGATCAAAAGGCAGAGAAGGAAGATTAGTGATTTGTTTTATTAAATTCAAGATGTATGTTTACCCTTAGTGACTGATATGTGGGACTTTCCCATCGTTTTTTATGCTGGTGGAAAAATAAAATTATGGCTAATCGCTAATTAGCAGCAGTCGTTGAAAGAGTATTATGGCTATTAACATAGATGGCAACAGTGAAATCTACTGTCCTTGTAAAGAATATTGATCCCTCAGTTTACATGCTTGTGAAATTGTACTCCACGTGAGGGAGAAAGCTTGCAAAATTGTACTCCACATGAGAGAAAAAGTCAAATTACCTCATTGGGAAGCTTCACTGTAGATATAATATGTTATCGAGATTTTGTGTACTTGAAGTCTGATTATTTTTGCACCTCTATGGAAAAAATTGAATGCAAATCTTTAGTAGATACTTTAAAACTGGAAATATTAGGGAAACATGCAAACTTGAAATTCATAATTGCAAAAACTCTTGATAAAATATATTTGACCCAAATTCATAATTGTGCTGTGTGTAACTCAAATAAGATCAGAGATATTATTATTTTGCACTCGTAATATGGTAAATGGCTGCACGACATACACACCCACAGAGAGCTGCACATTGGGCAAATTTGCTTACTAGGCCCGCCTGGCTGGCAAGCGGGCGAGTAAAACTTTAGACCTGAGTTTTGACCTGTCAAGCATCGAAAGCCCAAGAGTAACTGGAAGGCCTTGCAAGACTAAGCTCTCTTATCTTCAGCGAACGCTCATTCCGGTTTTGCACCGTCTCCAGATGCATGAGTCACGCAGGAGCACTTAAAAAATGTTCATCTGTTTTATCAATTTTAAATTGCAGACATTTATTTCTTGGTAGAAAACATTTGTATCACTCACACCTAGTGGCGGCGATTGGGTTCCAAAACTAGGGGTCAAAGGTGCAAAAGTAGGAGGGGGGCAAGGTCAGTTTAATCTCCCTTGGTACATAAGGTTAGCGTGGTGGCAAAAAAGGGGGGCAACTGCCCTCTCTCGGCCCCGTCCCTAATTGCCGCCACTGCTGACACCTGTAAATGAGTATGAACCAAGTTTGGCAAAAAGTGCCATCGTAAATATGTTGGAACTTTCTGTGACTGGTGGTTGTTCTACATTAAACATTTTTTGGGGGGTGCTTCTCTATTGTGCAGTGGTAGTGTAGTCAGCTTGTAATCAAGGTGTCCCAGGTTCGATACCCGGTGGAGGTACTTAGGGGTTCGGATCCCACTTTAAACTGTAGGTTCAGTTCCGATTAGCCTTATTGTGCATAAAGTGACCAAATAAATTAATCAATCAATTAAACAGATTTTCTCTGGTGTAATTTTGTCAATTCAATATCCGAATTAGTTGCTCAAGATATCACCCCTCAACACTAAGGCACGATGGTCCATAAAATGGAATGTGAAATCAGAATTTGCAATATAAAGGGTTTTGCATATTGTCATCTCTCTCAACAAATCGTTGTTCGCTCATGTTGTTGCTAGTTATATATTTCTACAGACCGCATTGATAAGCAGGCAATGCTAGTTACACATTTGAACAAACAAACGACGTAAAAATGAAACCCGAGGGAAGATTTACGATTTCAAGACCAAAAGAAGTGACATAAAATGTACAAGACTCAAACCTATTTCAAGACCTTCAAAAAAAATAGGAAAATATGTGGTAGTCGCTTTGACATCATAATGAAACTAATTTGAGAAGTTACAAAATCTTAGTTATACTACAGTGGCGTAGCAACATATCGCAAAGCCCTGGGCGGGATTAGAATTCAAGGCTGCATCATCTGTTCTTTAAGTTTGAAATATCAATGTGAATCGATACACAGTCATCAAGGAAATGCCAGCAAATTATCATATTTATATAATATCCTAATAATAATAATAATAATAATAATAATACATTTCTGACGAAAATTATATTTAATAGTACGCGACAGAGCAATTGACACTTGGCAGAGCTACAGTAACACGCTGCTGGAATTTTTATTAACCAAAGCAGCAGTAATAGCACAGTTTTTAAGATGTTCTTTAGGCAGTAAGACTCAACTGAAATATCCTTAAATATGCTAAACTTTTTTTTTTTAAAAAAAATCAGAAATAAAAACTAAAAATCTTTAAAAATAACCTATATATTATGTAATGAGTCGTTCTTTGTTCCCTCATTTCAAAATTTGTAGGATGTAAATGTTGCAAACCAGGGCTTAAGAGGAAAATATCGAAGGATGTACATAAAATGTCTGAGGGGGTGTGCTAAACCACAATCCTGTTTAGGGGCCCAAAATATCTACCTACAAGCCTTTGACACAATCGGTTTCAACATCAACAAATCTTAAAACGATAGTAATTTGCCCCATATGTGTGAAATCTTTGGTGTAATCAATTGTTACAGCTAATTTGACTTTTTTTAATTGTACCAGTTACCGTAACTTTGAATTTTAGGACTTAGATGATGATAATAACTGTGAATCTCATTTTGTTGTTACGTCTTCATGATCTTGTAATATTAAATATTTGACGCAGTGGCGTAACAAAATTGTAAAGTACGCGTCCGCAAGAAACAAATTTGGGTCCCTCAAGTACAGTCAGATTCTTCCAGGAAATTTATGTAATTATTTAGAATGGCTGGTTGTGTCTACACTTACATTAATAATTACACAAATCGATGCTCTACCTCTGAATTTTCACATATTACAACATATCTTTCTTTGACATTTATGTATTCAAATGAAGAAAATACAAATAATTACTTATCCCCTCCCCTGCCCCTCTTAACAGCTGGGTGGATAAAAATAATGATTTTTATTTATAATGTTTAATATTTTTTATTTAAGTCTATCTTTTTTGGCACCGTACACATATTTTTTTTTTATAGAAAGGCTTTTTCTGATAAAAGGCCCTGTAAAATATTTGAACAGTTTGATTAAAGCAAATAACAAATTACATGTAAATATGCATTTCTCTGTTTCTGGAACTGAACATAATGAACCTAATATGAAAATGTTTGTTGAGTGTGTTAATGAAACTATTATAATTTCAGTAACTTTTTTGCAGTGAAAATAATAAATTCTGGAAGTACTTTATATTTTTAACTGAAAATAATTTTTACAGTCTTTTTAGCCAAATTTTAGTGTTCTATATGATAGCCAAATATCAGCTGCCATATTTATTTACAGTTTAATGAAAATGACACTATTTACGGTTTAACATTATTAGTATTTTGTATATTATTCTATTTAAAAAATGTGCTATTTTTGCTTATAAAAATTATTGAATTTTAAATCAGTGGAAATTTAAGTGGTTTTTTTTTTTCAGATGACATATTACATTTACTTTTGTGAGAGCTTCACCCCATCAGTACATATATTTTGTTTCCTTTATTTCCTTTCTTAGAGCATAATAAACACCATTAAATGATGACGAGATTAATATACTTTCACAAAAAGTGATTCTGATATCTACAAATTTCTTGTGTACATTATTCTGTAATTTTATTTAAAGTGATTTTTTTAAAAATAGAATTCCCCAATTTAAATTTTGATTTAAATCAAACCACCTTGCTTAACAGAAAGCTGGCTTCTGGGCAGCGAATGAGAATGATACTTTTACATTAGATCTTGCACTTTCTTGTTCAAGAGTGAGATTACTGAGTTCGCTAAATTTGGGCTGAATCATACCATTCGACACTACCTTCCAGAAGTTTTTCCCAAGTTTCAATTTTGAGAAAGATAGTTCTTTTTTCATGGTTGTTACTTGAAGAGTAGGAAACAAACAGAAGGCGGTACGGATACAGAGAACATTGGAAGCTAGTGTAGAGCTATCAAGGAGAAGAAACTTTGCCGAAGCACTTGATTTCAGATTTAAGCACATTCCTGAAACGTAGAACTTGATCAGGAAATTCGGAAGATAAATCTTCTTCATGCTGTTACAGAGGGCAATAGCTGCATCTGAAGTTGTAGGAAGGAAGGAAGAACTGCTAATATTATCCATACCCTTCTTCAGTTTAAAACACCGGAAGCATTAAATGCCCCATACTTTGTCCCATGGCAGTTTGAGGTGCTTTAATATTAACATATTAAAAACAGGTAGGCTATGCGAGGTCACGAGACAGAAGAAAAGCCAAGACAAAGCACTTTTTATTCAAGAATAAAATAAATGGATAAAAATGTCCCAAGCAATTTTTGCGTTAATGTTTCACATGAGAAATGAGAATTATTTTGCCTTTTCGGCGGCCCCTTAGGCTTGGGCTCCCGCCTGCCTCTGATTTGACGTATTCATTCAAATTATAACGCTAAACTAGAATATAAAGTCAGATTAAAAAAAAAAGGTTTTAATTTTATTGCCCACAAAAATTAGCCTTTTCTATCTGTCTCGCTTCCATTTATTATGTTTTTCGTATAAGCCTCGGACGCGAGGCCCAGGGTGGTCGCCCACTTCACCCACCCCTTGCTACGCCAATGGTTATACAAACTCGAGGCACCTGCGCGTAGCAGAAAATCAAATATTTCCATGCATAGTGAAATATAAAGGCAGTTGGCAACACTGACAGTAGTGCTCGCGTCTACCTGCAAGAACTACATCGAGTCTCACGGGTCTTCTTAAGACCCGGGTAATAGAAAACCCTGGCAGGCATCGATGCCTGTGCACAACTGTGATGTGAAGCTCGCTTGCGCGATGTCGAACACCTGGACTTGACGTGTGTGTTGCATATTATTGTAGGCGCGCCTCCTCGCAGACTGTTTTTTTCCGGGTCTTGTGCAGGTTTGTGCACACCCAATCCCATACTCCCACAGGTGATTTCCACAGCATGCTGTATGGCATGTGGGAATCTTGGAAGTGCGTTCCGTTGGTGTCATCCAGAGCATTATTGTAAAATAATGAATTAAAATATTTGTCATGTTATAAATGAAAGCAATTTTCTTCCTGCACTGTAGTTACTGTTCAGATTTCTAGCTTTTATCCAATCTTTATACGAATGTCATTTTCTCAGTATCATTTTACGTTGTGCAATTATACAGCTAGATTGAGTGTAAATGATGTAGAAGAGTTGAATGAAGTTTATGAAAGATCTTACCAAACATTTCAACCTGTGACCTCTTGTTTCACAGTATCCTCTGTATAGAAAATGCACCAGTGATGTGCAGCAACTTTAACAAAGGAAAACTGAAGGAAAGTGCATACCAGTGATATCAATGCATAATTGTCCAAAAAATGTTCATGTAGTGTCTTTACGCCAAGCAACATATTTAAAAAATTATTTTGAACAATAACAAAAATGCAACTAAATTTGGCAAATTTCATGTAATCATAGTGTCAAGTAGTTGTAGCAGTTTCAACATTTCATGTGTAGCTACATCCCACTTGAAATATTGCTTTTATACCTTGGCCTATTTCACAGCTGCAACTCCAGTTATAATCAAGTGTCAGTTACAACATCTCTAGAACACTTCACAGGACATGGCACGTTGTTAGTAACAAAAGCTTTTGCCTCAGTTCCCATGTTAGGCAGCTGGCTGGACATTGAGTGGAAAGAGTGTGTAGTTGGCAACATCATTGCTCCACATACACTCATAGCAACAAGGTTGAAAAAAATCTGTCTATTCTTTTCAATTGATACAACACGCAAAGATGAGATAGATATTTTTTATTCCATGGCCATCATTCTGATATGCAGCGAATTGACATTGGACTGACCATTTCTGAGATGGCAACATTGTAATGAAGCATTGTGGGTGTTCCACAAGTGATATATATTCACATATACAAGCTACAATCACAAAAAATCTTATTTTTTTTATAAGTAGTTTATAAGAAGTTACACACAACTGAATTTGACTTATAATAAAATCATAAGAAAAATTCACTTTTACAAACATTTTTGTCTGAATAAAGAAGAGTTAAAATTACTTTCTTTTAATTAGGAGATACTTCTAACTCCACAATAAGGTATATTGACTTTTTTTTTCCTTCTCATGGTGTACAATTTTACAAGCATGTAAACAGAGGGCTCAATATTTTGGATGCAGACTGTAGGTTGAAGTAAATGCCATGGACGACATTGCATGGTTTGAGAAGGCAGCACCAAAAAAGTTGCAATGGAAAGGAAGGCTGTTACAACGGACAGTGTGGAATACCAGAATCAACTATGTGGAAACACGTTAAATTGGACTTGCAAGTGAAATTTTGGCATCCATTGAAAGTTAAGAATTAACGGATGCCGATATGGACAGATGTGTGGATGCTGCAGCAATTTCCAAAAGTGGCTCGGAAACATGTTCACAGATGAATTTTCTGCAGAAAATCCACATTTCTTTATTGAGTACCAACTCCCCCCCCCCCCTCCCCTCATGTCATGATCTGGGCTGTTGAAGAATCAGTAAAATGATAAAGTACTGGGTCATTCCACAAGTGTGAGACACTGGAATCCTGAACAGTGTTCGGTTTCATCATGATGAGGCACCAGCCCCCTTCGCATTGGCTGTTCGACACTGAATGCAGTCTTTAGGAACTGCTGGATCAAACAATTGCCAAACTCCTCTTCTGTGGCCTCCAAGAAGCCCAGATCTAATGACACCAGATAACGTACTCTGGGGTTTCATCAAGGAGGTGGTGCTGAAGTGCCGTTATTTAACCAACAATGAACTCAAAAACTCAGTGCGTGCAGCCTTCCAGAATTGACCCCCTTGGTGGTGCATTCAGGTACGCAGAGACCACGAAGTGAGACACGTGTGTATTTTGGATACATAAGAGGTAAGTTCCACCTTTGTGATGATAATGTCTGTAAGAGTATAGAGACTTTGTGCACACACTATATACCATTTAATTCAGATTCACATAAATAATCTATTATCAAAGTTTAAATTTGAACCTAAACATTACAACTGATATTGGCTGAACCTTCATAGCAAAAGCAGTTACCATTATTGAAGAACCATATGGGTATAAACAGGAAAACAACCTATGCTTTTGCACATTTCGTATATTTCCAACAAATTATATAACTAGAAAACACTGACACCTGTAATAGACAAACATCTACAAAACAATAATAAAGTCCTTTTATAACCTTTAAAGTGATGGTTATGATACTTAAGTTTAAACACTAGACATCTACCTAGTGATAACAATATGCTTAATTAGTTCTCTATTTTACACAAAGAAATATAAATACCTGCTTTTGAAGCATATGCTGATGTAAAAACTAGATGCAGACACCAGTAATTATAAATAAATATATATCATAAAAAAATAATGACACAATAAACATTGATTCTTTTAACATGCAAACTCCTAAATTTTAAAAATTTACTTTGTACACTTCCTTTGTGACTGATGGAAGAAGAAAAGATATTTCATGGATTATTGGCAGTGTATTTTTGTATTGCACATTTTAGACAGTTGTTTTTTTTATATTCATGATTTCAAATGATATGATTGTGATAGGTGTTTTCTAGGGCTGGACCAATATCCATACCAATTCCCAACAATATCAAAACTGACACTTGGAAGTTGTTCAAAATATTGGTTACAGTAATACAGCATGTTCCGTTCAAACCTCCCACATTTCAATTGATCATTGCTAAAAGGTTATGAAACACAATGGAATGTGAGTGGTACTAGACAAAAGAGAAACTCAAAGAATTTTATTGCATGACCTTGATGTTCACCATTCTCTCACTATGCAGCACCACAATGGTGATTCCGCAGCAGCACGTACAATCTGTATTCTGGTATGCAGAGACCAAATCAATCATTACAGTGCAAATAAATTACTGGAGAGAATATGGAGGGGAAAACCATTAGGCATGGTGTGCGAAGTTTTTGGTGACTGGAAGTGTAAACATAAACAATCTGTTGCATTCCATTATGTTTCATAACCTTTTAGCAATGATGAATTGAAATGTGGGATGTTTGAATGGAACACCCTGTATTATTGTGTAAATATTCCACTCCAATTATAATGCATCAATTTACCTGTTAGATTTTATACAAGCAAGTGTTCTCGTGTTACCAGCCAGGTTAAATTGGCGTTAAAACACTTGTTCAAATTACATTGCCAGGAAAGCTACAGTTCCTACTATTCTATTTAAAATATGGAGTTTTATCAGAATATTAGAATACTTTTTATGTAATCGCAAAATGAATTTCCGCCACGATACTGGTGAAAAATAAATGAAAATCTTTGAATTTTGTGTAATTACTAGTATGATTACTGGTCTGCAAAAGTGTCACGATGCATTTTTTTAATTTTAGAGGACTATACAAAAGACCAAAATGCTGGACAAAATATTGACTAAATAAATTCCAATACGTTCCAATGCCGATATCACTAGTGTAGTATTGGCTGATAATTGTGCATCACTTCAGCCCTAGGTTTTCAAATTACCTTTGTGCTTTGAAAAAATGTGATGGATGGAAAATATGTATTTTAGTTGTCAACAACAACATTATGTCTAAATTTTAACTTAGAACAGTGGGATAGCAGTAAGGAATTACAAGATCCTAATAATTGCTACATTTGTGATTACACATGTTGAATCAATTAAGTTCATGGTGGTCTCAAAAACTAAACATGCACACCTACTTAACATATAAACACAAACATGTTTGGAAACTTAATATCACGTTTTGGTTACAATCTGATTTATAAACATTCCATGAACATAAAAGTCTCAATAAGAAGTGGTGTTATTGCAGTTCTGTTTTACAGTTATGAAAGATGAATATTTTTGGTGTTTTTATTTTCCAGCTAAGTAACAGTGAATCGATATATTTATGAAAACAAAACATGATGCATGTCATGACCCAAGTGAAAAGAACACAAAAATAGACTTCTAAACAACTAGTATTTGGTGGAAATTTGAAATTATTGCATGACTAACATGAGTGTTAGAAAATATTTTAAATACAAATAAACTTTTCATACATATGTACATACACGCATAGAATATAACCTAACACAAACATAAGTTCACGAGTTTGTGACACATTAATAACATATTTCCACGAGATCGCAAGCAATTTCATACACAAATAAACGTTATTTACAGTGGCAGGGTATTTAGATCACATGATGAGGCTCAAGTGAGTGGATGGTTCTAAAGCTAGTCATGATGTATATACATGTGAAATAACAACTTTTGTAATCAGTATTAGACGACGGTGGTTATATTTCTTTTTCAATGACAACTATACTGTAATGTTATTGAAAAATATTGATGAACAAATAATATCCTCTTAAAGTAGGAAATTAATCGTGTAGATGTGCCTAAAGATGCATGCACACATATTGTCCATTGTTTTCAATCACTTAATATGCAGTCTATGCGCTGGCAGAGAATTGATTGTTTCATAGTGGTGGTGTTTGGAGGATATTTACTTGTATTGTTTCCATTCTCAAACCTCTCGCAATGAATATAATGAAATGGTGCCACATAGGATAACACTAGGGCAGAGTCAATATTGATGTTGGATAACACTAGGGCAGAGTCAATATTGATGTTAATATATATAGGCAGTGGTGGTGATTAAGGGGAGGCAGTCCCCCACTTTTCTCCCTGCACTATGCTAAACCTTATCTACAAAGAGAAAATAAACTGTCCTTACCCCGATCCAGTTTTGGAACCCAATCGATGCCACTGTGCATAGGTATTGTCATAATTTAATTGCTGATACTCTTCCAGAATCTTGAATATCCGAGAAACAAGGATGTATTTGGAGGGGGGGGGGGGGTGTTCAGACTTATAACATATTTTTAGATACATGCCTGCCTAGAAATTATTAATTTTCATTATTTGACGAGAATTGTTGGAAGGAATGAATTTTGTGATTAAATAATTATCTTATGTGTACTACTTTTGATTTGCAAAGAGTATCTGCTGAAAGTGGTTCATTGTTAGAATCCAAAATTTAGATAAAGCAATTCTGATATTCAATTTCTGACTTTCAAAATCATGATTACAGAGGGCATCTTGGTATAGTTTTGTCAAGTGTAAAGAAGAAAGTGTTGTACTACAAGAAAAATACCTAAGAAATATTGTTCTTTTTAATCTCTTTCGTTGTAATGATTTCAAATTGCTTAACTTTGCTCTTCTCCATAAATGACCAAAAACTGTTTCTATTACTAGAAATGTAAAGATATTTAAATACACAACATAAATAGTGCCTACTGGAAACCATTCATTAAAGGTATTGGCAAATACATGAAAACTGTCAAATTTTCTGCTTCATCACTAATGGCTAACAATTTGGTGACATGCATCTTTTATGGACAACTTTGCTATAGATTAATTATAAGAAAATTTACTTTTTCCATGTAATTCAGAAATTAATATGTGAACCTTGAAAGTTATATTACAATATATGATGATGTTTAACATGCAGTATTACAACATGGATAAACTATTACAATAAAAAATATTTTCTAAACCAAGTCTTCAGGTAAGTATTCAATTGTCATTCTATTTGACTACAAAGAAATATGTATTAAAAAAATCTTTGTATCAAAACGTGTTACCAGTTTGTGCTATGCATTATATGAAATTTTCAGATCACTCTTGTTGATGTCCACTAAAATGGACATTTTGTACTTCGTTAGTTTCATCTTATGAAAGTAACATTCTTGGGAATTAGATTCCATTAAAAAAAATATATAAATGTGGCAAGTTCACCTTTTCTATTGACACTCGTGCTTCAAAACTATCAATTCATGGTGTCTGTTTATATTCTCCCTTCAACTTAAGCCAGTATCATTCATAATGTCTAAGCAACACTGCTGAAACCAGGGTGGTGGTAGGAAATGCGAGGTCCGGTGCAAAGTAAAAACCTAGACAACTTGAGTTTCTCAAAAATTCTTGTTAAACCAACCTCATAATTATTACATTATATGAAGGGTTTGGGTGTAAAACATGGTAAGTGACAAAATGCAGGTTTCGAGATATTGAAAGTTTATGTTTAAAAAAAAAATTGATTTACAAATTAAAACAAATTTCTAAATTATTTACAGCAAATATGTTTACTATCATACAAACATGATATTTCATCCGAATATTTTCTTTCGGTGGTGCTACATGCGATTTGTTTGAGGGTTGTTCAAGGAATTGTTGTAGTTACCATGCTTTACATGCAACGATATTATCAAAATGAGTGATCAGATACCGCTTTGCTCAAGCTAACTTGTGTTGTAAGTTCAATAATATTTTGACAAACTTTTTATAGCAACCATAACAATTTGTAACACAAAAATGAAAGTCTTTAATAATAATAATTCTATTCAATAAACAATAACCTGACCTACGATTTTTTTTTAAAAAAAACTTTTTTTCTTCGAAAAATGAAATTTTTTAAAAAACTTTTTTTCTTCAAAAAATCGAAAAATTTCATTTTCGAAAATCGAAAAACAATTTTTTCGAAAAGGCCATCCCTAGTTTAAATCTCTATATTCAAGATAACAATTACCAGCCCCATGACAGAGTGGTTAGAAAATCGCGCTACAATGCCAGAGGTCCCAGGTTCGAATCCTCGCCTGGGCATTGATGTTATTGAGTGCTTATTCATCATATTATCACTGATCTCCATCTTCGCAAATAAGCCAAAAGTGACACAAGATGCAAAGTAAAATAAAGCAAATCAATGAAGACACAATTATGACTTTAAATGATTTTAAATGTACACAGGGCTTAAGTTTTTAATAGTTTTCACTGATAATTAGCTCTGATGGATTAAAATAGTTATAATTTCGAACCAAGAAGAAGACATATTTGCAATATCAACAGTAAAATAATTTGCTTTCATCAAAGTCGCACATATCATAAATACGAAAGTTCATTAAATTACAAATACGTTATTAGATCCACCATAAAAATATTATAACTTAAAATGCGCATTACAGATTTATGAAAGAAATATTTTATAAAAAAACTAAACTGTTCAAAATAATTGATATGATTCAGATCAAATTACGTATTTCTTAAGTGTAATACATTTTTGACGTTGCTTGTAAGGCATGGTATCTTAATGCAACCTTAAATGTGCATACCCAATTAAAAATCAAACAAATTTCTATGTGACTACAGTTATTTATATCTAGTAGAAGAAAAGTATGTGCTTCTCTACTAGATCGCAATTCACATCCAGGTACGAGAGTAAAATTTAATTCGAAACTGCCATTATGAGCACTGCTGCATGTAAACAGTACATCCCACGTTTTACATGAAATAGAATGTACGTGGCATTTTTGATTGGCAACCTCTTCATTCTCCTCATTCTTAGTCAGTGATACATATTCCGGGTCATTATGGGAATCATACACACTTTCTAACTCGTTCTCATCTTTGCTGTTGCCTCAATACTTGCAAACTTTCTGGGACACGTTGCAATTCAGTAACAGCCGTTTTGCCGCCATCTTTGCTACTTACCATACTTTACATGAAACAACTGGTAGATACCATAACTTTCAACACATCTAGCTCTGTCATCTGTTGACGAAACTAAACACTTCGAGTACGATTCGACTCCATTTACGATGGACTACACAATGCACATTGTAACTCAAAAATGACCAAAATGTCACTTACCATGTTTTACACCCGAGCCCTTCATATACTACTCTCTACAAAATATGAGTGTATAGTAAACATCGTGACAAATGGCTTTTCTTTTGCTGACCGAAGACCTTGTTTTGATGCTATGAGCCCTTGATATACATTTTAACCTGTTATGCAGTCATGCACCACATTCGTTCCCACTGACATTTAGTTTGTCCGATAATATGATGTTATTAGTGCTCCATATACATGAGATCATGCTACAGAGTGACCCCAAACAAAAGAACATTTGGCGAAAGTTCTCCATACACTTTCCCCTTCAACTCGGGGCCATAAGGAAGCATGCTCCCCTCCACGTGGGAGTATGATCCATAGGAATCGCGGGCGGGTCCACTATAGCAGAAACACTTGAGACCAACTGTTTCACTAATTTATGCATTGCTGAACGGTATTTAAAAATTAGTAAAAATATTTTAAAAGCACGTTTCCTAGATACACATTGGGAGCACGAGATTCCTGTCTGGTGGGTGGCATGCATCGCATATCCATAACGGCTATCCTGGTTGCAACACCCATCTGTTAATATATCTCTAGATGTTGCATTTGTAGTGAGCATCTAAGGAAGATTTTACATCAAAGTGGTAAACGCTATGTATAAAGCAAAGAGTTGTAAACACTGAAGTGGCCAATAGTGTAGAAGTGGTGACACTCCACATTCACAAATTTTATTTTTGAGACATTGTATGTGTTGATATTTTATTATACTATCAAAGTAGAAGTTCTAAGATGGCTGACATTTGACCTCAGAGTTTATAGTGTTATTTTTACACTGAGCAACAAAAAAAAAAAAAAAATGGGGAAGAGGTCCCACAAGGACATTGAAAAATTCCTACCAGAGCACTTACCCAGGTGTGTGTGGTAGATACATGCTCTCACAATTAGCATCACAAGAATAGTTCTTCCATTATTTTCCTCTTTTGAGGACTTCTGAGGAATCATTTGATATCAGAGAATGTAAATTCCGAATTAAGACAATAATGGTACACACATACATACTCTCTACAAGCTCTAAATTTAGCCATTTCTTGTGTGTGGGAATGCACACATGCACACTATACTCAAAGCAAGAAATTTTAATTTGACATTGCTTGGCTAAGAAACCTTTCAGCTTATCTATAGCAAAAACAGACACCCTGAAACTATGTGCATCATTATTGTGCTGTGGATGGTAACTAGAAAAAGTTCTCTCTTGAAGACGGCCAGGAATGACAAGTTTCTCTTCATAAATCTTGTGTGATTTGTTGCATTAAGGTATTAAGTAGTAAAACTTACAGTTAGTGTTATTTTGAAGCATACAATTGTGAAATACTGTTACACATTTTTATAAACCCAACCTAATGTGCAATCAGAATTTACATGTTAAAATATTTTGAGCAGGTTGTTTAAAAATACAAGTGCAACTTACTGAAACTGACCTGCTCTGCATGACATTTTCAAATAAGAAACTAAAAATTTAAGCACAGTTTACATGGAGTTACCTTCTAGGTGCATTGAAATATTTATTGAAGTGCAAATCAGAGTGAAAACAATGTAGATATCAATGACATGCGCATCAAAAATGTATTTCTTGATACTTTTGCATAATCTTCATATATTGTTGAAATTTTTTTGACACTCAGTTTTTAGTTTAAAAAGAGAAGTGAAAATCGAAAACCAGCAACATAAAATGTCCTGTTAGGAAATAAAAATTCACTTTTTACAAATAATGAATTTCAATGACACTAGCATCCAGCGAGACACGCGTAGGCTATGTGAAGACCCTAGGAATTACGAAATGTACAATTTCCAAAAATTCTCTTATCAAAAAGTGTGATTAAACAACAGTTATTTTAAGCAAAACAATGTTAATAAGGCATGTTATAATGTGACACCTATATTCTATCATTAATATGTATTCTTAAAAAATGCTGTAATGTTCAAGTAGCGAGATCAATTGGAAAGGAGATCAAGTGAGCCTTAGTATGGGCTTAAGCAAATGTAACAATAGGTGAACTACCAATTGTTATTTCCATTGTCTTCATTCAAGTAAAAGGACAGCAGTAATGTTGCAGAAGAGATTTTCCTCTGAGTCTGTTGCTTTTGTCTCTACTCTCAAGCTTCACATTGCATAATGGAAAAACCTAGTGATGGACAATTTACCTTTGCAAGGTTTTGTATAGTCAGGAGTAAATAGTCCTTTCTGGCAAGAAGCAATATACAATGCAGTGTTGTCTTTCAGAATAGGGTGTATGCAAGTTTTTCAAACTTTCCTAACTGCAATTTCCTCCTTACTGTACATTCCCCTCGCTTAATAATGCTATGATTCACTTTAAACTGTCCAGAGTCAGTCGAACTGCAAACATGGGACAAAAATGCTGTAAAAAGAAGTGAATTGCAGCACTCTAATATAAATATAATGTATAGGCAGGACTTTAAAAAGAAAGGTGCAATCCTACTGAGGTGAGTATACATGTCCATAGAAGTTGTACTTCAGACAGAAATGTACGGAGCTTGTTTTTGATACTACATGCTTGCACAGGAAGCAATGCAATTATGTTTCATTTCATGCAATCAGTCTGTTCTGTATGAAAGTAGAAAATATCTCGAAGTGGGCAAGACCAAAAATAGAATAAAAAATACATGGTCATTCAAACATATGCTCTGGTGTTAACAGTTAGTATGAGAGCAGGTGATATGAAACATTACTGTACTTACTAACCCTTCCCTACCATTCTTTATCAGGACTAGGCAAGAACATTATTTGCAGATAAATGAGTACAAAAAGACTACCCATTTACAAGACTTTTTTGATCCCCTGTACATTTGGTATCTTCCTGCATTCCGAACCTTCTGGCAAGGAAGTCCGGTGGAGGAGTATGTCGCCCATGGATTGTTATACACATCAGTTGTCTATACAGTGTTTCATTTTCCGCTACAGATCAATTAATTTATATTATGTGAAGTCTGGTTAAACATTTTCCTGGAAAAGATACAATGCTATCAAGAGTACCTCCTGCACTTTTCCCAACAGATGGACAGGAACATAGCCAGGTGGCTAAGTTCATGGCATTGGTAGATTTTTGTGATTCAGCTATGTCCATTTTCTCGTGCCCTCTTCTGAACTTCCCATATGAAATTGAATTCTTCACCAACAACCACCACTACCCTTTTGACATTGGTGCCCTTACAAAGGGACCTTTGTTGGTGTCCAAAGGACGATAAGATCCAACTTTCTTGTCAAGAAAGTTTGTCGGGAGATGTGCAAGCACGCACACACCACATGTATCATTGTCATTCACAACTTCAGCTCAAATCAATTCTGGCTATGAAGTGTATGCCTACCATGGGTCATTGAAGATGAGGAAAGTATCATTAAAACGAATGCTTCCCTATGTAGGGATGTGTGGTCATAATGCAAGACGTTCCATTTGACTGCAGATTTGCACATAACATACATACAACGTAGTTCTTCCATACATATTAAAGAGTATAATCACATCGAGATATTTGGATTAGTCATGTACTCATTCTTTCAATGTACCAGTTAATTTGAAATCTGGATTGCTGGACCTAGTACAAATATTTATCGCAGTGCAAACGGGATTGAACTGTGCCAGTAACTGTATTCTTCACTTAAAGGCCAATGCATCAGAAACCAAGCACACTCACTGTAACAGTATTTCACAGTATGCATTAAAGTACATCACTTAACCTGTAGACCGTATATTGTATGAGATAGCTTGTGTGCCTTCCTTTTTATATCTTCTTATCCACCCACAATCCTCTCTCTCTCTCTCTGCTGCTTACACCTTCCACGAGTGAAGGCTCTGAGGTGGCCATGGTCAGCCCTGGATGCCCAGCTGCGGCTGGGACACTCCCTCCTGCGGGTCTTGACTTTGAGCGGATGACGGTGGCCTGCGGAACAATCATACCAGCTCAGCTCATGTTTACTGTTAGTGACCCTTTTGCAAAACAGATAGGAGGAGATGGGAGAGAAAGAGAGAGAGAGAGAAAAAAGACAGAAAAAGGATTTTAAAAAGACAAAATAGTATTGGGCGAAAGCTCATGTGAAAGTGGAAAGCTTCTGACAATTCTCTCAGCTTACAATTGGCCTACCATCTATTTTCCATGTATTGGTTCTGCATGTCAAATACTAATGGTTGATCTTTAAAGCATTTGGTAAAAGTAAAGTTTATAGTTGCACGAAATGCAAAATACAAAATATGAAAAAAAAAGTTATCAGGATATTTTCGATAGACCACAGCAAGTGTAATCCATACAGAGAATTCCCTTAATACGATGAATTGTAAATATAACAATTTTCAGAATATAAGTATCATGATTTTATGAAACCCAGTGGCATTTTTGTGGAGGTGGGGTCATTGCAGAGCTAGACTCAAGACCCAGTCAGAGGGAAGGACTTGTACCAATGTTGGAGCAGATATCCTTTGATTCATTAGTACATTCCTTTCAATTCTTGACCTTTGCTTGTACAGGGGTGCTAAAAAGTTCATGACCCGACCATGTTCCCAAACGATTTGAAGGAAGGTTATATTATGGCTTGAAAGTTCATATTCTTGTATGTTCAAGTACCAAAAGTCAGAGCATTTATAGAAGCCTTTCCTGTTTTTGAAGTCCTATGAAGTGAGCACATCTGCCCAACAAGCAAGATTTACAAATACATAAACAAGGGCTGTGATAAAGTTTTTGTTCCTCCAGGGCAAGTCTCCGAAGGAGGTCCATGAGGAAATGGGCCACACCCTGCTCCTTCATATGCAGCTGTGAACAAGTGGGTGGCACAGTTTAAATGTGGTGAATTCTCAACAAGCGATAACCCACTGTGCAGGAAGACCAAAACAGTGACAGTTTCGCAGTCATGACCTGATTCTCGCACAGATTCAATACCATGGCAGCACTGAAGTGTATCTTGCCCCAAGAAGTTCAAAGCACAAAAGTCTACAGGAAAGCTCATTGCTTCATTTTCCTGGAATAAGGACAGCATGTTATTTATAGATTACGTACCCAAGGGCCAGACAATTAACGCAGAGTACTATGCATCGTAACACACCCGACTGAAGGAGGTTCTGAAGAATCAACACTGTGGAAAGCTGAAAAAGGGCTCCTGTTCCTCCACGACAATGTCTTGATGATCCCCCATATTACCCTGACCTAGCTCCTACCTCAACTCAAAAACCTCTGAAGGGACGCCATTTCACACCCAATTGGGAGGTGATCACTGTTGCAGAGGAGGTGTGAGGAGAAAACTTCAGATTTTTTTTTAAAGCAGTCTTGTTTGTTTTAAGTTAGGGTAATCTGAGAGTTGCAAAGCAACAATCAACCATTATCCTATTGGAGTGCTTAATTCTGATTGAGTAACTGCAGGAGTGAACCAGAGGGTAGCAATCCCCTTCAAAATGTTTTCATCACCCCCCCCCCACCCCCACATCTGAATCCAGATCTAATATACAGACTGCCATCTCTATATCCCTTGGTGACAAACCAGGATTTCTTGCCACTTGACTGTGAAATTTCGCATTTTCCAGCTGCCAGAAGAAACAGGTTCCAAACTTCAAACAAAAGAACAAGAATGCAAGTATAGGGAGATTTCTTTGTTCTTGACACAGACAAATGTAGCATCACTAATTCACCCCCCCTCTACCTCTCCCATTGCACATTGGTTTCCGATGGGCTGACAGGAATTGTCTGTGGAAAGATGTGGCTCTACTGACTCCTCTACCTGCACACAGGAAATTATCACTTACCATCGCAAAACTCATAGAATTGAATTATGTAAGTGATATTCTGAAAATACATGAAAAAAATATACCCAGAATCAAATTACAGTTCACAAATTATTAACGACATGCTTCAAAGCTCATGTACGCAAAAAAAAAATCATGCATCTCCAAACATTATTCGAGTCATAGTATGCCTGAAATGTCACATACTAAAGCCCGATCCCTCAGAGAATCAACTTCAAATTCTACTTTTGTCTTTTCCGTCGAAAGGCAGGGAGGGTCACATGAACTCTTGAACGAATCAGCTTAATCCAGTTGCCATGGAGATGGGAAATTCTTGAGGTATTCAGTAGTGTTTAGCGATATATCATCGAGACGATATATCGCGATATTGAAAAAATATCGTCTAGACAATATATCTTCACGATATTTTGGCATTATATATACACACACTGCTCTCCATAAATTAAGCAACAAATGGTGAACATCCAATAGAATCAAACACAAGGCCAGAGGGTGTACATATTTTATTTGTAACGAAAGTGACCGTTGTCTGACACTAATACGGGATATGATCCCTAACACATTCGTTGCTTTCTTTCAGCGTGCCCAATACTCTTCTTCTCTTTTCTCCAACTGTTTTCTCTTTTACCTCACATTCTCTTGTTGTTGCTTGATTTCTGGAGGGCAGTGTATATTGTGGGCGACATATCGTCACGATATTTGGCACTATATATCGTGTTGGTGATATATTGTCACAATATTTGAGTGATATATATCCTGGCAGCAATATACCATCACCATATTTGGCATACATATCATGCAGAGGATATATCGCCAATATCACAATACAAATAAAATATCTTATCGTCCTTGACAGTATATCACGATATCAAATTTCCGATATTGTCCATCCCTAGTATTCTGCTTTGCTAAACTTATGCCTGAGAGCATAACAGGTGGCAAAGGCATCCCCAACAAGGCTAAGGCACGGAAAAGCCTAACAGTCACCGCAGGGTACCGAACAAATGGGTCTCTGATCCTCTTCATCTTCCTGACCCGTGAGCAAAGGATGCATGTTGACAGCAGAAGGTGTCATTTACGACAGCAAAAATCAGTTATGGGGCAACACCACTTTTTGGACTTGAAAACTCTGAGATCTGGAAACGAAAAATCTCAATTTGGCCAGATGGGCTTTATGTGATGGTGCTCCTTGGTACAAAAATGCACCAGCCTGGCACCTAAGGGTTGAATAAATGTATAAGCATATTCTTAGCCACTCTCACCTTTATTTATTTATTTATTTATTTATTTATTTACGACTTTGTTTACATGGCGAAGTTAAGGCATTAATGCCTTCTCTTCCACTTAACCATTAATTACAGGGATCATTTTTTTCTTTGCAGTAAATTGTATACAATTAAAAAATTAAAAAAGATAAATGAAAAATAAAATAATAAAAGAAAAGTAAAGTAGTGAAAGTAAAATGAAACTAAAAATGAAAGCAATACAGTTTGAATACGAGCAGTCAAGCCCTGGATTAACCATTAATTACGTACATTGCTCATTATTTTTACTAACACAATGAAAAAAAAGTAGCTTAGAAGAAATTAAAAATAAAAGTAATACAGTTTCTACATGCACACACACACACACAAACACACATTCACACACAAGTACCTACATAGAAAGCATATTTCGTGGGCTAAATGTATAACGTATTTCTTTCTGGGAATTTAATCTAGGTCCAATTGTTTAGCATGTATAATTTTAATTGTCTTTTGAATGTTACAATTGAGGAGGAGGCTTGGATTTCGGGGGGCAGTCTGTTCCAGTGTCCTGCAGAGGTAACGGTAAACAAATTGGCGTAGAAGTTAGATCTGTGGATAGGGATGGATAACAGAGATTTTTCACGTGATCTGGTGTTGCGGGAGTGAAAGTCCGAAAGATATTGAAACCGCCCGGAAAGGTATTTTGGATCTTTTATTTCTAGGGCTTTGTACAGTAGGACAAGGTTGTGGTAAATCCGTTTATCACTTAATTTCAGCCACTCGACCTTCGCATAATACGGTGTCAAATGTTCTGAATATTTTATGTCGAAAACGAAGCGGACACAGGCGTTCTGGATTCGCTGAAGGCGTTTAGCTTGCTCACAATTTACGTCCGAGTAAACAGTGTCACAGTAATCAATAATAGGGAAAACAAGAGCTTGAACAAGTTTGGTTTTTATACGTTCGGGGAGGAAGTTTTTAAGCCGGTAAAGAGAGTGTAGTGCACCGAAAGCTCTTTTACACACGGAGTTTACGTGTTCTCTCCAGGTAAGATTATTGTTTAGTGTAATTCCCAGATTTTTAACCGTGGTAGAGAGAGGCAAGTGTTTATCGTTGACCGTAAGATTAGGGAGATTTAATTCGTCAATTCTGTTCAGAATCTTTGGGGAGCCTACGAGCATACACTGGGTTTTGGTCGGGTTGACGTGCAAGCCGTGGTCTACAGACCACTTGTTGATTTTTTTCAGGTCGTTGTTTATACGTTCGGTTGCATTCAATATTTCTTGAGGAGGGAAAGAAAAGTATAATTGAAAGTCGTCGGCATAGATGTGATACCTACAGTGATTAAGCACCGACGGGAGGTCGTTAATATACAGTGTAAACAGGAGGGGGCCCAGTACGGTGCCTTGAGGGACGCCACAGGGGATGCTTTTCCAGGATGATCTTCGATGTGGGTCGACGACACATTGTTGACGTCCAGACAGGTAGGAACGGAACCAGTTAACCGTAGAGTTCGAGAAGCTGAATAGGGATGATAGTTTTGTGAGTAAAATTTCGTGATCAATGGTTTGGAAAGCTTTGGTAAAATCGAGAAGAACAAGGATTGTAAGTTGTCGATTGTCCATGGCTAACCTAATGTCGTCGGTTACGTTGACGAGAGCCGTGCATGTGCTGTGGTTGCTACGGAACCCAGATTGAAAGTGGTTTATTAGGTTATTTCGTGCTAGGAAGTCACGGGTTTGACCACTAATAAGATGTTCTAGAGCCTTAGACAGAGCTGGGAGGATGCTGATTGGTCTAAAATTGTTTAAATTGATTTCGTTGCTTGTTTTAGGTATAGGGCGTACCTGGGCGAGTTTCCAAAGCGACGGAAATGTGTCAGAAAGCAAGGAGAAATTGAATATGTCCGTGATGGGAATAAGGACATGGTGGAGGATTTTTTTGATCATGAGAATGGAAACTTCATCTACTCCTACGGCCGACGATTTTATCTTAAGTAAAGATTTTCTAACGTCTTCCGGTGAAATCCAGGAAAAGCAAAATTTTGAAGCGTTTGTAGAGTGCGTTGCGATGTTCCGAATAGTTTCAATTTTAACATTATTTTCAATAGTCGGGAGGTCACAAAAATGATTATTTAGTACATCTGGTGCAAACTTAGGAATGTAGTCGTCCTTTTTCTGTTTCCCAACACCTAGAATTTTCAACTTTTTCCATAGAACGTCTGGTTTATTTTGGTGGTTGAGCAATTCGTATGCGAATCGGCGCTTGGCTTTTCTTACCTCCTGATTGCAGCGGTTCCTCAGGGTTCTATAATTTTCGAAGCTGCATGTGCTAGAGTCACCTTTTTTTACGTCATTTCTGTATTTGGTGTAAGCTCCGTCTCTCATGACCATAAGTCGACGTACGTCGTCCGTCAGCCAGGGGGCGGGGGGACGTGAGACCCGTTTCTTTCTGACGGGAGCATGTTTATTGAACAGCTCAAGAATAAATGTATTTAACAGGTGAACTTGCTCGTCCACTGTTGGTAACGTGCTAATTACGTGCCACGGAACGAGTGCAGCGTCTTCGTTCAAGCGGGTTTCGTCAACGTTCTTTATGTCCCTGTAAGATACTTGTTTAGGCTTAAATTTTGGAACGCGGATGTTATATGATACGTGAATTAAATCATGATAGGAAATCCCAGGTACCGGAATTTGGCCATGGCTCGTTACGCGATTTTCGTCCGAGACCAGAATGACGTCAAGCCAGGAGTCTGAAGTGGCCGTGTGGTGGGTTGGGTTTAGGTGACAGATCGTAAGATTTAAGGCCGAGAACGTATCGCGGAATTGCATAGCCTCCTCTTTGGTGGTACACAGGTCGACATTCATGTCTCCCAAAACAATTGCGTGAGAATATTTTGGTAGAAATGTTGCGATATCGTTTTCGAAGTTTTCGAGGCGAGTGGTAGGTGGTCGATAGACTACGGCAAGGAGGAGTTTCTGTCGACAGACGGTAGTTTCCATAATTATATATTCGGAAGATCGGTCGTAGTCGCCGGGTGATTCCGAAAGGATTTTGGCAGGAATATCTTCGCGTAGATAAATTGCCACTCCCCCGCCCCTCTTCCCGATCCTGCTTATGTGAAACTGTTTGGGAGATCAGTGCTCACACGAGGTTTAAACTGACCCTGCTACATTTTTCTCAATTTTTTATTTGCTATTGTAAAGATTGCTTTAATGTAATGAAAATATATTTTGACACTATAATGTAATTATTGTAACGCTTTAGAAGAAACATAATGTCTCTTTTATTTTCTTACAAGTACTTGATAATTAAAATAATATGTATTTATTGTTATTTATATAAGTAATATTATGTATTTACACATAAATACTTGTCATATTGTACTATTTACTTACATAAATAATAGTATTGTGCTTCTATTTATTGCATTAGTAAGAATAGAAAATTTCTGAAGTCTATAAAGTCCCTCTTCTGTGTACAGTGAGATGCGCAAGTATTGCTCGGCAAATTGTCAGTGAGTTTTTCGTTAATTTTTCTCTTCCATCGTACGTGTTTTTAAGGAATAGATTTTTATGTATGCTGCTGCAGAGGTTGTCAGGGCAGGTTGTTTCAATTCTTGAAGCTCTCATTGTGTAAAACAGAGAATAAACATGGTGATGGACTAGTTGCTTGGCAATACTTATGCATTCCACTGTACCAACTGTGCCACGTATATTTTCGAAAGTTTGGTTGCAGTATATTTAAAGCCTTCATACTGAAAAATATTGATTATCCTTTAGTGCAAAACTGGATTTGTACCGCAAGATATCTAGCTTCTATATAAAAAAAATATATAAATTTACCATGAGGGGTCTTCCTATGTATTGTAGAAGAAACTAAGTTTTTGGTGGAATTTTCCAGATTATATTCCATGTCGTAGCCCCCCTCCCCTCCTTGTATGCTGTTTTCTTGTTTTCAAAACTTTGCGTCATGAATTTCTTTTCAGGAGATCAGTAAAGTAAAACAGTACAGTGTTTCCCTGTGCTTTGCACTATGCCATAAAAGTGTATAGGGGGTGTGGACTTAGAGCCCCATACTTTCTTGATCACGGCCGAAGGTGGGGGTGATGTGATCAGCACCATGTCCTTGGCCACCTTTACTCTACAGAATTTCCTCCAGGGTGGGTGCCGGAGCCACTTGAACACCTGTAAGAAATCCTGGCTCTCCCCACCGGGGATCAACCCTGGGTCTCTTGCATGCTAGTCAGATGCCCCAACAGTTTCGAAGTAAACGATTTACCAAGGAATTCTCCTTCAAAATATCTTCAAACTTTCATGATCATGGTAAGAAATAATAAAGGGTTAGAAAAAGAAGCAGTACTTCTTGAAGAGGAAATGGAGATTTTCACTAGAAGCACTGAACATAAATAACTCTGGTAATTTTAACTGTTGCTACCATACTGAAAGTTACATGAGTAAATCAAACCCATGTGACAGAAGTAGTACTACCTCTTCAATAGTAATATTTTTATTATATCAATGATATTACTGTTGTCCTGGGACGATTACTATAATGAATGTCTGTCACTCTTATCCACATTCACAGAAACGTCAAGGCAATTAGAGATTTGGTGTGTTTTACATGATCTTTGCATAATTTATACCTGCATGTAAAGAATAATGATGTAATAGTGATATCAATACCTTCAGCTACATAAACATTCCTCATGGTAACTAACTATACTTTGGTTACCAGGCAATAAAAAAAAAGTATCTGGAAGCAACTTGTTACTTGTAATGCAGTTACAAGTAACAATTACTCTGTTAACTAGAAAATTCGCAACGTGAGGGTAGGGCTAAATTTGGTAATTTCTTCTCTGGATGCTAAGGTGAAAGGATTTTCACAAAATTGCCTAAGGCAAGGAAGATAGTCTTTGCTGCATGATAAATTTAGAATACTCGTCTTTTATTGTACTTGTTTGGTGGATTGCTGCATGAATGTGGTAGTCAAACTAGGAAGAACTATTAGAATAGAAGAGAAAGAAGCAGGAGCAGATAGAATCGATGTATGTCTTCATATATTTATATTCTTACAATTGATTGCATGTAATTTGACTGCAAAAAAAAAAAATCAGCAGAAAGTAATTGTAAAAGTAACTTGCAGTTAGTTTTCAAGTATCAAGTAACTGTAACTCAGTTATTTTTAAAAATTGCTGCAACATACACCCTTGGTGTAACTAGAACCCATGCACAAGTTTGCGCAAAGCCCTACATCAGATGAAATAATACAATTTTGCCTAGCTACTGCCCCTTTTTACGTTCTTCATAATTTACAACCAGTTGATTTTACATACCTTTCCATAAATTTATGTATTGACCTCTCAAATCCACATATTGGATTGTTTCTGTCCACTATGGAATGCAACGATTTCATTTTATATTAAATGACAGCAAGAACAAGCTATGGCAAATATAATGTAATTTTGTTATAACCTAGGCTCATATTTTTATGTTGTCAAAACATGTAAAATATGTTCATAAATATGTAGAATAAATCGCTGAAATTTGTAATGTTTCAATCATTTTTGTGTTAATTATTTAGTTTCGAGCTGATTTCTTTGAAATTCTGTCAGGACCTCCCTATAAACTGCTGATCAACATTCCCTATTTCCAAAATGCACAGGGATTATTTGGGAAATATATTTTAGTTGGGAAGAACAAAGTACACAAGTGGGCTTGATTTTTCCACTGTATTTTTATGGCTAGAAACAAGATTAAGTGAAAGCAAAATCACAGGTCTATCACAATCAGATAAAAATTACCGAATTTTTACGAGAAATTAGGTTCTCATGCTTGTCGTGCAAATATACCTGCAATACTTAGAGAAATTTGTGAATAAAAATATATACCATGAAATTTAGGTATGTTATTGTCATTCAGAACAGTGCTGCCATTTTGTCACTTTTGCTTATCCATGTTAAAAGGGGGGGGGGGTGTAATTACATAAAAATCTGGGCTCTCCAACATAAATATTTTTTTTAAATAGAAATTAGAAATTACATTATTTGCTTAAAGAAATTAGGTATTACTGATTTGCTAAATAGCATGACTGTCAAGTTCTCAAAGATAATATTAACAACCAAAGTGCTGGAGAAATGATGTAGTGAAAATTTAGTGTAGATAAAACTGAGAACCAGAAGCTTTCCACTTTTGGATGACCTCCACCTAATACATATATAATAAGCCACATTGCTGGAAAAAAGCTGATGTTATTAATTTAACAAGAGGCATTTATAAATGTAAACGGTTTGTAATTACAATGACAAAGTCAGCATGCAGATAAAGTTACAAAATTTGCAAATTGATTAATTCATAAGTTGGCCATTTTGATTTTATGTTGTTACATTTATTGGGCATTAACATACCAATATACCAATCTGGTAATCAGGTACACTTTGTACAGGGTGTCTGCACTAGAGGTATACAAAAATGTATGCTTATAAAGAAAGAACTACATATTTTATGTTGTTGGGTAAATGTTCAATGTGACGTGCTCTGGCAAGTCGAGCAGTATATGCCTGACAGTCAACATGTACATGCCACAATGGAAGGTGCAATGTGTGCTATGGTTAGCAGAGTTCAAATCTCTCTGTTCACATGCTTTTTAGGATGTTTTCCAGCTTGTGAAATCACACTTTTCATTTCCCATAGAGTTTTGTCCCACTGATAAATGGACTTACGTGTGGGAGGGTCCACGTTCCATGCTCTTCTTGCACCCCGCTGAACACGTGTTACTGATTTGAATTCTGCTAACAATAGCACACACTGCACCTTTCGTTGTGGCATCCACATGTTGTCTGTCAGGCGTACACTGCTAGACTTGCCAGAGCACGTCACTTTGACTCGGTGCTGACCATGAAATGGTGATGATCAAATCTCTGGGAGATTTTTTATCGATTGAACATTTACCCAACCACATAAAATGTTTAGTTCTTTCTTTATAAGTACATATATTTGTATACCTCTAGCCCAGACACCCTGTATTTAAAATTACTATAAGATTGCTTTAGGCCATGTTTTAATGTACCAAATTATACACTTCCAGACTTACCTTGTGTGAATGCCTTCACTCAGGGACGTGTACATCAATTTTAGAAAATTAGTTAGTTATTGAACAATGACGACGCACAGAATGTTTTGGCCTAACTTTTTTATTATTATTAAAGAACACTACACTGTTATGGTGTACCACGAACTTATGTGGTTTGTTATAATTCTGTAACTTTTACTAGTTATGTCGTGGAAAACATGTTATTAAGGCTCTGTGAAATCATCTATTTTTCCCCTATTTGAAGGGATAATTTAACGTGACATAAGTTTTATTATATCATTGCAAGATTTCTATAAAACCTTGTGTGTGTCTTAATTCTGGTAATTATAACGCAATTTACTCAGAAATTTATGTTCTGTTACAAAGAAGTTCTCCTTTTATGAATTTGCAAAGCAAATAACTGTCCTGTATACTTACTTCCACAATGTTCCAACCAGATTATAAGCAGGTAACATCACTGTTCACATCAAATAGCAATTAATGATCATACTGGGAGGGGTTCGAAAATAAGTTTCATGATATCTATATTGTCAGAGGTCATGTATTGGTGAGAAAAACCATCAGCAGCTACAGGCGGTTGGTTGTCTTCCTCTATTGATTGACTGAGTTGGTGTTTTAAGTCCACTAATCGGGACTGGACCTACAGTTTAAAGAGGCACTACATGCCTCCACCCAGTATCAAACCCGGGACAGTCTTCCTCTATTGTGCAATGTTCAATGTTAGGGTAACTATGATTTTTTGATTATGAAATTCCCTGATTTTTCCAGACCAGAAATGATATTTTTCCAGACATGTTTGTCGTCATGATTTTTGCTTTTGAACCTCATGTTTTTCAATTAAATATGCAGGCACTTTAATTATTAAGAATATGAATATACACAGTTATTAGCTGAAAATTTACTGACTTACTCCACGACTCTACAGCCCATGAGCCTTGGCCTCCTTGGTGATAGTTGCCCACTCATCTCAGTTCTTTGCTCTGGTTCTCCATCCTCTTTCGTTTGAGGTCTTCTTCTGTCTGGTCGAGCCACCTCTTCCTTCATCTGCCAACACTCCTCTTGCCTTCCTGTTTCCCTTGGTAGATCTTATGTACCGCTCTGTCTGGTTGCATCTTTTCTACGTGTCCCAGCCAGGCATTTGGATCTTATTTCACTTGTTATACTTGGGTTCTGGTAAAGCGTTGCTAGTTCTTCGTTTGGCCTAATTCTCCAGATGCCATGTTCATTGCCATATATCTTGTGTAAAACCTTCCTCTCTCATACATCTAGCCTTTCTTCTTCCTTTCTTGTCAGACACCAGGTTTCCGACCCATACAACACTATTGGTCTCATTATGGTTCTATACAGTCTTAGTTTCAGCTTTCAGTTCACTTGCGAGGATTTTAAAACATTTCCAAATGCACGATAGCATCTGTTACCTGCTGTTATTCTTGTTTCTGCCTCTTCTGCAATGTTATTATCTTCTGATACTGTTGAACCTAGATATTTGAAATTTCCAACTCGCTCAAACTTTAGGCTGTGTGTTTCGAACTCATTTAATAGTTTGATATCTGATCTTGTTTCTTGTTGTTATCATGTATTTTGTCTTATCCTGGTTTATTTCCAGTCCAATCTCATGTCCACCTTGTTGTAATTGTTTCAGGGCATCTTCTAGTGCTTTTGATGTTCTGCTTAGTAATGCAACGACATCAGCAAATTCAAGGTATTGTATTGTCCTATTAAAGATGGTTCCTCCAGGATTTATTTCAATCTATCTAATTACATGTTCCAAACTTATGGAGAGGCTATCCCTTGTCGTAGTCCTTTTTCCAATTTGAATTTCTTCGGATAGTTGGTTTTGGATTCTAATTTCCTAAGGTCATTTCTGTCAATTTTACTAATTTTTCTGGGATATCCATATCTCTCATTATCTTGTATAAGGTAGAGTTTGTCTCTTTGTATAAAGTTAAATACTTGTTTAAAGTCAACATATAATTGATGTATGTTAATATTGTGTTCAAAACTTTTCTCTAATATCATTCTTAATACAAAGATTTGGTCTATTGTTGATCTATTACTTATGAATCTGCACTGGTAGTCCCCTGCCAGTGTTTATACATATGGTTCAAGTCTCCTTGCCAGAATTTTTATAAATATTTTGTATGTCACGTTAAGGTGAGATTCTTACAACATGTCTTGTCATTCTTTTTGTGTATCGGACATATTATTGCTACTGTCCACTCTTTTGGCATTTCAGCTTTTTTCCAGATCTGTTTCATAAGCTCAAAGATTTGTTTATTTAGATCTGCTCCTCCATATTTGAACATTACAGCAGTAATTTGATCTTCTCCTGGTGCTTTGTTATTATTAAAGTTTTGTATGGCTCTTGTGACATCCTTTAGTTCAGGCAAGTCTTGTTCTTTATCCCATTGTTGGTCATTTCTTACTTCTAATATCCTATTTTCATTTTCATCAAAGCCTAATAATTCTTTAAAATATTCTGCCCATCTACTTATTATTTTCTTTTTATCTCCAATAAGATTTCCTTCTTTATCTCTGCACAAATTTGTTTGCGGTTGCAATCCTTTCTTATAGTTTGCTATTATTTGATACATATTCCTTATTTCTTTCTTATTATGTAGTTCATTTAGTTCTATTAGATTTTCTTTCTCCCACTGCTGTTTCTCTCTTCTACATTCTCTTTTGGCATCTCTTCTTTTCACTATCTCTACACTTGCTCTGGTCTTCCTTTGGAGAACTTTATTGCTAGCTATGTTTCTTTCATCTAATGCTTTCTGGCAACTCTCGTCAAACCATTCCTTTCTTTTAGTTTTACCAAGTGATTAATACAATGCTATTCAATGTAAAAATAAATAACTATTGTACTTTCCTATTTTCACTAAGTCATTACAATTAAGGTGGTGTAAAAAAATCAATAAAAAAATGTGGCATATATCAAAGCTTTACAATGTAACCTGTATACAACATCAATTATATCAATACAAATGAGAAAACAGAAAATTAGGTCATGTACCTTTAGAAAATATGCAATAAGTTTAATGATTAAATTTTTTAGTTTATTGAAAATAGTACATATTTCAGAAATTCCTAAAAAAAATATATACGCGGGCCATATTTTGGAATCAAATATCTCCATTATTTGAGTTTTCCACATGCTGGAACCAATTTTATATTACGGAAAACATCAAAATCTGTCTATTAAAAAAATCAACACAATTCTCGAGAGGGTCCAGTAGGTCAACGGTTCCTCCAAAATCCTGCATTCCAACCCATGTTTGGTAACCATTCCGAATGTTTTATGATTTTTTCAAATTTTCTTAGCAGGAAGACTAATTATCATACAATTTTGGCAATCATTGTGACACGAAATTTGAACCTTCCTTAAAATAATGAGCACTGTTTGGATTAAAAAAAAAAATTATGTTGAAGAAAAAACTTCAAAATTACCTTACGCAAGCACGCATGCTTCCCATGGACACTGTATTCTCCGGTTGACAAGCGACAGTAAGTATCGTAAACTAGTGGAAAGGAATGTAGAAATAAATCGGAACCTTAGTAGAGTGTCTTTATTTTAATTCTAAGACAACCAAACCTGACCTTCCTAAGCTAACCACAAAAGCATATATTGAAAAAATCTTAAGTAATCGCTAAAACTCTGCAGTTTGTGTTAACAGACATAAATCGAAATCGAACCATGTAAAAGTTGCATTTGTAGCATGATGAAATCGTAATAAAACAAAAGGAACTTGGGCCCATTTTCACCACTTTTCAGCATAATTTCATTCTACACACAAAAAATACGTAAAATTACTATCGGCATCAAACCAACATTCCTAACCTAACAACGATGTGTGACCAGTGTACGTTTAATTCCTCTATTTCACACCAGTTAAGAAATAAATTCGTTCTACATGCACAAAACACGTGCATATTCGAATAATGATGTCACTGATACTGCATAAAATCACTAATTTCTTGGGTGTAACACATCTCTGCAATGTAAAAACTACGACAATAAGCAAATAAACTAGTTTATCAGGTTGCTTCTGAATGGGTTCATGGGGGAAACAAAGTAGTGAGTCCCTTTGTTTTTACTCTGTGTCTGCACCCATCCAGTGTGACGTCAACCACAGCCAGTTACGTCAAATTCTGCTCTTCAAGGCAGAAAGTATTACATTGTCTTTGGTTCAAGGAGTATGCAGTTATTGCAGATCCAAAACCAATGAACTGTCTGAAAACCAACCTGCTCTGCTTCACGTATCAAAAGAGAATGGGTTCCGAACGCGTGTGTTCTCAAAGAAAGGAAATTTCCTCACCACAAACACACAGCTAAAGCAACATTTTTTCTGCAAGAAATTCTGAGGATGGCTGGTGTGTAGGTTTCGTCTTGAATAGCTTGTTCTCTAAGGAAAAATCTCACGCCTCTCCAAATTCCGGTCTTGGAACAGGTTCACAAAATGAATGGACGGTCGAAACGAATCCAAGAACCTAGATCCAAGAGTGAATAAATGTAGAATCGAAATGCGAAGGAACCATAATTTTGTAAGTAACAGACTAGAAGTCATAATGACGAGAGGAACAAGTTTCTGAACTGAATCTTTTGGGGGGACTGGAATCACAAGAACCAAATTCGGAAGTGGAAATGAACTGTTCGTTCATTTTGTAACTGGTTCTCCTGCAGCTCCAAAATGCATGTAAATTCCAGAAAATTTGCAAAATTCCCTGACTATTCCCGGTTTTCCAGTCACGTAGCAACCCTGAATATGCATGGCATATGCTTGCTTATGTAGAAGTAGGTGGAAGTGAGCGACTACCAGAGTTGTCATGAGGCATTTACAACAAAAACATCATGTTTTGAACACACACACACACATACCTACATTTTATTTTTTTGGGATTTTTTTTTCATTTGTGATTAATACACATTGTTGTTAATGTCAATGTATTTTATTGTAGTTACAATAAAATATGATATTTCGGAAAAATGGTGAAACTAGCTTATGAGAGATTTTCAAATGATGTAAATTTAAGCGTTCTTTGACATAATTAGAAACACAGTCCTTCATTTGATGATTTAGAGATTCTTTCCATTCTTAGAAAAGTAAGTTCTCTTGACATACGTTCTAAACACTTTATTAGTTTCTTTTGAAAAAGGCACAAATTTTGCCAACCTTGGTGACTACCAAGAAGAGCATGTCACATTATTCCTGTGGAAGTTGTTATAGCAGACAGGCAATATTCATGATGAGAAAGGGGTTCTATTGTTGTACTTTCTTTAAGTTAGAACAGTGAATACCAACAGGTACTGTGACACATGTACACTGTTAAAAGCCACCCTTTGATGATGCAGGCTCAGCTTATTCAGATCTTGAATTCTGCTTCTTGATGATAATATAGGAGGAAGTGGCAACAACAGTTCATATGGAGGGGGGGTTTCAATTGGGAATTCCCTGACTCCCCCACCTTACAGTCCTGATCTGGCACCCAGGAAGCTCTACTTCTTCCCAGGTTTGAAGAAGGTGCTGGCTGAATATCATTACACCAGCAATGATGATGCAACGTAAGTCCTTCGCAAAATCATTTGTACTTGCACATGTCATTCAAGAGGCATCTTTAATCTGGTATTCCGGTACAGTACGTACCTCATGGCCAGTGAGTACATTAACCCATTCTTTTATTTTCTTGTACATAATGCCATTTGTCATCAGAATAGACGTCTGTTAATGGAAGTATGAAACTTATTTTCAGAATACCCCTCGTAAATCAAACTATGGTTAACATAAAAAAATCTGGTTATGCTGATGCACAGTATAAACTGCAAAGAAATTGCAGTACAAATTTTCATAGAGATTATGGTTTTGAAATTTTGTTCCATAATCCTGCCTGGTTCATTTGTGTTGCCATGTTATGCACTTTATTTGCACTGACACCTCACCACACTCATACCAGATTTCATACATTAACAAACTGAATTGTTTGTCAGCCAAACAACCTACAGCATTTTACTTCATGAACATAACATCTCCACCTTTAGTCAGATGTTAAAAACACTCCCCATACTTTTCTTTTTTATCAGTTTGCAGCATGACATCGAAATAAAAACATCAATGCTATTAAGCACAGCTGCACGGTATGATTGTTTCACCAAGGAAAAAACTGAAGATACCGTAGATCATATGCTAATCTTCCAGTAAGATAACTTCATTATTCATTTAATTTTCCACTAAGAATACGTGCAGCTGATTTCAGAAATGATTATTTCTGTAAAATTAGATTGGACATGCCAGAAATTATGTAAACTACTTAGCAGAGTGTAGTGCCATTTTGGCTATTGTCTATGTATGGCTGTTAAGCCTACTACGATATCCCAGACAAAATTTTTTGATTTGTTGGGTATGACAGCAGTTGCATGTTTTCATTCCCATTATTGAGTGTGCAAGCTGTTGTTGATATTATAAATACTTGTTTTATGCACTCCTTCACTAAAAATAATAACATTTTTTAGATACTTTCCCCTCGGAATGTTTAGAAGCATGGCATTTGGTGCCATGCAAGCTTGAAAATCTCACCCAAAATTTAGCTATTCTGGGTGTACGATATTTCCATGTACAAATAACCTTTTCCAAATATTTCTGTTATAATAATAATAATATAAACACTAATCAGAGTATATTTCAGTTAAGATAATTCAATTGGCTGTTATCTTCTATGAGTGTCTTCTGATTCATAGAAGTCGATTTCATTCTATAAAATACCTAGGTCAGGATTTTGGAAATTTTTTCCTCACATATATTACTTGCACTGCATTAGATTTCAGGATTTGGAAAACAACAAGTCATTTTAATACCTTTTATTGGTTCACTTTGAATAGTATATTCAGAAATACACGAACTTTGATATTTTTTTGGCATACAATAACAATACAAGCAGGTAACTTTTATTGGACTTAATGTTATATATTGAGGAACTATACTTTATCACACAGTAAACATGGCTTGATATACATTTTCTAACACAGCCCAATTCCGAGTCTGCTTACATATGCACTTAGCTATAACCAAGACATGATTGAAAAGCATCTTCATAGAATATGGCATCAATAAGAATGTAAAAGATATCTATGTTGAATGGAAAAGTATTACCTGCTTGGTTGTGTTTTTGGCTTTGGCATTTTGCTTAGCAATGCCTGAATATCCTTCTTCTCGTCGTAGCCCTTCCACATATCAAAAAGATTGACCAGGTATCTTGCAATCTCTTGGATCTTCTCCATGTCCACATTAAGTTCTGCAAACCATGATTTCAGGTCCTTTTGTAGAATTACGCAGGCGATTTGCAGACAACCTAAAAATGTGAAAGTGCATGTAATGTAATTCCATGACTACACTGTGGACCTTCATACAGAGAAAGAAAGAAAAAAGTTCAACATTAGTTGGCACCTAGTTTGCCATTACAGGTTGCATACTTCTGATGGTGCATTAAGGTTATCTTGGATGTTTTTGATGCAGGAAAGTCTAATATTATTTTATTTCAGCGTGAATTACATTCTATTGTATTTTAAATATTTGGATCAATTCTCTGCATCTTTCACTTGAAAACATTGCATCATTGCACTTTCTTGAATAAAGATAATTTGAAAGATGTGAAAAAAGGTTTTATACTCCAAATTGTTGTCTTTTAACATCCTATACATTCCAATGTTTCGGAGCCATTTCTGGATCTTTCCTTAGGTGTCCCCGAAATGGGACCATAATGCTCAACTGAAGTGAAAGATAAAGGACAACCAATTGTAAGAACAAAACATTTTTCACATTTCTCAAATTAATGATCTTGGTGAGTATTACTTGACATTTACAAGAAATGCATGAGGAACCACAAACGTCACTTTATACTGGATTCCAAGCATGTCTATCTTTAGCATGGCATATTAAATCATCCTCAATAATATGTATATGTTTATTTTTCAGCATTGCTTTTCTGCCACTATTGTTTAATTTTGACAATAAGCCTATGACTATCCAGGGACACTCGCAAAGAACACACATATCCAGGCTGGAGCTTCGGTGGTAAGATTCAAAGTTGACCTGCTCACCCACCGAGCCAGCGGTGGTAAAATGCATTATATACAATCTGTAAGATACTGGTACATTGTAGAGCATGTCTCCTTTCCTCCCAATACCTCCAAGGTAACAATGCTTATAAATTCAATGCTGGACTCATGGCTTTGTAGCAACAATCAATATGAAGCATGATTCACGTTGTGGCAATGCAAGAACAGAGCATTATTTTTTTAACTACAACCTCATTTACTGTGTGATCCTAAAAAGAGCAGAAATATACAATTCATTTGTGTCTTGCACATACACTCATTTAGACATTTTTGCTGTTAGATTTAGCACTCAAAATGAAAAATGCTAGCTGGAAGGAGATGTTTGGTTGAGCCTCGGGGTAAGTTTGGGGAAGGAAGCTTTCTGAAAATTTTGCTAGCACATCCCCTTCAGTCTGAGTACTGGTTATATTAAATTTTGGCAACAAGGTTTTCAGAATAAACAGAGCACCACCAAAAGATCAAATAATATACAGGGTGTCCAGGCTAAAAGTATCGAACAGTAGCTATAAGGTTACTTAAAATATTTGTTATACAAGGTAACTTGCCAAGTTTTGATAGAGGTCAATGAATTTCAATGTGGGCACCTTTTGCAGCGTGGCACATGTCAAATCGATATTTGGGTTCTCTCAAATGTTTTCCATCATCTGAGGTGTAACGCAACTCACTGAAGAATGGATTTGCATGTGGGAGGACCTACATTCCATTCCCTTCATGCATATTGCTGAACATGGTCACCGATGTCAATTCTGCTAACCACAGAATACACTGAACATTCCACCATGATGTCCACATCTCGACTGAGGCGAGAGTCATTTGTATACAGTTTTTGTGCATGCATGACAACTGGTGACAGGACTTCATTAAAAACTGTGTGTACCACAGTAGAGATTGAAATTTGGATCATTTGAAACAGCCTATCTTTGAAGCAGTTGTTCTCATAAACTTGAAGAGAAACACTTGAGAGCTCAAGTAGCATTTTGATAGCTGTTCAGATAGAAAAGGTTCCCACATTGAACTCCACTGCCCTCCATTGAAAATTGGTGAGTTACCTTGTGTAATAATCAAAACCTTATAGCTGCTTGAGATTGTGTTCATTTTTACCCCATACACACTGTATTATACGGCACTATGAGTGTCAATATAAGTAATTTAGAGCTATACAGGGCATCCCATTTAAAAAAAAATACTTATTTTATTTCCTTGTATAAAATAATAATTGTGTTGATTGTGAAAATGTGTTGTAATCCCTTCAATGGTGATGATTAAAAACCTTTACCACAATCGCCACCAACTTGTTAAAGTAAATTTCAATGGTTTGTGCTAAAGAATATAATTTGATGGGCCATAATCATACCGCGTCTCTTGTGCAAACACCTCTTTCAAATTTTAACCAGTATACGTCTATTTTCTTCGTTGCTGAAGTTTACTTGTACTCATGTAGAATTAAGTTGTTTCTTTTACTCTTGAGAATATCATTTAATAATTTATGTCCACATTGTGGAAATTTCTAACGATGATTCCACGACACTGGGTAGGTTTGGCGTAAAGGAACCTATATTCCTTGCTGCCTATCTGGAGGGAAAGCTTTGACCTCTACAGCATGCGTGCAATGCTCTCTTGAGCGCTGGCGTACAGAGCAGAGAACTACGTGATTGGTTCTAGGGCTCATGTGACCCTTCCTCCCTTCTGACGCAGACGACAGAAGCAGAATTCCTATGTGTTTCTTCACGCTTGTGCTGTGTGATCTACAATATGCAATATTGACTGACGTAACTTTACCAAACTCAAATATACCACTTCTTAAAGGCCACTGTATTGTATAATTTATCGCACGAACAGTGATGTTTATTAAAAACTAAAAGATCAATACAGTTTTTGTCAAATAAGTTGGTGAAGTCCTGGTGGTATAAGTTCAGCCTGTGGCTCCTCTACCACTTAACCCGAAAAACTATTCTTTTTATTATTATTATTATTATTTCGTTAGTATCTAACTGCTTAATATTGTGTCAATGGAAATGTTTAGCATTCATCTGAAAACTCTTAACATCGAATGGTCTCTGGACAAAATTACTGTAAAATGTTTATACAATAAACAGTGGTCTAAATTACTAATCGGCACTGTTACATCAGTAGTGTGTACTATCCACCCACCTCCGTGTCAGTGTGTTTTGCACAGCACGCCAAGATGACAGAGGTCACTGGTTCAAATCTGCAAAGGTGTTCCTTATGACTGTCCCTTCATCAACTTCATCAGTATCATCACTCATATTCATATTCGCAATTAACCAAAAGTGGTAGAAAAGAGAAGTAAAATAAACCAAATGAATCAGTAGTTGGATCATCCACAACAACGATGTCTACTGTTGTTCAGAGGCGCTTGTGATTCAGGTAGGTCTTTTAATGACTTGTGTCATGAGAAAAGGTATAAAAAAAAGTTATAAAACACCAGAGTTCAAAACATTTGTTACATAGTGAGGCATCTCATTTTCTAGCTAAAACATGCATGGATGATGTTTTGTGGAAAACCCAGCTGACTTCAGGAAAATAAACAATACCTGTGGCGACCAATTCCATAAGTAAATTATTAAGCAAAATAACCCTTCCTTCGGACTTGGCGTTCCCAACCGAAATGTCCATGCTAAGCCACTTATAAAATCTGTGGAAATAGGAAGTGTTGTAGACTTAGACTTAACAACATATTTTCTATGATTTTATTTAAAAAACAGCAATAACTTTATATTCTAAGTCCTGTCCAGAAAGAATTAAATACATTATTGGGAGCCTTTTTTGTCAATAAAATAATATATAATTCACACAGAACCTTACACACACATTGTAAAATGTTTATTCTCTCATTATATGTCAAAAGTACCTGAATGTAAAAATACAAGGATCTTTCAGAATTTATGTTTTCAGAATAGTTTATGTAAATTGAGCACCCCATTACTACTACTACATTAAAGACTGGCCACTGGTCTATTATAATGATGATATTACAATGAGCACCTAGCAAATTTAAATGCACTTACCCAATGCTATTTGATATGGTGGATACAGAAGGCAGACATCCGTGCGCAAGCTGTCATTGACTACACGCCATGCTAGTGCAAGCAACTGGTCCTCGTGACCAATATCCTGTACGAGTTGCAGCAGTGGCCTGTATGGCTGGTACACAATCAAGCAGCAATCCAAGTTTTCCAGCAAATAAAACTCACATTCAAGAATGTGGTTTGTGCGGTATGGGAATTCTTGAGTGTATGCATAATTGAATTTCGTTTTCACTGAAATTGGAAGAAATGAAAATTAAGTAAAAGCAGGTGGTATACAAATGCAAGGGTAGGTTGATAAGTTCTCAGCCTCACCAAGAAAACAGGTAGATATCAAGCTATGCATGGTGGTTTTTTTTTATTCAACATAATCCCCCTTCAGCACAACACATTTTTTACATCCCCGCTGCAAAGCCTGCAGACCAGACAAATATAAGTCAGACGATTGCTCTGCAAACCATGCCTCTGTGTGAGAAATGACGTCATCTGCACCATCGAAATGCATTTCCTTTAGGACCATTTTCAATCTGGGGAACAGATGATAATCTGACGGTGCTAGATCCTGAGAATAAGGTGGATGCTCCTGTGTCTGGAACCGTAGGTCTTCCAGTTTCGCCATTGTCTGACGTGCCTTGTGTGCGGGCACATTGTCTTGGAGAAAGAATACCCCTTTCGTAAGTTTTCCACGTGGCTTTTCCTTCAATGCTGACTTCAGTTTGTCCAGCAGGGGTGTATAATATGCTGCATTGCTGGTTTCGCCATATTTCAGGTAATCGACCAATAGGATTCCATCACAATCCTAGAAGACCATAGCTTGGACCCTTGCAGAGGATTGCTGTGCCCTTGCCTTCTTTGGACGTGGAGAACTGCTGTGTAGCCATTCCGCCGATTGCTGTTTTGTCATGGGATCGTAGAATTACAACTAGGTTTCATCCACGGTTACCAGTCGTTGCACAAAAGTGGCACTGTCCACTTGAAATTGGGCCAAAACTACCTTACTTGCCTCCACCAGTTCAAGCTTCTGATCGGCATTCAAAAGTTACGGAATCCACTTTGCCGCAACCTTCCTCATTCCCAAGTCTTAATGAATAACCTTCACCATCTGTTCATGATTGATGCCCAGTTCCTCCTCTATCTGTCTGAGCGGGATTCAGCAATTGTCGAGAATCATTTGGTGAATGGCGTCAATCATCTCGGGGGTGGTCACAGAAATTGGTCAGCCGGACCTTGGGCCACCCTCTGCCCAAACTGCCCATGTTTGAAATTCGCTGCCCATTTCTTCACAGTGGCATACGATGGTGCCTTGTCCCACAGTGTTATAACAAAGTCGCTGTGGATCTTCTTCGGCGAGAGCCCCTTCAGGAAGAGGTATTTGATGAAAGCGCCCTGCTCAAATTTGCTAATTTCCAGAATGTGGGCTGCCATCCTCACTTATGACCATAAAAAAACAAAGTTGAAATTAGTTCCTCCGAACAGAAATTTGCATAGTAGGTTCACACATTCTAAGCTTCACGAGGGTAGCTAACATTTATATATTGCTGCGTTCGAATCTAGGTAGGCTGAGAACTTATCAACCTACCCTCGTATTAACCAAAATTTCAAAACAATAGAAAAGCAGTTATTTTTCTTTTTAAACCTGAGTGTCATCAATTATCTTCCAAACAAAGAACAGTTTGAGTGATCTAGATATAATAAAGAGTTCCTGCATAGCAAACTATTATTAGTACATTTGCCACTGGTGCAAGCAGTCTTAGGTTTGATTCCAGTATTGTAACAACAATTAGTGGAAAATTAGGTGCAGGATAACAGCAGTGCAGTGGCGAAGCGTACAGTTGCTAGCAGGGTAGGCACAAAAGTGCGATATTAGTTGATTGCATCTGTAAAAGATGGGGGGGGGGGTATGTCATGGAGAGTAATTCAATCTTTCTACACAGCCTCATTACTTACCAGTAGTGTGACATAAGTTTTTGAAACCGGCCATCAGTAAAACAAATATGTCTGTTATTTCTTTTATATAGACGTTATCATCTCCACCCGCCCACCAGATGCCGTCGATCTAGATTTTTGTTATTTTTTTTTTTTTTTTACAATCCTCTAAGTGATTTATCTACACACCACTAGAAAAAATTACCAATCATGAAACATCGCGAAACCCAACGAATAGTGGTCGAGCCCTGTTGTTAATTCTTCACCACTTTTTCCTAAATATATATTTATTTTGCAATTGAGGTGAAAAGGGAAAGAAGAAGAACCCCACAGTTCACAGGTCAGTATGACGTTTGTGCCATAGGCAGACGACAGAATTTCACACTTCCAGGGAACGTACTACTGCTGCCAACTTAGTTTTTTGAGCAAGATTTTCTTGCACCGAAAAAAAGCTCTATTCTTATGTGTTTAGCATAACGTAAGGAATGGTTGTGGTTAAATGCAGCCTTGGCGTTGAAGACAAATACATTTCTGACACCTGTATGTGCAAGTAAACAATCTATATTATGGTTATTTTCGTCTCATTTGTTCTGCTCTAGGTTAATGTAATCGTGACGATGAGGATGTATAGACAAAGGATTAAAGAGAATCGAGAAACATTGGCATGACTTGGATCACAATGAGGACTCGAACCTAGGACTCCTGGCTTCCTAGTGTGTTATGATGACCACTACGGGGTGGAAGCTTTCAAAACAAAAGGGCATTAGATAACCACTCTCATTCAGTGTGAATTGAATACAAAACATCGCATTGTGGTTTGTTCTGGGATACCTTTATGTGATAATAGAACAGAGGATCCTTGTTTGCGGCCATACTATGATCGCAACAAGACAGGTTATTATATATTATATTAACAGGTTATAATACATATTGTTGCTTGAGAGAATTAGTGTCCCCCATTTTTAGGCACGATTTAGTTGTTTTCTGCCAATCCGATGTGACAACACTGGCCTGTTCTGCCAGGCCTGAACGGAACATGGCCCAAGGAAACCCCATTGCATTGTTTGTCCCAAACGCAAAAAAGTCTTCCCTTTCATTGTATTCTCAACGCCCTTTTCTCTTGTTATCTCTTCAGGGTAAAGGAAATGGCCTCCCACTTCGCTTCTGTGGGTTGCAAAAAAAAAAGTCTGCCTGCAATATCTACTCGACGACAATGTTAACATATTAAATAACGTCATTATTCTATTTCAACAACTGCTTATTTTTTATTTATTTTTTTCAAATTTTGCTGCCATGCACTGTTACTTGCAAAGGAAAGTTTTAATAATAGAGTTGAAAACATTTTAGGAATGAAATATCAAATCACTAACGTGTTATAAGAAAGAAACATGAACGAACAAAAGTGGGTCCTACATACCGATGATTACATCTTCCTGTATATTAGATCCATCCGTCTGTTCTTCTTCTCTGCGAACACATCAATAACCCTTTCCCGGAAGGCTGGATCGAAGGAGAGGTTTCCTAGTAGTTTCTTCTCTATCGCTAGGGATGCCAGAGAGCTAAGCCTGACGTTGGTCATTGTATTTCGCAGAAATGTTTTAATTCTTTTCAGTGCACTCATGCTGCGTTCACTCGATGCTGTGGTGACAGGAATGCACAGACACAATTGCAAAAGACGCAGTGTTTCCGGATAAACTTCTTGCAGACCATTGGATGTAATGTAATGCAATAGATCTGAAGGTGCAAGGTGTTTTTCTGGAGTTGCGTATATCACCATTAATTCCCTGCTGAGCAACTCTTTGTTGAAAAAAGGGTACTGTTGATGTAACTTTGAATACTTGTCCAACGGAAATTTTTCTTTGAAGCCAGGAAATTTTGTGTCATTAATCAACTCAACAAATTCTAATGATGACAGGTCTCCAAAACGTGTTTCCATTTGAACTATAATCACATCCAAAACTTCATATGCCAAAACTTTCAAAGTATATTTTTCTCTTTCTGTGAAATTTAGTTGACCCAATTTAGCACTTCCATCGAAACATTCATTAACGGTTTTCTCTGAGCGCATTTCTTTCAAGGCAGAGATAGTTAATGTCACTTCTGTATTGCATAGCATGACATCGGCAGTGCATTTCTGTTGCAAAACATTGAAAAGATTGTCTGTGAAAACAAATATCTTGCCGTACAAACAAAGTAGAAATACAAATTATGGGGAATTGAGCCGTGTAAGCAAACCAGTTGCACAATTAACAGTCTCGGGATCCCAGTTTTGATCGTCTGTTTCGCGTATGTGATTAACAGCACGCTTCAATTCTGCCATATGTGTTGTTATAGTTTGTACTGCACGTGAATGATAGTTCCAGCGTGTTGGGCTTGGGTGTGGAAGTTGGAAACCCTGCTCTCTTAATAAAGCAGACCTCTTGGTCGATCTGCTGAAAAATGAATGAAAAGCTGTCAGATCGGAAACGAAAAGTTTAATCCGTTTAATTGTTTTTGAGCCGTGCAATAACACTAAATTTAGTTGATGGGCGTAACAATGAATAAACAGAGCGTGCGGACATTCTTGTCTAACAAAATGCTGAACCCCTCCTCCGGCCCCGGCCATCACTGACGCCCCATCATACGTTTGACACACTAGCTTTTCTTTCACATCCCACTCATTTAAAACCTCCAGAACAACAGTTGATATCCCTCTTGCCGTTTTGTCTCGCGAGACGTCATGGAATCCTATAAATCTTTCCTGCACTTCGTCTCCCACGGAATACTGCAGAATAACGCTCAGCTGTGCTCTACAAGATACATCGGTTGTTTCGTCTACTTGTACAGAAATAAATTCTGCTTGAGACAGCTCTGATTTTATTCTTTCGTTTAGCACGAATGTCACACACTCAATTAAATCATTTTGGATGTCACTGCTGGTTCCCTTGAAAACTGAATCGGAGTCAAGATGCTCCCTCATCAGCTGTTCCTCTTGAGAAAGCAGGTTCAGAAGTTCGAGGTAATTCCCCTTGTTGACCGACTCGTCGCCCTCGAAATGCCCCTGAACGCGAGCTCTTGCTTACCGAGAAAGCACACCACTTGAACCAAACGACCAACTATTTTTCTGTTTGTTGACACCTTTTCATTGTGTTTTAATATTTGTAGCCGAACACCTTCAGATAAAGCTCATTCAATTCTCAGTGTGTTACCTAAGAAATTAAAACTTTCACTATTTCTGATGTGCTTTTCGGATGCCTGATGTTTCGTAGCTTTACGAGTAAAATTCTTAAGTGTCACTATACCTTTCTTTGCCCACTGATCTTCACCACCAAACAAAATACACACGAAGCAGTACATTCGTTCATTGTACCCCGTTAGCCACTTGTACTTCGAGTACCACTGGGTGCAAAATTTTCTTACCTTCTGCCCGTCTTGCTCCTGTAAAGCCAGCTTCGGCTTTGGTCTCCTCTCCTTTATAAGACACTTGTTTTCAAAAGAACACTGCAAAAACGAATTTGAGAGCAGGAACTCAATTAAATCTTGCTGTTCAGTCCAAGCAGCCATTTTCTTGCACAAATGTAAGCGCTGCACACAACACGAATCACAAACAAAGATATACCACCTCGAACACCGCGAGCCACGCTCCCTTGTAGCGTCACTGCAGGCCAAAATTTCACAGGCAGGGAGCAACCCAGGGAAATCCCCGTTCACGTTAGAAATACATTCTTCCATTTCCAGAGGAAGTAAAACTACTTTACAAATATGAGGCGTAACTAGAATTTTAATTCATATAACATGATATGAAGACTTCCTTTACAAATGTAATTTTTTTAGACTTTCTGTTTACGCTACAGTGTTGGGTGAATTGACAAGACCATCATCACTCTGACTAGAAAACGAAGTCAGAACTACAGTACTCCGTAATTTTCAATTTTACTTATTCCTGTCGAAGAAAGGAAGGAAAACGCAAGCTTCGTACAAAATATGGAGAATGTACAATGGAATACAATTATTCCTGTACCTAAACGGACTAATGTTTATAAAAATGCTAGTACACCATAAATTTCCAACCCTGGCGGAAATACAGTGTTGCTGATATTCTATTCGCCATAGTGGGTAACACCGCGAGGCCGGCCTCAGGAGCACGTTATAAGCATACGTACAATACTCGTAAGATTAGGCTTCCTGCATTTACGACCATGCGACAGAATATGAAGAGATGAGGCCCCAGCAAATGTGCCTCAGTCTGTGGAAAGTCCGTATACTGGACAGGGTTAGAATGTTTTTGTAATTATCATAAATGAAAATTCCGAACTTTTGTATTGCATTATATATGTTATCTTGAAATAAGCTAAGACAACTTTTAAAAGAGTAATTCTGTGGGTAGGCCCGGCCTCCTGGCCTCATAGGATGCTTCGCCACTGCAGCAGTGATGGGACTCAATACACTGACCACACATCCAGGGTGTCTACAATTTCGTAAAAACAAAATTCCATGACTTTTCCAGACAAAGAATGAAAATTTTCAAGACCAAGTCATTAGGGCAATTTGTATATTTAAGCATGTATGTAAGAATGTCACTACATTTTAGCTAAACACGTCACTTAGAATCCCACATAACAGTTTCTTTTTTTACAATATTCACTTCACATGTTAAAAGTAACATCCTTCATCCTTAGCCATTTCCTGCCTCTGGCTGGGTCGGTGCACACATCACCCTAGGGCCCTCATGGGTCCCCTAGGGTGGCACATCATCCTAGGGCCTTCATAAGACTCCCTGGGAGGACCCTAGGGCCTTCATGAACACCCATGGAGGACACATCACCCTAGGGTCTTCATGGGTCCCCTGGGATGGCACATCACCCTTGGGTCTTCACTGACACCCAGGGAGGATACATCATTCTAGGGCATTTGCGCAGTTTAATATACGTACACCTTGGGATGGCACATCATCCTCAGGCCTTCATGGACCTCCTCCTGGGAGGACACATCACCCTAGAGTTTTCATGGGCCCCCTGGGATGACACATCATCCTCAGATCTTTGTCGACCTCCTGGAAGGACACATTACCCTAGGGCCTTCATGGACTCCCTGGAAGGACACATCACTAGGCCTTCGTTAACTCTCAAGGAGGACACATTACCCTAGGGTCTTCATGAGTCCCCTGGGATGGCACATCATACTCGGGCCTTATGGGAGAACACATCACCTTAGGGCCTCCATGGGCCCCTGGTATGGCACATCATTCTTAGGTCTTCATGGATCTCCTGGGAGGACACATCATCCTTGGGCCTTCATGAACTCTCAGGGAGGACACATCACCAAGGGCCTTCATGGGTCCCCTGGGATGGCACATCATCCTCAGGCCATCCTGGACCTTCTGTGACGACACATCACCCTAGGGCCTTCAAGGGTCCCTTGGGATGGCACATCATCCTCAGATCTTTATGGACCTCCTGGAAGGACACATTACCCTAGGGCCTTCATGGACTCCCTGGGAGGACACATCACCCTAGGGCCTTCATGGTCCCCCTGGGATGGCACATCATACTCAAGCCTTCATAGGCCTCGTGGGAGAACACATCACCCTAGGGCTTTTATGGACACTTTGGGATGGCACATTATCCTCAGGCCTTTATGGACCCCCTGGGAGGGCACATCACCATCCTGGGAGGGCACATCACCATCCTGGGGGTTCACAGATCACATATTAAGAACCACTTGCATAGACCATTCATATGCAGTTCTCTTTTGTATGCAGTTATTTACATTGCTTTTCTACTCTTTTATGTTAATCATAGTGAGAATCTGGATCGAAAACAAGCTGTTGTTGGCAATGTAATGGTCCAGAAACTTTAAATTTCCTGTTTAAAAGAAAGAAATTCAGACTCAACCATATAATCTGTTATTGTCGCCTAATAATATTACAATAATTAAATGAAAAAGTCTTTGACCAGTGGACTAAGTGGCAATGGGAGATACAAAGGGATAGCTGTTTTAAGCAACTGGATATCACTTGACGTCAATATTTATGGTAATAAGTTTGTATATAATTTTTGAAAATGAAAAAATAAATCAGCTCATACTTACCCACGGTTTGGCACGTTGAAATCAGTCTAGTATTTGATATCACACCAAATTCTTCCACCTTAGAGGCAAGGAAGACACACGTTGGGGCCAGAAGTAATGGATCAATGCACTTCAATGAATTCCTGGCATAAAAACGTTTGAAGTATACAGTAGCTGTTGCTATAACCTGTTGGCGGGATTTCAAGTGTTCCCCTAAAATCTGAATAACTGAAATATTTAAGGGAAAAATCACATCAAAGCAAATAATCATGGATTGTTTAACAACTACCGTGCGTCCATTTCGATCTGCAGCCAAGAGATTGGGAGAAACGTGGCGGGCGGCGCTGACGGAGGTGCCGACATTTGCGGCCTGTAATGCCCGCATATTTTTATGGACATATGCAGACATTTATATAAATATTGCAAAACTAGCACTAACCTGTGTTATAAGAGTTGTTCAAAGTGATGTCCACCTACATTCACACATTCCTGGCATCGTTTGATGAAATTTTGATTCACACGCAAAAGTTCTTCTTCCGTAATTCTTCCTAGGAATATAGGCCCTATTATTCTTTTGGCACTTACAGCACACCACACACCAATTTTTACATCGTGTAACGGAACTTCGTGTATTATTCGGGGATTTTCAGTGCTCCAGTATCTATTGTTCTGTGAACAAACATGACCACGCAAGTGAAACCATGCCTCATCCGAAAAAATTATTAACTGTGGATCAACAATACCATCTACAATATTCTGCAAAACCCATTACAGAAATTTACTCTACTTACGTTGTCAGGGGGCCGTAATTCTTGCACTATAGAAACTCTGTACGGTTTTAATTTTAGTAGCTTAGTGGCAGTAAGTGCTGATGATTTTGACATGCCCATCTCCTGTGAAACACGGCGTAGAGGTTTGTTTGGAGCACATTCTAACGCTGCACCAATTTCATCGAGTTTTCCTTCGGTTAGAATCCGTCGTTTTTGCTTAGGTGTTTTAAAATTTAACGATCCAGTTTCTCGTAATTTAAGGACAAGACGTCTAACCGTATCTCTATGTGGAGGTGAAATGCCTGGGAATTTCTGTACAAATTTCCTACACACGTCTCGACACGAGTCTGTTTTCACGTAAGTGTCATACATAAAAATTATTTGTTCTAACGTGAACCTTGCGGCTGGCATTCCAATCGTCTGACTGACACAACACACATACACACTGCAATAACACAAACAAGTAACGGCAAGTAACCAAGAATAACACTCTTACGCACAGTACGAAATTAACACGCTCTTGGTTTACATCTGCCTGCCACTATATTCACAGCTCTGTAGTCGCGAAGGAACAAAAAACTTGAGCTAGGAGATTTTGGATTGCAAGGAAGCTCACGAACACCATTAGCTTTTAACGCTTCGTCTGCAGCGTAATCTTGATACAGTGTTGCACATTCGAAACCTCCAAACGATCCCCATCGACACAAAACTCTTTCAAGGATATAAACTTAAGCAGGACGTTACTGGTCAAAACTATGATTAAAATGTTTTACAGAGTATTATCTGTGGCTCTTAATATAATTTCTAAAGCGTATTTAGTTGTGTATATAAGGGTGGAACTTGGAAGAATTACAGAACTTTTGCGTGTTATAACACAGGTTAGTGCTCGTTTTGCAAGATGTCCACAAAAATAAGCGGGCATTACAGGCCTCAAATGTTGGCATCTCCGTCAGCGCCGCCCGCCACGTTTCTCCCGATCTCTCGGCTGCAGATCGAAATGGACGCACTGTACATATACACTTTCACTGACAATCAATTCTTTATGATAAATTCTATACCTTCATTTCATGCAATATATAGCACACAGAGCAAGTATGTTAATTTTCTCACGCAGAAACTTTTGTTAGCAATAGCATGATAATTTTGAGTGCATATGAATTAAGAACAGTAGCAAATTCTTTATACATACTACCTTAAAGAACAGGGTTCCCACATGAACTCTAAATGTGTATTTTCCATCAGTTTTCCAGAATCTTCAATACACAGTAAAATACTGTATTAAATTTATTTTACAATCGGTTCCTCCATTTCCCCTCATGGTTCATGTGGCAGGTTAATCAGTACCCTATGGATTTTGGTCAATATGAGCATAGCATTCTATCCGTAATATTACCGATAAATTTACCACAAATATATTTATAAATAGCCTGTAATTGATTGCAATTTTTTTTGCCATTTTTATGAATAAAAACATGTAATCCATATGCCATGGATGTGTAAAGTAAATATTTAAATACCCAGTTAGTTTTTCAAAGGCAAACCCCATTGCAATCACTTAGTTGCATGTATTACTTCAGTAGGTGAATGAACTATTCATGTTTTTCAAGGAACATTTGTAATTTTGTATTGATACAGTAGAGTACTGGTTATTGGCATGAGTAAATTTTGTATCAGCAGTTTATCGGAATTGGCAACAATTTCGTATCAGTTCACTTTCTGATACCAATAACTACATTAATTAACCCTTAGATGCCGAGGCTGATTTCCCAGGTATTTGCACTAATGCCGAGCGTTGTTTTCAGTGAGAAATTTGAAAATCTGCATGCTTCTAAAGAAATTTTATATTTCTGGGACTAAGAACGTTAGAGGTACAAATTATACCTTGTTCTGTTCAGTATACTTTGGGCTATAATTCTGATGGGAAAAAAATAAATTTTCCATAATCAGTTAGAAGAAGAAAAAGGGAAAGTAACTATTCTTTACACAAAATTTGAAATTCATCGGATCCCTACGCAGGCCAAAAGGTACCTGCATAATGCCTGGTGTGTTTGCCATTGATATGGGAAAATTTGCACACTTATTGCTAATACTTCCGGAGAAAATTTTTTTTTACGCACTAACGCCGAGCATGTTTTAGTGGGAAATTTGAAATTCTGCATGTTTGTACATGAAATTTTATATTTCCGGAACATCACCCCCTCCCTCCCCTAAATAGTAACACTAAACTTTCATGACATTAAACTTTACTAATTGTTAATTACATACATCTAGCCTCATGCAGAACTCAAAACATTTATACCCGATCATTATCCAAGTTACAGTATGTTAAAAAAGTAACATACTACAAGAAAAAGCTGCTTTGGACACCGGTGTCACAAACCGTCCTTAAGGCAAATACCTGTTGTGACACACGTGTCACGGCCCATCCTTTAAGTGTTAAACAATAAAATGACATCTCTGAGCATATAATGAAGGACTGTAGTTACAGGTTTTTGTGGCAGTCAAACACTTTAACTGCCACAAAAACCTGTAACCATAGTCCTTCATTAACTTGAAACCTCCATTCTTGAAACTGTATTTTAGTGAAGAAAATAAAATTTCAAACACATCATATAGAGAACGAATTATTTCACATTTTTTGTCAAACAGAAGTTAACAAATGAACACAATATCAAGGTACTAATTTACTATCCTTCGGACACATTTATTTACTTTTACAGAAGAAACTACTTACCGTAATTAGTTCCTGTAGCATTGTCGAACATCAGGAAGGTGTTTTGTGTGATTTGGGAATGCTTCAGAGCTGAAATTCATGTTATTCGTTGAAAATCAATTCTTCGATGGAGATAGCGTTTGGCCCGTACATCTGCGTATACCATGAAGTTCGTACACCTTCATACACCATCACCTTCATACACCGTCGTGACTATCATGACGCGTCGTGATTGTGTTTTGTTGGTATCCAGTGTTTCGAACTGCCTGCGTTTGCGACGAGAGTTAGAACTGTGGATCGAGGGTTTGGAGAATGACGTGTGGTGGGTGTGTTGTAAAGTTTGTGCCGGGTGTGGACAAACGATTGGCGCTAGCCGCACGAACCATTGGCGCGTGGATAGGTTAGTAGGGCCACGCAAAGGTTTCAATAGTTAAAAAGATAGCCCCCGGAACCATTGGCGCTAGCCCCACAAACCATTGGCGCGTGGATAGGTTAGTAGGCCACGCAAAGGTTTCAATAGTGAAAAAGATAGCCCCACGAACCATTGGCGCTAGCCCCACGAACCATTGGCGCTAGCCCCACGAACCATTGGCGCTAGCCCCACAAACCATTGGCGCGTGGATAGGTTAGTAGGCCACGCAAAGGTTTCAATAGTGAAAAAGATAGCCCCACGAACCATTGGCGCTAGCCCCACAAACCATTGGCGCGTGGATAGGTTAGTAGGCCACGCAAAGGTTTCGATAGTGAAAAAGATAGCCCCACGAACCATTGGCACTAGCCCCACGAACCATTGGCGCTAGCCCCACAAACCATTGGCGCTAGCCCCACAAACCATTGGCGCGTGGATAGGTTAGTAGGCCACGCAAAGGTTTCAATAGTCAAAAAGATAGCCCCACGAACCATTGGCGCTAGCCCCACGAACCATTGGCGCGTGGATAGGTTAGTAGGCCACGCAAAGGTTTCAATAGTGAAAAAGATAGCTCCACGAACCATTGGCGCTAGCCCCACGAACCATTGGCGCTAGCCCCACGAACCATTGGTGCTAGCCCCACGAACCATTGGCGCGTGGATAGGTTAGTAGGCCACGCAAAGGTTTCAATAGTGAAAAAGATAGCCCCACGAACCATTGGCGCTAGCCCCACGAACCATTGGCGCTAGCCCCACGAACCATTGGCGCGTGGATAGGTTAGTAGGCCACGCAAAGGTTTCAATAGTGAAAAAGATAGCCCCACGAACCATTGGCGCTAGCCCCACGAACCATTGGCGCTAGCCCCACGAACCATTGGCGCTAGCCCCACGAACCATTGGCGCGTGGATAGGTTAGTAGGCCACGCAAAGGTTTCAATAGTGAAAAAGATAGCCCCACGAACCATTGGCGCTAGCCCCACGAACCATTGGCGCTAGCCCCACAAACCATTGGCGCGTGGATAGGTTAGTAGGCCACGCAAAGGTTTCAATAGTGAAAAAGATAGCCCCACGAACCATTGGCGCTAGCCCCACAAACCATTGGCGCTAGCCCCACGAACCATTGGTGCGTGGATAGGTTAGTTGATTAGGTTGGGATACATAGTTAAAATTTGGTGTCAGAACGCGAAAAATAAAGTTAAAAAGAAATAGATTTGATTAAGTTTGTCGACGGGCTTTTCTTGGGTTCCGAAGGTTGAAACACTGCATAACAATTGAAAATCGAGAAAAAACAAGGCCGATGCGTCATTCCTACGCGTTATTATTTACGAAGGTGTGCGCGCCATGTTGTGTGTGAGGCAAACGGAAAGGTAGGAGGAAGTAGTAGTCGTAAAGTGAAAAATTGCTCTTACTTTCATCAAACCAACGTCAATACACGTTCAGGAATGTTCCGCGAAGCAGATACGTAAGTTTGAATGTCAAAAATTTGGCAAAAGAGAAGCCGGACGAGCAATTATGTAGGAAGGTGTACTCGCGATATTGTGTCTCAGGCAAGGGAAAACACCTACCAGAAAGACGTTCTGGTAATGTGAAAAATTGCAATTAATTTCATCAAAACAACGTTAATACACCTTCAGGAATGTTCCGCGAAGCAGATACGTAAGTATCAATGTCAAAAATTGACGAAACCAAAAAAATAGAGGTGTCCGAAGGATAGTAAATTTTTACCCAATATCAATTAATCCGTAATGTAAAATAAACATATATCTTAAGCCTATATCTTCAAAGTAGCTTCTCTAAAGCATGTTACTGAAGTTAGCATATTGTAAAGATACAGAAAAAAACTAGGATAATGCTTTATCAAATATTTACCCTACAGCCCAAAAATCAAATTATGAAATTTCCAAAACAAGACTTCTTCCCTCTCAATTAACAAATCTAAAATAAAATGACTTACAGTTTGCAAAGAAAATAAATATCTTCTGATACTCTTCTTCAGTCAAAATATTTAAATCATGTTGGCGCTCTCTAATCAAATCTTGCTTATCCAAAAGCCACTGCTGACTGAAAGAAAGAAGAAAGTTTGAATCACAGTTTTATATCAAACTATGACAACATTATGTTTTATTTTCCACTGTTTTCTGAAAGTTCAAATAAAAAATCATTCTCTAGAAAACACAAAGTAGTCACCAAGCTGATGACGTTATGCCCTAAATGAGCTTGCACATGTACCGTTCTTTGCCGGGATAGTTTTCAGCAACAATGCAAATTCCGGCAGTGTGTTTTGCATGGACCGACATAATCGGGGATCTCGCCAATACCTTGGAGGCAACGCACAAAAGCCTTATGGCTCCTGCCCTGCGTTGCCAACTGCTCGATAAGAAGCTGCTTAATCTGAGAAATTGTGCTAGGATCTAAATAATAACAACAATGAATTACTATTATTGATAATTAGTAACAGTAATTTATTATTATAATTGGGTAATTCCATGTCATGGAATGGGTACCTGGGGGAAAGCCTGGGGGGTAAAGGCGGTCAGGGGCATGGTGCTGATCACATCACCCCCACTCACGACCGGATCAAGAAAGTGTGGGGCGTTACCCCCACACCCCCTATACGCCTTCATGGCGTGGTGCTAAGCACAGGGGAGCACTTTACCTTTTTTTTTTTTAATTCCATGTCAAATCAACCAAGAAAAAATAAATTTTGGAATTTGTTGTCATGGATTTGACTAATTTTTGGTATACACGTTTCTAATCATCTGAAATATAGAAAACATTTTTTTTCTTATTTTTCATGTTGCTGGTTTTTGAGTTATTGAATTTTGAAAATTGACAAAATTGGACAAAAACCGCTCACCGCTAAAACTTTAAATAGAATTTGCAGGAGACCTGTTTCAACTACAGGGCTGGGCATGGTCTCATTTTAAAGCTTATGAAGAGGGTTTTCATTTGATATACAACATGCTTGGTTTTTTGCGAAAAACAAATTTTGAAAGGTTTTTCAAAATTTTATTTTACAATTTCCAAAAAACGAAATTTTCAAAAATTTTACACATATTGGTACACATCTACACAAGGTCCAGTCCAAATTTCAAGGTGGTATCTCTTTGGTATCATATGAAAAGTGAATTCCTTTCAAGACCATGCGAAGATTTAAGTTAACATATTTTACATACCTAACCACATTATAAATACAGAAGCATGCGAATATCAAGAAACTGCTTAGTGATACAGAAAGTCTTTCTTTGATAAAATGTATGATGCTTGTGTCATCTCCTCTTGCTTCAGCTGGTATGTTCTACTAGTGGTTGTTACAGGGTCCACTTTGCAAAGGACTGCATGTCTTGGGATTTTAAGAACATCTGGTCACCTTGGATAACTAAATGACTGTGCTGGACCACAAGGATGCAAGAAAGACATTTGCACTTCATGTTCTATAGGCTATCATCTTTGGAAAGTACACATCCCACCCACCAATTGGCATCATACGCACACGCTACAAAACCTGTGATGTGTTCAAAGGGTACATTTTCAACATCTGCATTAACTTTAACACAATGTACCAAAGTTTCTTCATATGCAGAAAACACTTTAGTCTCCACTTTCTCTGTGCTTACTGGTATGAATGCATGAAACCTCTGAGTCCCTGTTACAGCTACCAAACAGTGTCTGTAAAAGTCTCTCTTCTCTCAAATATTCGTCACTTGTCACATAAAAGAAAGTTATTGATGGAATGTTCTCCTGTCCCCACTCAAATAGCTGGAGTGGTGTCATGATTTGGTTTGAAAGAGGATTCTGGAGACTAGCTTTGGCTGCCAGCTTCTTTACTGTATTTCCAATACCATCACACATTCTCTTACCATCTGCTGTTGCATAAAAATGCCACTCAGCCGCAATGATGGTTGCTTAAATTTGCAAAGTTTTTGCGGTTCTTATATTGCGCTGCTGAACCATCAGATAAGTAATATATTTTCTGTAAGTTTGGCAGACAAATCAATTTTCAAGAAATCTAAAAGCTTTCTTTGGAAAACATGGACAAGAACTGCGTAACATACACTTCAGTATGTGGGATCAAACACGGTGGGTAGCTCACTCATCATTCATCCTCGATCATGGAGCAACTCGCTATTCATGGTCAACTTGATGGTAAGGTGTGAGAGGTAAAAACTATATGCATAAATGGCAAAACACAACACTTGAGTTTTATACCCTCAAAGACTGGATCAACATGGTAAATAGAAAAGCATACCTGTCTCTGTCCGTAGATGGACTTCCCACGATCAGCAATTATGATCGTGACTGTACGGAGTTTGACTTGCAACTCGCCCAACGATTACTCGCTCAATTGTAGTTCTGCCCCTCTTAATGTGCGCTCTAAAACTGACCAATGACCTCTCTCCTCCCAGATATTTATTATGCTCCATTTGGCTAAGCAATCTAGTCAGTTACCCGTATCTTCTTCCTGGTTTCACCTGTTTACTTGTTTACGCCATTGATGACCAGGAAGAGCTTAAGTAATGTCTGACACTGCATTCCTGATTGTCAAGTTCCCCTCTGGAAAATGATGTCTGGATAACAGGGATTTAGAAGTTCATTGCATTGATATTTCTAATTATTTCATAGATTGTTATGACTGTGTTGTGAATCAAGCAGTCTGAAAGGAAGACATAACTCTTATGTAATATCTTCATTGTCCTTAAAATAAACTACAAATGGATGAACTGCTTCCATTGAGTTGTTCAGTGGAACCCTTGTACATCATCCTGCAAAATAAATGAGTCATTCCCAGCAAAATCTCATGTCACCACAACTTCATCATGAACTAGTGAACTTTTCTTTTCTGAAAAATATACTGATTGCTGTTTGGCTATCAAATCGTGTCTCTTGAGGTTGATCAACTGATTTGAAAAATCTTGGAACAAATTCCTTTGTGGATTTAGTAATTGTCTCAAAAGAATAGCGATCCACTGATATCCACTGCTTGTACAGTATGCGCCAAAATATACAGTACTGAAATTAAAAGACGAACATTACATTGTTGTCATCTGTGAGTTTATTTATCCTGAAAGAAACACTAACATACCCACTATTAGCGAGTTATAACTTCCTTTATTCTACTGAGAACACGAGCGGCTGGAGCTATGCCCCATCGACAAACGCACATGCGCGTTCGAGGTGCGCGAGTTTCAGTACTGTATATTTTGGTGCATACCGTAGGTTATATTTTCAATCATCTCTTCCTCAGGGCTTGTTAGCAAGGCTTCCTTGAAATCAATTATGCTGGGACAGGAATCACACTAGAAAACACTTCTGTTGTGGTACCCTACACATTATGTAAATGGCGGAAGTGTGCTAAGGACTTGCTGATTGGCTCCGGAGAAGATTGTAAAATTCTGCTGGACATCGGGCTGCTGGCTGATTCTTATCTTCACACACAAGGAAGAGGTAGTGTCAAAGTTCAGGACTGACATGTGCAAGTGCAACTTCAACGTTAATGAAGAGAAAATACTGGAATAATTATCTGACGCTTGTTGCAAGCCATAACCACTGTGCTTCACGCGTACCAACCCAAGATGTCTCGTGCTGTGGCCAAGGAACTCGGCGACCGGCTGGAAAGCTTCGAAAAGCAGGTGCGTGGCGAGCTGGACAATTTCAAACGAAAAATTGATAGTGAAACACAGTCAAGAAGCAGGGATCTAAGTGCTACGTACGATTCCGAAGGAATGAAGAAACTCAAAGACGAGCTGAGTAAATTGGAGGCACGGTTGGAGGAAAGTTTCAGAGTGCAAAAGGACGACTTCCATTATTTACTGGATAGGATAGAATCGCAAGAATAGGCTGGATGATTTGAAACAATATTCAAGGCGTGAGTGTCTCCTTATTCACGGAGTGCAGGAGAACGTGGAGGAGAAGGTCCTGGACTTATTCCGAAATAAGATGAACGACATCAAGAGTGACCAGATCGCGACGTGCCATCGTTTGGGAAAACCAAACCGTAGCATAGCCGAGGCCGTGCAGGAAGGAAAATGCTGCATTATTGTTAAATTTGCAACCTACAAAACCAGGCACTCACTGTGGTCGGTGAAGAAACAGCTAAAAGAAGCCGGGTCGCGAATCTACATCACCGAGTCGCTGACTCCAATGCGACAGGAGATGTTGCGGGCAGCGAAAGAGAAGTTTGGGTGCCGCACGTGCTACACGGAAGATGGCAGGATCGTGGTGCGCACCGCTACCGGCAGGAAACCTACTATTACAAGAATGAAGGAACTATCCCGATTGGCCCCAGAGCCTTACCCCTCAAAACACTAGACCCATAAACAAGACTGCTCGGACTCCTTAGCCACTTTAACATTAGTAACCGGTTAACATTGAAATACTTTTAATATTTATTTTATTTTTATCATTCTATATTTTATTATTATTATTATTACTAGTTATTTTTTTCTCCCCACAAACTTAAGTGTATAATCAACGTGTATATCGGTGATGACCATCCTAATTTTATTTCTTAGTTATATGTATTATGAGCGTGTGTTTGAAATCGTTTCCCTATTATGTCCATTGTGTGTGTCTTGTGTGTCAACCATACCCCTTTATGCAAATGTTTATGTTTCTCTGCATGTGCTCAAGTGCTCCGCAAGTGTTTCGGTGTGCGCTACTGGGAATTATTTCATACAGTTTTCCTTGAGTGATGTTTTAGCGTCAAATATATCTGTGATTCACGAACATCCAAGACGTCACAAGAAGGCAACATGTAAGTACCCGAATTTCCTTATGTCTTTCTTCTCCCAATTTGCACCTACATTCATATTTGAAATAATGCTAAAATGCGCTATGACGTTATGGAAGGGAAGGTTTGATTTCCCTCAAGCTTGCAACAAATGGTACCGGTGTCTTTGTTTTCTCCCTGATGTCGAGTCCACCGCCTGAAAATCCTGCAACTAACGGTTTCCTCCCCCCCAGTCATTGGCCCCCAAGGCCACCCTTTCTGACCATCGCTCAAGCGAACGTCAGGTCCTTGTCGTCACCCAAATTAGAGGAGTTGGCGACCACGTTACTCGAGTCGGCTTTCGATATCTTCCTGGTCACCGAGAGCTGGTCTTTCCGCGAAGCCCTCGCCTCGAACCTTCTCCATACCGGGTTACACAGCAATAAAAAAGGATAGAACAACAAAGGGTGGGGGTGGCCTAATCTTGTACTACCGCAAAGACCTAAATGTCAAGATCATTCCCTCTTGCAACGAAAATGATGACAAAGTCGAAATGATTAGCGTAACTGTGAAACTCCAGCATCTAACTCTGGGAATAATTGGTGTGTACAAAGCCCCTAATATATCGTATACAAAATTATCGTGCCTAGAAACGACGATCTCGGAAGTTTTTCCACTCGTTCACAAATTACTTATTTTAGGTGACGTAAACACGGATTTCCTTTCTCCCCATAAACCAGAAACAGTATATTTACAATCAATAATCGACTCTTTCGGCATGGTTCAGATCATTAACCGACCAACCAGAATAACGGAAACCACCCAATCATTCCTCGATGTGGTAATAACGGATGACCCGGGTCTTGTACGTGCATTTAACGTAACCACTCCCGTTGGAACGTCCCACCACTGTCTAGTAAACGCGACACTTGCCACCGAAAAACCAAAATTAATTAAACAGTTTATCAAATCTCGAAACTTCTCTACCCTCGACAAAGAGATATTCGATAGGGATGCTACAACAATTGAATGGATGAAAATTGATAGCTTCGACAAAGTAGATGATAAAGTACACTTCGTTACTCAAAACGTAATAAATCTCTTCGACAAGCATGCGCCCCTTGAAACTAAATTAATAAAATCAAAAAACTCTCCGTGGATATCCGAAAATACAAAACTGCTCATGAAACTCCGTGGCAATGCCCTAATAAAATATAAGCGCACAAAATCCCAGGCAAACTGGGACTATTACAAAGAACTGAGAAACTTCACCACCTCAGCCCAATGGCAAGAAAAGAAAGCATATTTTAATCATCACCTCCGCTGCAACAATAACAGCAAAGAGTTGTGGAAAAAAATAAAAACGTGGGGTGTATATAGTAAAAATATGAACAACGAGATACCTTCCAACCTGAGAAACGTAGATTCAATTAACTGACATTTTTCTAGCATATGCAGCAAAGCGAATGTCTCAGAAAATGCCGTTAATAACACTCGAGAGTTCCTTGATGGTAACACTTTTAACGAAACCGCTCAAACTTTCCACCTGCAAGAAATAAACGAAGCCGAAACAATGAAAGCGATAAACGAAATATCATCCAATGCATCTGGTAATGATGGAATACCTATAAAAATGCTTAAACTGTTATTACCGCACATCTTACGTCCCCTGACGCACATCGTAAATTTCTCATACCCGACCAGCTGGAAGACAGCACATGTTGTTCTGATACCAAAGAAAAAGTAATAATGTCCCTGAATGACCTTCGACCAATAAGTCTCTTACCTATATTTTCCAAAATCAATGAAAAAATTGTTAACAAGCAAACTCACAAACACGTTAATAACCTAGATCTGCTTTCGAAATGTCAATCCGGTTTCCGTCCCTCACACAGCACGGCAAATGCTTTACATAAAGTAACTGACGATTTATTACGATCAATCGACAAGAAAATGGCAGTAGCGTTAGTATTACTGGATCTCACTAAAGCCTTTGACAGGGTCCATCATGACCTGCTTTTGAGCAAATTAAAATATTACAATTTTTCACCTCCTGCTCTCCGATGGTTTAGATCGTATCTGAACAACATACAACAGAGAGTTTTCATCAAAAGCTGCGACGCCCCCTCTTTCTCGCACCCTGCCATTGGAAACTGGTGTCCCACAGCGATCCATTCTAGCCCCTCTCCTCTATACCATTTTTACAGCCGACTTACCTACCGTAATCAATCACAGTAAAGTTCATTTTTACGCAGATGACACTCAACTACAAATTCCTTTTCCACCAAAGGATGCAGCCTTAGCTTTTCTCAATGATGATTTATCCAACATCAATACCTGGTGCAAAAGTAATGGTCTAAAAATAAACCCACAAAAATCAACTTTCTCTCTTATTAGTTCCCGAAATAGTCTCTGATAAATCCTAACGAGATATGTATCAAACTAGACACATCTATAATCCCTTATTCAACAAATGTGAAAAATCTAGGCGTCATTTTCGATGAACACCTTACCTGGGATATTCATGTCCAAGAACAAATTAAAAAAAGCTTAAGCCATGCTAAGATCGCTGTACAGCTTTAATGAATGCCTAAAAACAGAGATTAAAATGAGACTAGTCCAATCACTTATCTTTCATTAACTGGACTACTGCGACGTAATTTTTGGACCAAATCCATCCGTTCGAAACAAAACCAAAATCCAGAAAGTCCAAAATTCATGTTTCCGTTTCGTGTACCATATAAGAAAATACGATCATATCCTCCCAACCCTAAACGCAAACAAAATGTTGAACATGACCAGATGCCGAAAATTACATCTGTGTTGTTTTGTTCATAATCTTTTACAAACCAAAACACCTAGAAACCTATTCCAGAAATTAAAATTCAGAAGGGAAATACATGATTAGCTACAAAACAAGGGGAAAATCAAAACTTGAACTTCCAAAGCACGCACTAGTGCTTTTCGAATCATCATTTACATATTCAGCTGCAGGAGCGTGGAATGAACTTCCCCTTCCATGACGTCCCTCACTAATCGCAACAACTTCAAAGAGAAACTAAAAACTCTATTGTTAAATGAACAATATCTGTGTTCCAGCACTCACGAATAGTAGCTCGCATTACTGAACCAACTTCCTAATAACAAGTATTTTCATCTTCAATTTGCTAGTTTACTTTTCCCCTTACATGTTGCAAACCCTTAACAATATTTTGTCCTTTCTCACATATTAAGAACATTTATGTGTTTTTTAAACATAACATTAATATTAATTTGTATTATTTTTAACCATATCACACCAAGCACAATTCTGTCCATTAATTTGTGTATCCTTGTGTATTTCTTTTCAATCTTTTTATTATTATTATTATTTTTAGTGTGTAGATGAGCCTTTGTTCTCAATTTTGTATTTGTTCTTTTTGTGTCTTCTTTATGTTTCTCTCTTTCTTCTTTGTTTGTTATTGTACAAACATTTAGTATGTAGAATGTATTTAGTATGTATATGTAACCATCGGGGTTAGGTAGTAGAACAGCCGCAGGCTGAACCTCGCCCTTTAATAAAGGAAAATTGAATTGAATTATTTTTGAAAGGCAATTTTGGTATTTTTTTCATGGATTTTCATGTCCTGGGAGAGTTATTTTATTTAAGCAAGCTCTAGCTATCATTAGTTTAACATTTTGATGAGTGGTACAAACAGATATAGTGTGGGTACCATTGGATCCTGCTGCTATCATGCAACTCTTTGGTCTTAATTCTACAAATTTTGAAAACCCAATCTTAAGTAGATCTAAAACTATTTGATGTAGAGAGCTCAAATTGGTCTCATTCTTTTCAGCTCTTAATGAGCTTTAATTTGAACAAGACTGTTGTGACATGAATATTGCTTCTGTATTTATAATGTGGTTAGGTATGTAAAATATGTTAACTTAAATCATCGCATAGTCTTGAAAGGAAATCACTTTTCATATGATACCAAAGAGATACGACCTTGAAATCTGGACTGAACTTTAGTAGATGTGTACCAATATGTGTAAATTTTTAGAAAATGTTCGAATATTTAATCTTATTGGAAATTGTAAAATAAAATTTTGGAAAACATTTCAAAATTTGTTTTTTGCAAAAAATCAATCATGTTGTATATCAAATGAAAACCCTCTTCATAAGCTTTAAAATGAGACCATGCGCAGCCCTGTAGTTGAAACAGGTCTCTTGCAAATTCTATTTAAAGTTTTAGCGGTGAGCGATTTTCTGTCAATTTTCAAATTTCAATGACTCAAAAACTGGCCATGAAAAATAACAATAAAAAATATTTTCTATATTTCAGATGATAAGAAACATGTATACCAAAATTTAGCCAAATCCATGACATCACAGGTTTATGCACTGGTTGATTTGACATGGAATTACCCAATTATTTTTCCAATGATTGTAATTTTAAGTTATGCATCTATATTCCGAGATGAGTTCAACATTGAACTAGAGAAAGTTTGAGATGATTTGTCGATTACAAAGCAGAACATTGGCCCAAGTTCCTTTGGTCTTATGGGGATTTCATCATGCTACGTTCGCAATTTTTACATGGTTAGATTTCAATTTACGTCTGTTAAAACATACTGCAGAGTTTTAGTGATTACTTACTGCATGTTTCCTTGACACTGTCTTTTAACTTCCAATATACTCCCATATAATTCTATACTTGGCAAACGCCATTTGCTTACTATCATCTTGGATACAAACTGCTTGTTTTCTTCTTCTTCACATGTGTGAGGTACGAAGGGGTTTCTGGTATCTGCTCACAAATTCTACCCACTTGGGTTTTCTCTTATCACACATTACTATGGCAACTTTGCGTTCAGACATCAGACGAGGATTGCCAACGTGGGAATGCTGCTTTCGTGGTTAGGTTTGGTTTCTTTAGCATTTCCTTTATAATCCTATTGACAAAATTACTATTCACTTTATATGTTCACATATAACCATCCTCCGATGTCATTACAGCTGTTCTCAAACACGAAACCCCTTTGAGCCTACTGTGAACACTCAAGAAGAGGAAAACAGCTACCGGTTGTAGTCTGTGTTTAGCATCAAGTTTGCGTAACTGGGATTCATGTGCAAGATAATTCCAACATCTCATTTCACCTATCCTTCAGACTTTATTGAAATGAAAACTGTGATAATTACTTTTAGTAAGGTTCCAAATTACATTCACATTCATTCCCATTACTTTCCGATAGTTACCGATGCTTTTATAAACAGAAAATAACTTGCCCATCGAAAGAAAACATGCTTACATAAGGTATTTTTAAACTTTTTCTTTTTTCACCATTAATAGCTACTTTCTTGGAATCCAAATATTGCTCATTACCTTAAGGAAGGTTCAAATTTCGTGTGACAATTACTGCCAAAATTCTACGATAATTTGTCTTTCTTCCAGCAAATTTTGAAAAAAAAATCATAAACAATTGGAACCGTTACCGTAATTTTAATGCTAATAGCCCTAAACCTGACCTGCCTAACCTAACAATGAAAGCATGTAGGAACGGGTAACTGTTCCGATTGTTTTATGATTTATCCTAGCACAAATACTATTTATCGTAGAATTTTGGAAATCATTGTCACATGAAATTTGAACCTTCCTTAAAGTAATGAGCACTGTTTGAACTCAAACAAAAACTTATTTATGTTGAAAAAACAACTTAAAAATTACTTTATGCAAGCATGCGCACTTCCCATGGAAAAGATATTCTCCGTCGACAAGAGACAGTAAATATCGTAGAACGTGGGAATGAATGTAGAAGTAAATCGGAACCTTAGTAGAATGCATTTAGGGACTTTATTTCAATGCTAAGAGAACCAAACCTAACCTGCCTAACCTAACCACGAAAGCATATATTGAACAAAATCTTAAGTAATCGCTAAAACTCTACAGTATGTGTTAACAGATGTACATCGAAATCGAACCATGTAAAAATTGCATTCGTAGCATGATGACATCACAATAAAACAAAAGGAAGGTAACAGTTTCATACATCGGAGACACATTTCTTCAATTTTACACAAGAAACTACTTATGGAAATGAGTTTCTCCAAGGTTTACAACGTTAGTCGAGGTATTTTCTTTCATCGTGGAGTATATTTGACCGGGAAATCATGTATTTTTCAAGAAAAATATCTCACCGACGCAAAATTGCCACTGCTTTCATTTGCTTGCCCTACAACAACTGGATGCTGCGTATGTTTGATGATGTAAGCCCCTGTCAGTGTTTCAACCTTTCTTTTTACTATGCTTGCCTAACGTGGTACTATTATCGTATGAGGGAAACACCTACGAATCATATATTTCGGACTTCTTTACATTGGTAACGTGTTATTTTCGAATGTGGAACATTTCTTAAAGTGAAATAATGCATATCAATGTCTATTTACGAGTACTTACTGTTATTTGTTGTTTCTAATCTGTAACACATTATGGCCGTGATGGCATACTGGTTTAGGGGGCGTTCTGAGTGTGTTTTGTCGATTTATGCAGTGTTGCAACCTCGTTCACCAGAAAATATCTACTTTTGTGCCCAGATTTGAAATTATGCTAAAATATCGCAAACCATTGACGTTAGCCCCACAAACCATTGACGTTAGCCCCAAAAACTATTCACGTTAGCCCCAAAAACCATTTTCCGTAAGGTTAGGTTAGGTTAAGTTAGGTTAGGCAAGCATAGTTAAAAAAAAAAAAAAAAAAATACTCGACACATCATGTTCTAGTGAAAACACGGCGAGGCTGAAACACTGGCTACGGGGTTGCATCATCTTAACACACGGAACATTGCACTCTCGTGCAGAAAGCAAATGGCGGGAGCAGAAACAGCATGTCGGACAGAGATTTTCGCAGAAAACAACACGCATTCACATTAAAATGGATCAAATCTACATTCAGGAACTTCCACAATGCTAAAGAAAATGATTTCCGTAAGTACTTTCTCCTGTAAGTTGAAGGAATCAGTTTCCCTCATACGATAATTTTACCCCTAACGTAACCTAACTTTATCGGAAATGGTTCGTGGGGCTATCCGTGAATGGTTGGTGGGGCTATAGGTCAGCTACCGTGCATAATGGTTCTTGGGGCTATCCGTCAGCTACCCGTGCATAATGTATAATTTCCACCGGTGACGAACATGATAGTAGATATTTTTCGGTGCAGAAGGTTGAAACAAAGCAAACCCACAACGTGAGTCAAGATGTTCCCGCCATATTGTGTGTTTCAGAAGCGAAGAAAGGAATAAAAAAAAAGCACTCAGAATGTGAAAAATTGAATTTGTTTTCGTGTCAAAAGCATAATGGCACCTTAACTATGTTCCGCAATACAAACCATGCAAAATACAAAATATCCGATTTTAATGTGTCTCCGATCTATGAAACTGTTACCCAAAAGGAACTTGGGCCATTGAACTATGTTAAATACATGTACATTATTAGATCCGAAGTAGACAATCGAAACTTGGACCCCAGATTCTCTACCGACCAAGTCGAAAGGTTGTACTGAATAAAACAAAAAACAAACACACACACTCAAACCAAGAGTATAAAATGCAAATTCTACTTACTAATGAGAACTTTGCCAAAAGTTTCCAGCCATTTTTCGATCAGAGGTTACTACAGTAGAAATATTCTGCAGAGTAAAAAGCCAATTCTAATGTTTTCCATTATATTTATAGAAATCGGTTAAATATGCACTGGTTCAAAAACATACCGGCAACTGCTTTTACCAAAGTAATTAAAAAACAATCACAGTTACACAAATAAAATCTGCCAGATACGCGTCATCCGGTAAGTTTGCTACATTTTACACAGTCATTTGTCTGTTGCAAAGTTGGAATATGGGAAATCCAGTACAGCTAAGTGATCTCACATAATTTCTATAATAGAGTAGAGTTATTACCCGATTTAGAAACAAATTAAAATTAAGGTAATATTTCAGATTTTATATTTAAATATTTCAAAATATTAACTATAATCTGAACAAAGAGTTATTGAAGTTATTTATTATTTTGAAGATTTGCCTTCATCTTCCGGATTTAAAGATGGCTGAATACATGAAAAGAACTCTTCTGCTGCTCCTAACACCGCAGTGTTATGAGGAATTTTTCCTCAAGTTTAACTTTTTACACGGTGCGTATGTTGTATTTTTAGAAGGGACATCTTTTTACATGTCCATATTTGTGGAGTTCTTTGAAAATTAAGAACTGATACATGCATATGTACTTTCCATGTTGTCTTTCATAAGGTGGTCCCATCCACGTATATACACGCACGATCTTTATTTGTAGTTAGATAAGAATGAATGATGAGGCACTAGATGAAAGGAATAAATACAAAGTTGTGGAATATTAATGCAACTGCCAGGAATTATGTTTCAAAGAGAATCAACTTCAATACCTGGTTCTCACCTAATGTCAGTGGGCAGGCAGCACATAGGAAATTTATAAACATTGGTGTCAGTCAAGAAAGAGGAAATCACGTCCGAGTGGTTTAGTTATGCCATTAGCAAAGGGGAAGTAATGAAAACTGGTATGATATAACTCGGATTTGGTATCAAGTGCAATGGGTCGCATTAAAGCATACTGCGACGATCATCTAGACTACAGAGATAAGTTAAAACGGTAAAGGTTCCGATAGTTTTATGATTTTTTTTCAAATTCTCCTAGCAGGAAGACTGGCCCAAGTTCCTTTTGTTTTATTGCGATTTCATCATGCTACGAATGCAAATTTTACATTGTTCGATTTCGATGTAGGTCTGTTAACACATACTGCGGAGTTTTAGCGATTAAGGTTTTGTTCAATATATGTTTTCGTGGTTAGGTTAGGCAGGTTAGGTTTGGTTCCCTTAGCATTAAAATAAAGTCCCTAAATGCATTCTACTAAGGTTCCGATTTACTTCTACATTCATTCCCACGCTTTACGATATTTACTGTCGCTTGTCGACAGAGAATATCTTGTCCGTGAGAAGTGCATAAAATAATTTTCAAGTTGTTTTTTTTTTTCAACATAAATTACTTTTTTTCGAGTCCAAACATTGCACATTACTTTAAGGAAGGTTCAAATTTCGTGTGACAATGATTTCTAAAATTCTACGATAATTAGTTTTTGTGCTAGGAGAAATCATAAAACAATCTGAACTGTTACCCTGTTTGGATTTCGAAAAAGTTACTTATATTGAAAAACAAGTTAAAATTTACCTTACGCAAGCATGCACGCTTCCCATGGACAATGTATTTTCCATTGATTGACATGCGACTGTAAGTATCGTAGACTAGTGGGAATTAATGTAGAAGTAAATCGGAATCTTAGTAGAATTCATTTAGGGATTTTATTTGGAGCAAATTTAGAATATAGAGAATGTCTCGTTAATATTTGGTATACTAACTAAATTTGGCCTTCTAATCAAGAATCTGTTGTTAAAATTCAGGGGTCATGTCTGGAAATCACAATAAAAGCTGATGTAAGTTGAGAATTTTTTTACTTTTAAAGCTGAATCGCATTGTTTAATGAACAAAATTTTAACTAAGCTTGCCTAACCTAACGTAAACTTACCGGAAAGGGTTTGTGGGCCTACCCATGCATGTTTCTTGCGACTACCCGACCGGAAAAAGTTTTGTGGGGATATCAGTTACATCTTTTCCCAATGAGCACATATTGTAACAAAATATTAATTTTGTAGCACTAGCTTCCGAGATGCGCTCACTCCACAAGATGCAATTTTTCTAGAAGAATGCTCGAGCACCATTGCCAAACCTACCTCTAATCAAAGTCTGCATTCCACGTGCTCTTCTCAACTAATGCTCTGCAAGTAACGAAGGAACCGTGTGGCAAAGCTGTAGACAGCGCAATGAATGCCGAACGTCACTTGTTCATATCATCAAACATGGTTATTATGTTTATGTATGGAGAATGATTGCGATAATGAAGAACGTAATTTTGCAACATATATACACGTGGCCCCAAAACCTTAACTCCAGATACGTTACCAGGACTGCATATTTTGTGAGTATAAGAAGTAGGAAAGGAATTGGAGACATTCTCTATATTGTGCATTCATACCTTTTATTTTAATGCTCAGAAAAACAAACCTTGCGTGCCTAACCTAACTAGGAAAGCATACATTGAACAAAATCTTACGCATATCATAGGCAAAAATGGAAAAATAACGCTCCCCACGCTGAACATCATCATGAGAAATTTAAAGAACTTCGGAATATTGTTAAACGAGGGATTCAAAAAGCATATACACATTATATTTCAAGCACAGAATATAACATACTTCATACCCCTAATCTCATCTTCAGCTTTGCCAAAAATATGAAAAAACAAAAAAGAGCAGAACCTATTCAATATCAAGCTAAAGTACTTTGTGACACACTAGAAGTAACAACAGCGTTTACTAAATATTTGCAATCGGTGTACCGGCAGGATGATGGAAAAAATAAGACTTTGAATATTCAATCTTGCAGTGAAATCGATAAACTAAACCTATCAGATATTAGTCTTAAAGAAATCGAAGATGCCATGAAAAATCTTAAACCGAAAAAATCTATTGGTTCCGATAAAATTCCACCTTACATACTTAAAGGATGGGGTGAGATACACAAATACCCCCTGCACATAGGGTGACCAGACATCCTCTTTTATCCGGATATGTCCTCCTTTTTAGGTGTCTGTCCGGCGTCCGGGCGGATTTTTTAGAAATCTGTAAATGTCCTCCTTTTTTGATAGCATCCAGTGGCGCAACCACAGGGGGCATTGCCCCCCCAACCTTGTACGGAAATGAGTTCTGGGGGGCAAACATTGACGGCTAAGTGTTCCAACAGAGGGGAATTACCGCCCACAACTTCAAATTTTATGCAAATAAAAATACTTTTCGTAAAATTTTCTTGCTCGCTTCGCTTGCAATACCTGCTTTTCTTAGTCTTCTCAAGTTTAGGACTCTAGTTAGGGGATGGCGGAAGTCGGCTCTGGGCGCCGAACGATCTAAATGAAAATAAGTTGTAAAATTGATAGATCGATTTGTGGTTGTAAGTCCACAGAATGGCTAATCAGAAACTAGACCTACAGTTTAAAGTGGGATCCGAATCACTCTGCCATGTGCCTCCACCGGGTATCGAACCCAGGACCCCTTGATCACAAGGCTACGATGTTACCACTACACCATCGGGGAGGCACAAAAGTTGTAAAAGAGAGAATGCATGGACGTCCCATGAAATTATTTGCACCCTACTAAATCAATATTGATTTCAGTCTGCAAGAAAAATTGGATCCAGATTGGGCACGTTAAGTATTCGAGCAATGCTCACCTAGCATCTGGGAGCTGAACACGATCATTTTCCCAACTGAGTCATTAGTGGGGTGTGCGGAATCCAGAAAAGCCGGTACCGAGATAGGTAAAAAGAATTTCCCGTTCCGATCTCAACTTCGGGGAATGATTTCCACACTTTTCAGGATCCCGAACAGTTAGGAACCTTCAAATGGTCATTTTTAAAAGTAGTTAATTCTTGATGTTTTCTGCATTGTAAGTGTCTTGACACTTCTCGAAAATTGTAAAAAAAATAATAATAAAATAAAAGTCAGTGACGGAAAATTCGTGATTTCCACAGCGTCGGGAAATTTTTAAACATTTCCAGTCCCAAAAATGTCCCGGCTTGATCCAGAAATCGCGATTCTCTCCCATCCCGACCAAAAAAAGTTCTGTCCCGCCCACTCCTAGTCATTACATTAGTATGTATTATTTTAAGTCGTTGCTTTGCAATCTGAGACTTCTGAAACACGTGTAATCTGAGCAGTTCATTTTGGATTGAGTGATATGGTTTATTTTAATTCGCTTTTTTGCCTCCTTTGGCTAATCGCAATGATGAGGATGAGCGATGATATCATGATTTTAATGAAGGGACACTCACAAAGAACACTCGTGCTCAAGCTGGGATTCAAACGCGGGACCTCTGGCATTGTAGCGTAGTGTGCTAACCACTCTGCCACAGACGTCGGCCAGTTCATTTTAGAGTCAAATATATGCGACACAAAAATGCATAGTGTGAATTTTTATTATTAAGTCATATTTACTTTTATCAAATAACGAATGATGATGATCTAAGCAAGAATATATCCAGCTTTTAAAGGATGGAAGAAACGAATATGAGGTAAAGTGTAAGGTGGCTGTTGTTGAAAGAGTGCAAACATGTTCGTGACATTAAAATCACATTTCCTGACACAATATAAACTACCTAAAATTTAAATTTTGTTTTTGGAAATAAGTTAAAGTGAAGCTTACTTGTAACATTTGCATTCACATATGGGGATATTACATTCTAATATCCAAGGATTCGAAGAAATAGTAAAATTCCATGCTTCAAACTATAGATATTCTTAATTATGGTTGTCATGTTAAACAATAGATTAGGAGATTGCTTCTGTTCCTCAAAATAGGAGGAATTTATTGAAAAAATCGTCAGAATTATCTGTGAGTAAAGTGTTGGTAGTTTTTTTTATTTTTATATTGATTAAATTATGAGTAATGGCAAAATGTGTTCCCATTTTTTGAGGTGTCCTCTTTTTTATGACTTTGTCCTCCTTTTTCACGATGCTATGTCCTCTTTTTTGAATGTATGTGTCTGGTCACCCTACCTGCACACGCTGTTCAATCTTGTACTTTCCACCTCAACATTTCCAGATATTTGGAAATTAGCAAAAATTACCCCGATACTAAAAACAAATAAGCAAAATGATGTAGAGAATTACAGGCCTATAGCAGTCCTAGCAGCACCTGCCAAGCTTTTGGAGCAAATTCTTTACAAGCACATTTCTTTTCACATACGATCAGTGATCTCTCCTTATCAACATGGTTTCTTATGTAAAAAGTCTGTCTATATCAACCTATCAGAAATCACTCATTTTATCGCAACCGCGATGGATAGCGGAACTCAAGTAGATGTAATATACAGATTTTTCGAAAGCGTTTGATACCGTAAACCATAGAATCTTAATAGAAAAACTGAAATCATACAATCTATCGAATCCGATGTTACAATTGTGTCAATTCTACTTAACAAACCGCAAACAGTTCGTAACGTTTCAGGGAAATACTTCCGATGAATTTGAAGCTACATCCGGAGTTCCCCAAGGCTCTAACCTTGGTCTCTTATTCTTTTTCTTGTACATAAATGATCTTCACGAACATCTGAATCAATCGAGTAAACTACTTTTTGCGGACGATTTAAAAATATACAAAAGAATTTGCAGTTACAGTGACTGTACCGAGTTACAAGCGGACATAAACAGTCTTGTGGAATGGTGCGAACGCAACAAACTAATCTTAAATAGCGAAAAATGTTACCAAATGTCATATACTCGAAACACTACATCAATAAAATACGACTATTGCATAAATAAACAAAAATTAAAATGGGTAGAAACAATCAAAGATCTAGGAGTTCTGTTTGATTCTAAACTTAATTTCACGCGCACGTTAACTTTGTAACAAACGAGGCTTATAGACTTCTGGGATTTATAATGCGTACATGCAAAGAGTTCAAAAATGTCGGAAGCTTAATGATGCTTTATAATGCTTACGTTAGAGTGAAAATTGAATATGCAAGCATAGTGTGGCACCCTCAAACCCAGCAAGATATAAACAAAATAGAACAAATTCAAAGTAAATTCTTAAGACACTTAAAGTACAAACTAGATGGTATATACCCTCAAATGGAATCCCGTGAGAACCTTCTCAGATATTTTAACCTAACAAATCTCAACAACAGACGCATCATGAATCAGCTCATTTTCCTCCACAAAATTTTAAATAATCTCATTGAAGCTCCTTCCGCCCTGTCACAGCTCGACTTCTACGTCCCCTCAAGTAAATTACGACCGAGAAGGCAACTCTTCAGCCTCCGTCGTAATAGAACCAACGCTCTTACAATATCCCCAATTTGGAATATGTGTAAAACATTTAATGATACCATCAAAGGTGAAAACAGTGTGGACTTATTTTGCCCAACCGTAATTTTGAAAAGGAATATACTAAAATTACATAAATTACGGTAGAACCTAAGATTTATATGTTTGTTAAATGTTTTCTGTCTATATACTACATTCATCTGTGCAATATTTCAATATTGTTATCACAAAATTATTGTATAATGAACACCATTAATGGGTAATATACCTGTTGCGTTCAATTTCTGAAATAAATAAATAAATCGCCAAAACTCTGCAGTGTGTGTTAAGAGAAGTAAATCTCATTCGAACCATGTTAAAATTGCATTTGTAACATGATGAAATCGCAATATAACAAAAGGAACTTGGGTCATTCCAACTCAGAATTTTAATAGGGAAGTAATTGCCTTAAATTTTATTTCATTATTTTTATACACAAATACATCTCATGTTTGTTCACAAAACTGTCGCTTTTATTTTTAATGAAATTGTAATTGTTAACAATGCATTGCACAATTGTTTTACATATACAGCTTTGTTTTTCTTACACCTATATTGCAGAATAAAAGACGAAATGGACGATATTCAACTTGTCATCACGCAGTGTACCTTTTGAAGTGTATGATTTTTGCATGGCTTCGGAAAAGTAAAAAAGTATGCATTCCTCACATGATCACGATAATCATATGCGCTATACTTACCCAGCATATTTTTAATGCAGGGTCTGATCTGCTTGCCTGAAATATGGCACAATGAATTTACGGGGGAAGTTATTGATATTATCATCCATTGAAAGTGGCTTTACACCAAAGCAACTCATGCCAGCGTATCTCATGAAATTGGTTGCCTGCGATAAATTGTCAATTTATGTATGCATGAGAAAGTACATAAATTGCCAGTTGCCAGGTATTCCGAGGGAAGTGGGAAACACTGTTGGTCACACGTGACTTCTAGATAGGGTGATGTTTTGTTCTTGTTATGTATGTTCGTTACGGGTGATATTTTGTTCTGGTTATGTATGTTCTTTACGTTCTTGTACATTTTTCCATTAAGTTACACTTATATCAGCACACATTTAATCAATTACCTATATTTGGTACTGAATATCAGGGTAATCGATGCTTTTATGTTCATGCTCGTGAGTGATCAGCGAGAAGCTGAACCTGCCCCACTGAATGAAGAGAGACGTTATTATATTTTGTATTATTTTTCTTTTGGCAATTGACAGAAACAAGCCAACATTTAATAACACCCACCGCAAGAGAGTAAGAAATTCTACTGAACTGAGGCTGAACGCACAACTTATTTTTCCCGAACAAACTCTTTGTGCCTTACAGTAAAGAATTGGTCATGTGTTAAATGTCTCAAAGATGATAATGCTCATAATAGACAGTCCTAAGACCACAATTCGCTTCTTGACACAGCATTTTTGTCCAAGGTGCAATTTGACTGACAGTATTCAGTTGTTTATCAGTAGAATTTTCTGTTACTTCATGTATAATATTTAATTCTTCTTAGTAAAAGTGAAAACTTTTATAATTAATATTACAAAACGTAAAAATAAGTGCATCAAAATTGTTATATAAATTACACAGCACTACTAAATTTGATGACTGCACATTTCTGGACAAGTGTAAAAAGCAGACGTCACATGATGTCCAGGGTATGCTTTTTGTGCATCGAAGTGCGGAATTTGGCCATAGATTACTCACATTAGTGTAAGCCCTCATCAAAATTAAGATATTATGAACAACTAACGATTTTACAAGATTTGCTAAAATCCTAATAAATTTGATTATTACACATACTAAATAACATTGGCAAAAGATGCCCCCTTAAAGCCAATATTTCAAGTTTAGTTAAATATGTTTTTCATGAACTGCATTCTCAGTCTTCAGGAAAGAATGGAAGGTAGAGGGAGCTTCAATTTTCATTGCAAATATTTCCATCAGTTCAGTTTATAGTACCACACAATTAACCATAGAAAGCAACTAGTTGTTTTTGTACAAATTCTTTATCACATTCTATAAAACTGATTAACAGTTTCATGCAATAAGAAGTTTCCAACAGGCGGTGATATTCCCTCCCAACTGCTATTTTTTTCAATATATTATTATGCGTGAAATTTTTGAAGACTCAAATATTCTGTCTGATCACCAAGTTTTATAGGTTCGAGAATATTGCTTAAAGTTTGATGTAAACCCACTTTATGCTCATCATAGGCTAATTGGAACTGAACCTACTTTTTAAATTTGGATCTGAACCACTGCACAATATGCTTCCAAAGGGGACCGCACCAGAAAAAAGCCCTTAAGAAAATAGGTTCCTGTTTTCTTTGTTTATTCACTTCATTCCTCACTGATCATTTAGTTTACTGTGGCAATGGGAGCATGGACATTTCCACTTTGACATGAAAAACGTTTTGAATCCATTCATTTTACGGATAATGACAAACATTAGATGTGCGAAATATCTCTGCAATATGTGTTTCGGTTCTCGAGAAACACGCCTTCAAACATCGCTGAAATTCACCTCCTACGTCACTGATTTGAAAACGTCCTCTGCACAGACTGGGGTCCTCTGACGTCATCACTTAGATATGCGTGCAGGCAAGGCTTCTGCTCGTCCCATCAACTTAGCATGAGCCGTGAAAGCGAAAGTCACTTGTTACTTTGTAAAACAAGTATCTTATAACTTCCAGAGCAAAAATGTGTGCTCCGTTTCTTGGAGATTAATTGTGTCCTAAAAGTATAGCAGTATTTACTAAATTCACCAACTCAGTACAGGGTTTTCTCATTAGGCTGACATAGCAAAACTTGTAACAGTCAATGGCTGAACCCGTGAACAGCCTTGTTCATTGTGAATACATAAGTTGGTTCTGACTGGCAACAACCTATTGTTATAGGAATGCCTTTTCTATAATTACAATTATTTTCATCATAATATTTTCTTCGCAAATTATAAAATAACAATACGTTTAGAACACTCTGGGTTACTTGCCAATTTTTGCAATATAAGAGGTGATACGGTATAAAAAGGTACGGGGAGTTTTTAAATTTCCTGTAGTAAATGACAGTTTTCTTCAATTAATATATATATATATATTGTAAATTTTGTATTTATCCTACTTTTACGTTGCAGGAGAAACCCTTCTCCCCACACACACACACTACCACCACCAACAACCAGCACAATCTGAGTATCACCCAACCTGCCCACGATACAAGACGAAATTTTTCGTCTGTCCTGTCTCATTTTGAAAACATTCGCTTGTCCCGTCTCCTTTTATGAGATGAGATGGGAAATATCTCGTCTTGTGAGCAACACTAACGTTAACAATAAAAGCATCTCCTAGCTGTCCCCAAAGTCTTGAGCAAACATCCCCTAATGTAACAATTTCCGGTTCAATGAAATGTCACTCACAAGGAAACAGTCATGCCCAGGTCGAGAGTCATACCTGGAACATGCGACTTCCTCAGATAAATCATGAATTTTGTGTATAATAATTACAACGCCAGTTCATTCGTGGTAATTCTGAATCTGCAGTTTGGTTTGCATATATAAGCAGGATAATATCCTTTTTTCGAGGCCTCGTAGCTTCGAAACGAGGAGTCAAACAAACAAAAGAAATCATTAGAAAAAGTTATTTTTGTATTTATAATCTCTATGGCACTGTGAAAGTTTGTACGATAAGTCTTTGCATACGTTGTTAATTCTATATTTTTCGAGACTTGAGACGAGAACGAGAATTGCCCTTCTAAACTGAGACGGATGTTTATAAATCGAGACGAGTCTGTCGATGAGACATTTACAAATAAACACGAGACAGACATTTACAACTCAATGAGAACAAGACCAAGGCTGCCATGTCTTGTCCTGATAGGATCCTTAGTGGTGAGGTTGTGAACCAACCAATGAGGCGGCTTTTTTCGCAGTACAAAAAGTCCGAATAAATGTTTATGAACAAGCGGATTGAACAGGTAATCTGGTAATTTTACTGAACTAAAAGGGGTTTGGGGGGTTGGACCAGTTGAATCCCCCTTAAATACGCCCATGGTTATAAACATTATTTCTTTGTAATAATTGCACATAAACTAAGTATTGATATGTACCTAGGTGCTGTGCAACTGATGTAATCTTCTCAGTGTATTTTCTGTTATCGGCACAAAAATATTTGATCATAATTGCGCAACAGAAATGAAACACAAACTGAAATTGCTTTATGGAAAAGTAAGGTAAATAGGCTTTATAAATAAAGTGAAGAATGTGAAAATTCTTATTTTGCACTACATAGGTTACGGTAAATATGAGTTTAAAAAATATTTTTGAAATTTTGGTCAGCAACCAATTTTACAAGCAATATTTTTCGCATGACCTGAGAACACACACACACACAGCTGAACCCTTTCATTTATCTTGCACGTGAGCAGCAGGAATATTTTATAGAAGAATGATCATTACAAAGCATAGCTTTTCTTTCCACTATCTCTCCTTCTTCCATTATTTAAATCTGTACAGATTTGTAAAACTGCTGCACGTGTTCGCTCACCGTGGGCTACTCCCAGTAAACTGCACGCTCGAAGCAAATGACAAACAAGCTCTCTCTAAGTAGTGACGTATTAACATGGCAGGGTGTGTTTTCAGCGCAACGCTAGCCTCGCAACTTTGGAAGTCTCGTTTTTGCCTTAAACTGAACACAGAGAAACGCGAGAACTTGCAGGAGTCATTTTTCCAGGGTGTAGTTTTTAAAATTGTAAAAAAACAACTCCAAATGTTCTGAATGTATCTACAAGGTAACCAGAAAAGTTTTACCGTTCTAGAGCAGTGATAAACAAAGAGCAATACAGTGGACAGTACGTACCTTTAGGTTTCGAAGTAATCTCCATCAGGATCCAACACCTTTTGCCAACGTTCCTGCAGCTGCACAATACCCTGGTGATAAAACTTGGTGGGCTTGAATGCAAAGAAGTCCGTGAGTGCATTCCGCAGGTCTCCCTCACTTGCGAAGGATCTCCCACGGAGGTGGTTGAAACAGGTGGTAATCTGTTAGTGCAAGGTCCAGTGAATATGGTGGATAGCACACCGTCTCCCAGCCAATTTGCTGAAGGGTCTCCTGGGTCCTCTTTGCCACATGTGGCTTGGCATTGTCGTGCAGGAACGGCACATCCTTGCGATTCACCAATGCCGGCTCCTTCTGCCACAATGCACGGTGAACCCTTTGCAACTGCTGAGAGTAGAGGTCAGCAGTGATGGTCTGACCAGGTGGAAGGAGCTCGTAATGCACCACCTGCCGACAGTTCCACTATACAGTGGGTGCAGAGGTGGTCTTGAGGTGTTAGGAACAGGGTCATGTGGCGACAACCAATGTCTGGTATGCTTGGGAGTGTCATAGAGGACCACTTTTCGTCACCAGTGAGCAAGCGATCAAATATGGGTGTGTTCAGGTGTCGAGTGAGCAAGGACAAACAGGCTGTCACTTGTTGTTCCTTGTTGGTTGCCGACAATGTGTGGGGTACCCATTTGCTTAACTTGTATGACTTCCCTATCCCATGCAGGTGCAGTCTGATTGTTTCAGCAGAGACATGGAACCTTTCTGCAAGCTCATCACACGTTAGACCACTGTCCTCCTCGATGGCTGCTTTCAGGGCCTCGTCATCCAACACATGTGGTTGTCCACTGCGAGTTTCATCCGAAAAGCTCACATCTCCCGAACGGAATTTCTGGAGCCAATGCCTGGCAGTGCGTTCGTTCACGGCATTCTCCCCAAATGCCTGGCCAATGTGGCAGCTGACAGGCCCAGTTTAAAGTCATACAAGAAACACATGCGAACAAGCTGCTTCGATACCTCCATTTCTCTTCCGACACTGGATGGGCTATGACTGCTGTGTGTGCGCAACGTGCCTGTACTACTGACAGTCGATGGTCAAACTAACTTGTCAGGCACGTGCGTCATTTCATTTCCTCTCTGTGAGTGCATGATTAATGGGGCGTTAAAAACGACAAGAACTTTTTTGGTTACCTTGTACAAGGGAATGATAGAGACATTCTTCACCTATCAAGCAAGTTGTCAGCCTTCAAAAGAAAGTTGCTGCTTTGGCATAGAAAATTTGAAGAAAGAATCATTGCTGAATGCTTCCTACATTGAGCATGTTAGAAGAAACAGGACTACAGTTTAATAAACAAATCAGATCTGGAACATACATGTGTCTCAATTTCATCTCCAGTTCGAGGAGTACTTTCCACAGGACACACAGCACAACTGGATCAGGGCAATGCAGACCCTCCACCAAATTTCACCACAGCAGAAGAGGAGCAGCTTATTGATCTTTCCTCACACATCACAGTGAAGACTATGTTTTTTCTGCAACATTGCCTGAATTTTGGAGTTCCTTCAGGAATGAGTATCCAGAGTTAAGAAGGCTTTGTGTATTCTGCTTCCTTTTGCGACTTATCTGTGTGAAACTGGATTTGCAGTCTTGGCTGTAATCAAGTCGAAATTCAGATCAAGAGTAAATATCCAGAATGAGATGCACCTTGCCTTTTCCAAATATGTACCAAGATGTGATAAACTGGGATACCAAGGAAGCTCATACTTTTCGGCTGACTTTGCTAAATATTTCAATATGCCTGTTGTTAAAACCTGTTATCCAGGTTTTCTTACTTTTTCTTGTGAATATCAAGTTGCTGAGTGAATCAACACCAGCTTATAAACATTGTAAATCACATTATATTTTTATAACTTGCATGTGTACCAACAGTAAATAAACATATCAACAGATTTTATGTTTGTATTTTACGGTCAAGTATTTACACATTATTATTGAGGGGAGGTACGTGGAGATTTTGGCAGCTCACGGGGATCCACGACAACAAGAAAATTCCTGCTCTAATCTTTAAAACATGGAAGTCAGCTTGGTTTTTCTGTTTAGAGTACTATATATTGCTTATATACAACAGTGCAAGTACAGCTTAGAATTGATCCTTGTTGAGTGAGGTACCAGACTAAAAATTGCCTTCCCAACTTCAACTTCTGGATCTGCCATTGGTTTCCAATTGCATATGTTAGTTGTTCCAATTTCCCCTAGGTGTAAAAGAACCTTAAGCAGTGCACATTACTCCTATGATGTGCACAGAATGGTTACTGCATACTGTGTGTAAAACAGTGCAATTCTACAGAGCATTCCCTGACATCCGCTTCGAGACTCGGCGGCAAGCTGCCCGGCATCAGCACTTGTCTTTCCCGGTGAATGGGTCAGCGACACTCGCTAGAGTCTGTTATTAAAATTACAGTTTTCATATTGTGTACTAACCTTGACTACAGAAGGTGTTGAAAATGATGTCCCTCTGCTGCAACACATTCCTGGCATCTCTGAAGGAAATTGTCATTTACACGTGCAAGTTCGTCTACTGTAATTCTCCCGATTTTTCGTACAATACTCTCTTTTAACTCACGGATGGTGTGTGGATTGTCTTTGTATACTTTATTTCCCCATTTTTCTTTCCATTTTTATTCAGAACTGACCCTGTTACTCTAAACTTTTTTACGAGGTTTAATATAAGCGACTGTCGTGGACCCATTCACCGGGAAAGACAAGCGCTGATGCCAGGTCGCTTGCCACCGAGTCTCGTAGCGAATGTCAGGGAATGCTCTGTAGATGTATTGGCTGTTCATCACTTGTTGTGGATAGTGCTTTCAAAATTGATTTGTTATTACAGTGAATTATGTAAGAATAAAAGTGTTACTCTCATTTATCTTATTCATAATTTTTTTTTTTCAGTGCCATGTTTGAAATCAACGTTAAGCAAATGCTTAGGGGCAGGAATAATTGCTGGTTCCATGATGGGTAAGTGTATATTTTTAGATAGTATTTTCGAAAAAAGAATGTTCCACAGACCTGTGAAATTGTTATGTAATTTTCTTCCATGAAGGAGGGTGGATAAATAGACTTAACTTTTGCTTGCTGAATCAGATTCTACATTGTTTTTCTGTATCAAGTAAAGTTTTTGGCACTACAGCTGTGTTATTTTCTGATTATAAAAGAAATATGCATACAGAGAGAACATGAAAGAATTGAAATATCCAAACCAAACAATATGGTAAATGATGTAAGACTGTACCTAGGAACTTTTATATTGTTTATTTATTGAGAAAATTCCATATACAGCACAGGTGGCCATTTTACACTGAAATTGTCAGCAATGAAAATGCAATAATAATAATAGGATCATTCCATGCCAAATCGACTGAGGTCTGAACCTTGACATCTCAGAAATCGATAATTTTTGGTACAGTGGTAGTACCAGTAAAGTTGACGAATTGGGATTATGTGTAGTCCAAAAATTATAAAATAGACTAACATCAAGACATCACATGAACCACTCAGCATATAGTTGTGGTTATAACATGGAAGTCAACAAATTTAGCAAATTTCGCACACATACAATACAAAAATTTAATTTCCATGGGAACCCATGTCTGTCCCATTATGAAATTTTGCACATTAATAGTGAATTGATTTCTTCAAATCATATATTTTTTGGAAATAAAATAAAAATGGTGTTTTTCAGATTTTCAAAAAAACTTTTTTCAAGTTTTTTAAAAATTACAAAATTCAAATACCACACTGATGTTGCATTTCAAATTAAAGCACATTAAAAGCAGAAGAGAATGACACCAATTTGAGCTCTCTAGGTCAAATAGTTTTTGATCTACAGCTGTTTAAAAATTTCAAAATGTCATCAAATTTTGGGATTTTTGCTTTTTCGAAAGTCAATAACTCAAAAAGTATGAGCAGAAAAAAACTGAAATTTGGCAGTTTTTATCCAAAAAATCTGAACCCTTAAGGTTAAAAAATAATTATTATCGGTTGATTTGGCATGGAATGAACTATTATAATAATAATAATAAGCAAAAAGATATTAAAAGATAATAAAAGTAACAAAATAACACAAAGAGAATAGCAAATTGACAAAAAAATAAGCAAAAGATATCACTATTTGATATTATTTACAAGCATTTCTTCTAAAAGAAGACCGAAATGCAAACTCGGAGGAAAATATATCGATTCTTGATGGGAGATCATTGTATTGTGTGGCAAGTCTGTAAAAGAGGAATCTTTTTTGAATTTGTAGTCTAGGTTTCTTTGTATAAAATAATCTTGTGTTGCGAGTTGGCAGTAAGTAGTGAATCCAAGCCTGGACATTTATCAATTTGATCTAATAATCATTCATCATGATTATAGTGATCACCCAAAGGTGCACATTTTTTTTTTTTTCAATAACAGTCGTTTCAATGTTTGAATTGCTGTGTGGTTGTAACATATATCCCTGATATGCACTGACAGTAATAAACACTAATCTAGACAGTAATTACCAGTAATCTCACCAGAAGCTTCTGGCCATTGGGAGATGCGACGATGACAAAGAAAAATAATAATATTTCATTTTAAATATTGTGAAAGGTGGCCCCCCAGTCCCTGGTTTAAAACCGGTCCTCTGGATTACTTCCCTTGTAAAATCCTTTGACATTTCTCCTTCCACCTCACCCTGGGTGCCAAGCGAGCAGATTATATTTGCGCTAGAATTACGAAAGGGGGGTTTCACATAACATTTATATTTTTAGTCCCTAGGTTCGTTACACATGTCCAGAAAGTGAATAAACAACTGGTAAAAAGCAGTACTATTGCTCAGGGATTTTAACTTAGCAAATCATAACATTATCTTGGAGGATTGATTATATGGGTTTATTATACATTGTTATATATACAAATTTACATAGTTTTTCCATGTGTGCATTGACCAAATCAACAAAACTGTTAAATCAACAAAATTGTGCACCTATGGCTTACACCATTAATGATTCCTTTACCGCCGAGTTAGAATAACTATCTCTGCGGGCCTACCCTCAGCTTAAACAATATTCCGTTCATTACAATGCATTTCCTTATGCCTTTACTCTTTTCTTTTGGGCATCAATTTTCGATACAGAAATATCCAGATTTTCAAAGCGTTTCTAAAGGGGACTTTGGGACAGCAACAGGGGTTGGCTTACACCAAATGCTACATTCTTATAACCAGTCTAGCCACAAAAAGTGGACTAAACTCGAGGAAACGTTCCTCGTCGTCGAAAAGATGGGGAAACACTGTTTTCTTCTAAAGCCCAACTGGCCTTTTTTATAGTCTGGGTGAACGTGGACCCCGTAGCAATGGAATTTCCCACTGCAACAGTCTTTTGAAAGACAGCTCCCCCAACTGGGAAGCTAGAAAACAGGGGAATCTAATATCCAGTAAAGCATATATGCTTACATGCAATAACATAAAAGTACACTCATGGAAACATATTACTTAAACCTACACCTTGTAGCTGGCCAGCAATTTATTAATGTAAAAGAAAAAAAGAGCCGATAATTTTTTACGTGGGGTTGGCAACACTGATGAAGTTGAGCATGCCCTATTATTCTGTTCTTGCTACAGAGATAGAATCGTCAGTGGGGTTGCATACGTGCGAGTAGCAGTAAGGTGAAATGGCTGTCGTAATACAAAATCCTGCCAAATGTGAAGAGAGATCTGTCATACGATTTCTGAACGCCAAAGGACAGAATGCAGGTGACATCCATCGGGAATGTGTGCCATTTATGGACCAACAGTGATGAGTGAAGAGAAGGTCAGGCAATGGTGCAGAGAGTTTCGGGAAGGGCTTGCAAATGTCCATGGCGATGAGCGTAGCGGAAGACCTAGTGTTCAGACGGACGATCTGGTGGAATGTGTTAACGAGAAAGTGTGTTCCAATCGCTGGTTCACAATATCTGAACTCGCCAAAGAGTTTCCAGAAGTGTCTGCATAAACAGTGCATCGAATTGTGACCGACAACCTGAAGTATCACAAACTGTGTGCAAGGTGGGTACCAAAAATGCTGACAGACGCTCACAAAGAGCAAAGAAGGACAGCTGCATGTGATGTTTTGGCCCGCTGGGGGAGATGGGGATGACCTCTTTTCGCACATAGTAACGGGGGATGAAACGTGGATATCGTACGCCACTGGGGAGTCGAAGCAGCAGTCAATGCAATAACGGCACTCTAGTTCTCCTAAAGCGAAGAAATCCAAACAAACACCATCAGTTCATAAAATCATGGCAACCGTGTTTTGGGACCAAAATGGTGTGATTTTTGTGGAATTCTTGGAACCAGGATGAACAATTACAGCAGAGGTGTATTACGAAACACTGAATAATCTGCGACGTGCCATCCAAAATCGGTGGAGAAGAATGCTACGCTCTGGAATTTTTCTGATCCATGACAACGCCCGCCCACACACAGCTGCTCGTACTGTTGAGACAATTCAGAGATTTCAATGGGAACTATTTAATCATCCCCCTTACAGCCCCGACCTTGCCCCCAGCGATGTATTTCTTTTTCTTCACCTGAAAAAGTGGCTTGCATCGAAGCATTTCAACGACAGTGACGTGCTCAAGACATCAGTTCTGGACTGGCTGCACTCTCAGGCGGCAGATTTTTATGCAGAGGGTATACAGAAGTTTGTGCCATGCTATCAGAAATGTCTGGAGGTTAATGGTGACTACGTCGAAAAATAGCCAAGGTATGTACTTGTTTATCAATCACAATAAATTTCTTCTATCATTTTCTTGTTTTTTAAAAAATATCAATAATACAAATAACACAAAACCAGTAATGGTCAATCCGACTATTACAATATTTTAGAGAAGAAGTAAAGAAATAAGTCAGAATATTTGCATATTTGTGCGAAATTAGTGAAGTGACACTATGAAACAGCTAGAAATAAGCAAAGTGTAGGTACCATTAAATAAAATATATTTTTCTTAACAGTGTTCACCTAAAACCTGAATTTGGCTAAAATCGTAATGTAACTATTGTATTAGTCAGTTTAGAGATTAGGTCTCATTCCAGGTACTTCTGGAATTTAATAAAAAACTCAATGATCCAAGTGTCCACATAACCACATAATTCCTTTTTGTTTTTATTTAATTTTTATAAACTGGAACAATGAGGATATACCATCCTTTAGCATAAAAATAAATACATAGCAATAATTTTTAGGTGTATATCTCAGCCAAGGTGAGAAAAGTTGTGAACCAAAGTGGACAGTCATTTGTTTCCTCCTCTCTCTTTCCTTTCACTTGTGTCTGAGTGCCTCCATGTCGTTATATTTATAACTTCCCTCGCTTAGTTGTTAAAAAAATTCAACAATGTTAAATATTACATCTACTTTCGCACTATACTTTCCAGTTCATGATGATAGAAGATTTTGCTCTTAATGAAGGTAACGATGCAGTGTAGAACGCTGCACATTTTAACAACACAAGGGCAGGATAACATCATAAGCAACCACTCTCCCTTATGGTTGAGTATTAGACAACAAGACCAAGTTTTTATTTTTATTTTCTTGGTTATGCTGAAATGAAGCTATTTTCCTTTTTAAATAGTGGCAGTTATAATATAGTTACTTTCTGTCACTGATGGACAAAGTCTGAAGAATATGTGAGTTGGGAGTCAGAATGATGGCAAAACTCTACTAGAAACCATATTTTTACTGATAATGCTTGCTGTTTTCCGTTCCTTAATACCTTTGTTGTGCACCAGTTGGGAATGACAAGAGTTACATTATCTTTATTTACGATTATGATGCAATAGGCAAAGTGATAAAAAAAATACTGTTTCCACCTAAGTTCAGGGAGTAAGGCATGGCTTGATGGTGTTGATAACAGAATGAAAGCGAGGATGCTACATAGCAATTGCATAGTATATGGTTTGCAATAAGCAGATATCATGGTCAAATTGGAACAACGTGGTGACTAGGCAGGAACGTGTAGTAATCTCGACAGTTCGGGTATAGCAATTGGTGTTTGGTAGATATTAGCATATTTAAATAAAATTTTACTAAATCGAGAGAAAAGGGGAGAAGGAGGTGAAAAACTAGAAACAGAAAAAATCCTCTGCCTGTCTTCCATTGTCCCTATACTACTCTGTACTCAACGGAGCAGGCGAAAAGGTAGCTGGGGGAGCTTTTTTCAGTCTGTGTAGCTGCTCTGAGGGACAAATGATCTATCACTGCTAGATTTGTTACCCCTCAGTGCATGACACTGACAACAGGCATTGTAGAAATGGAATTGAATTATTCTGCATTTCAGCTGTTGAAAAAGTGTGCTAAGTACATTGCAGTTCTTCCAATTACAAACACTTTCCACCAAGTATCAAATGCATTAGGTCTATAAATAACAAATTCTTGCAACTCAAAAAGAAAAACGTATAACTTTCATTTCACAATTGCCAATGCTTTTTCCCACGTGTTACTCTTCCGAAGAGTTGATGCTTGAAAAAGAGTACAAGAATTTTTCTTTTAAATAGGATTGTTTTCAGCTGTTTACAAATCAACATGATTGAAACTAGATTTTCTTTCAAAACCGTGTTGTAAATTAATTTGTAGTGTACTGGGCATGTGCCGTAAAGATAGCTGACATTCTCTCTTATTTCGTGGTGAAAACGGCATTGGTCTTAAACTCATTTTCGAAATATGAACCTGATGTTTCTGTATTATAAAATGGAGATATGAGACGATCCTATCCCTCAGCAAGGAAAATTTACGCAAGCCTTGCCTCCAACTTATGCAATGGTCATAATATTTAATCCCACAAGCATTCCCCATCTATCCTAAATGCTCGAGCAAGCACCCTCCACTTCACACTACACTACACCACTACAGAAATGTGTGTTCATCCCTCCAACGGAGTGCTTAAAATAACGTGAGCAGTGTGGTGTAGGGGAATCGTGTTTGCGGAAGGCATTTGAATCGTAGTAAGCAAGGTGCAGCGTGGAATGTACAGGAACATGTGAAGTAAATTCTGAAGTGGGTAGAAGTAGCGTGCGGTGCTGCACTTGCCCCCCTCCCCTCCCCCTCTGGTTGTCTTAATGTAATACAGTAGACCAAGTAAAATTGCAACCCTTATTGAAAATAATCAAATAAGTATACGATGCATATATTACAAATTGTTAGATGTGACATACATGAGGCACGTTAAGATTATATGGCAATAATAATTTTCAAGCAAATACGATATAATATATAGAAAACATAAGAAACAAAATTGTTGATGCGCAACAAAGAAAAGTTTAATAATAGCAATTTATGAGTGATCAGAGAAAAAATATTGTTTGTCAAAACCTGTTTCATCTCTTTATTCGCATATTGAGTTATTAAGTTGACGTTTTTTCATAGAATGAGTATTCTTTTAATTGAAACGCCCTCAATGCAATAATGGCACACCGATGGCCGAGTTTTTTTTTTTTTTTCATGACATCCGCTAGATTTGTAGAAGTTGTTAATGTGACAAAACCCGAGCTGTTCCAGACTCCCTTCTCAGAAACAAACAAGGACAATTAGCCACTGGAAGAATATCCAGTTAATCATTTTACAGAGTTGTAATAATTCGTTTGAAAATGGCTTGTGTCAGAGGCGAAGATATAGTACAAGCAATGCAAGCACTGCTTGCATAATTCGAATATCATTTAATGTACTTAATGTTCTAACCGTATTTAGTTTCCATCGCACTCGATTTCGCAAAAAAATGCGGCCGCAAACTCCCCCAGCAGCTCTGTAGCAAGCACCAGCCTCAATGCTTGCAGCCGTTCTGCGGGAAAATAAGGCCTCCGAAGGAGTCACATGGCGAAGCGTGAATTCTGGTGGAACCCGTCCGCAAAGCTTCTACAAAAAGCTGTGCTTTCCGAGCTTGCGTGATTCCCGAAAATAGCCGAGTTCAACCGAAAGCAGAAGGATTCATCTATGGGTACGTTGCCAGCAAAGACTAGTAACGAATATTTGTCTTCATGAACACGTAAACAAGATCGCAAATATAATAATAATTGTTAGTCATAAAATAACTAAAAGAAGTTATTATCACTGTTCTAAATTCCATATATATCATATTATATTACAAATTATTTTAGATTTCGCGAAATGTAAAACGCGTAAAAAAAGTTGACATTGGGAGTTGGGGCAGTGGAATTTCTGCACCCCCGTGAAGAGTTTTCTCAGGGAGGGAGGGAAGATTGGACGGACCTTGGTCCTGCACCCTGCTTCCTGGTTGGTCCAGCTCAAATTACGCCACAAGTGTTGACCGCTACCAGTGTTTGCAACTGCCAAATTATTTACGCAGTAATTCAAGTGAGCTCTTTCACAAATTTTACAATCAATAAATTGACTGCTTTTGAATAAAACTTGGGGTGAAAATAAAGCTATCTGAGAAAGAACTATCTACTGACATTTGTACATGGCATAGAAGTAAATCTTATACATTCTGCATATTATGAGCACAAGAATATGTTTTAATGATTGATTGATTGATTTGTTGTTTTAAGTCCACTTTATGCACAGTAAGGCTAATCGGGACTGGACCTACAGTTTAAAATGGGATCTGAAACACTTGTGCCTCCACCGGGTATCGAACCCGGAACCCCTTGATTACAAGGCGACGACACTACCACTGCGCCATCGGGGAGGCCCGAATATGTTTTAAGTTCTATTATTATGACGCAAGTGGTGTTCCCAGGGTCTTTTTACGGTCCCCATTTTGTCATCTTTTCCTTCCTTTGACGTTTTTTTCTTAGATATACTGGGCCAAAAGGGGGTTATGTCTATCATCCACCCCCCCCCTTCGCCCCGGGCACGCCATTGAATGACACTTTATTACTTAAATATTAATGTACATACTCGTTCTGCTGAAATGATTCTGATTCCTCCGCGTAATTTTTATCTCCAAACTGATATATCTTTCCTTTGTGACGGATAAAATTAATGAAATAGGTTGGTATCACTTTCTGTTGTTTCAGAGATTTTCAAAGTGATCTTGTGTAGATGCTTGCATTTGCAGTTGTGGGATAGTGTGAGTGTTTGTTGCTTCGTGTTTTGTGCTGTGAATTTATCGGAATGAACGCGTATTTAGGAACGGTTGATGTGAAGTGCGGCTGTATTATTGAGCAATTGAAAATTGCTTCGTTTAGCTCGAGAGAGATAAGTGTTAAAATGAAAATCGTGGAAGGGGGTCGACCAACACCAAGAGTTTGAAATTTATTGTGGTGAGTACATCGTCTATGCATGTGTTTCTTTGCTTTGAAATGAATTTTTTATTGTTTGTGTTTAACTTTTTATTTAGTGTTTAAGTTACTCCAATGCGGTTTTTAGGGTGCCCAAAAATACTAAATTACATCATGCAGCGTAAAATAAACAAATGATTCCCATTTTTTTTATCTAAATCGGTTTGGTCACCGTTTGACCATATTAAATAATAATGAACAAATAAAGGTACTAATAAGTAAGTAAGAAATTCCGTCTCCCTTTAGTCGTATGCGGAAAGTTCGCATATGCAAAACGTTTAATGTCATATGAATAACGTTACCTGGATTTTTTTAAAAAGTAAATGTGACGTTTGCGGATTATATGGTTTATTTTTAGTACAGTCACTTTATTACGATATTTTGACAAATCCAGCGACTGGGTAAATGAGGCTATAAACCTTGAATCTTTCCCCTCGGCATGTCGTTGTACTACATGTTTTGTTGTACTGAAACATTGCTTGCCTCCTTCGTAAGACTACGCTTCGCTACTGGCTTGTGTACGATTTCGTTTTTAATTCAGTTAGGTTAGGTGTTGGTTTTTCTTTTCTGTCTTTTCTGCACAGTTCAATGAACTAAAATCTTTCGTCTCCGGCCGGTCAATCATGCAACTTTCACTTTCTTGTCCTGCCACTGCGTGCGTTAAAACCTTTAAGGTTAAAACTTTATCTTAGGTGGAAAAGGTGAACTGGAGCTGTTCCCTCGGAGGTGTCCTCCCGTTCCATCGCTTCCCGATCCATCGCTCCTGATAACGAAAGTACGAAATCTCTACCTGACGCCGAGTATTTCCGATCACGCGCAAAGGTAAACGATCCCAACGGAAGCTGAACTTTCTAGCTGTTTCCTCCGAGATAAATCGCGGATTCGCTTTTCTTCGAGTTTTTGCTATGTGCTCAAATTTAATTGCGTCATAGTGATACTTTTGAGTGTAGTAAGTCTATAATTTCCTAATCTTGCAACACACGACACCACACAGCGATACTAAAATTTTCGTCTCAAGGAAATCCTATACACACACACGGTAGGGTTGGCGTGAACACCTGTATACAAGAGGGTAGGAATGATGAGGGTAAGTGAAGTAAACAAACGCCCAGCCACGGTGAAAGATTTTCTTCAGTGTTACTTTTGGAAACGTTGATTTCGGGAGAAAGAAGTGTTCTTTCTTATATGTTAATATAAATAGCTTAAAAGGCGATAAGTAGGAGGGAACAGCCTGTCCCCTCTGTTCCATGGAGGGACCGGCGCTGGTGAGTAGTTTCAAACATTGAATATAGTAGAAAATTTATTGTATCATGGAAAATCCGATGTATATATTAGGCCCGCAGTGTGAAGAGCACGAACAACAAAGAACATTCTGTTTGTGTGTGTGTGTGTGTGTGTGTGTGTGTGTGTACAGGGTGATTGGTAATTCGACCTATTCCTGGAAAGGGGTAATACTAGAGCACATTTGCAATAAATTTGACCCTATGCACCGGTGGTCGGAAATCAATGGGTTTAGAGTGATTGCAGTTTGTAGATTTTCGTGAAATATTCCGACTTGCGACCAAAAACTAATAATTGTGAAAAAACTACTACACCCTGGGCACTTAATCGACATGTTGCTAACAGCTGACGAATGAGTGACTACTGGGGAAAAAATTCATGCCCAAAATTCGCATACCCACAGAAAGAAACAGTCATTGGTTCACACGTCATGAAGAAATTTGGAAATTATCGTTTAAATCGAAGAGGATTACTCAAAAAATTGGTAACACACTTAGTGAGTGAAATAATAATGTTATTTACCATTCTCATGATTCCAGGTTGTCAGAATTAACTGTTACGAAAACTACAAATCCTGTTCAAATTGCCTCCCCCGGTTACGTATGCAAGCACGCAACCTGCGGACACAGTCACTCGCCTTGACACTCAGTCTCTTATGTATTGGGCGGCTGTCACAATTCTCTCTCAGCTCTTCTTGGGAATCCACTGGTGTACTGTAGACTAACTCTTTCATGTGACCCCAAATGCAAAAGTCGCATGGCGTAAAATCCGGATTCCTCGCCGGCCAGGGTTTCGGGCCGCCTCGGCCAATCCATTGCCTGGGATAATTGTCGTCCAGCCACTGTCGCACACCCCGGAAATAGTGTGCTGGGCAGCCATCATGTTGGTAAATCATACCCCATCTTGTGGCGAGTGGCACATCCTCCAGCAGCGTCGTCAATTTTTCCCTTAGGAAGTTTTCGTAGGTAATGCCGTTTAGGTTTTGTGGCAGAGAGAATGGCGCGATCACATGATTGTGGATGATTCCCATCCACACATTTAGTGAGAATTTTCTCTGGTGAGAATTTTCTTTAGATTTTCTTGGGTTTTGACCCTTAGGGGCCCAAAAATGCGCATTATGAAAATTCGTAATACCATCGCGGTCGAATTTGGATTCGTCCGTCCACAGAATTCTTGTCAGGTGATGGGGGTCTTCAGTGTTGGTATGTAAAAATCGACAAAATGCATCCTTCTGACAGGATCTCCCTCTTCAATAGCATGTGACTTTTACATTTGGGGTCACATGAAAGAGTTAGTATACAGTACACCAGTGGATTCCCAAGAAGAGTTGAGAGAGAGAATTGAGACATAAGAGAGTCAACGCGAGTGACTGTGTGTGAAGTACGCCGCAGGCTGCGTGCTTGCATACGTAACTGGGAGAGGCAATTTGAACAGGATTTGTAGTTTTCGTAACAGTTAATTCTGACAACCTGGAGTCATGAGAATGATAAATAACATTATTAATTCACTCATTTTCGTCCCTTTATTTCTCACAACCGACAACTTCTTTTCACTTTACAAAGAGGTCTACAACGCCCCTTTTCCGCTTTTTATTCAGATTTTCCCCCCAACCCGTGTGCCAGTTGACAACATTTGTATATTTTTGGAGAGCTTATGAAACGAGGAAGTTTTTTCCGTAATTTTTACGATAAGTGTGTTACCAATTTTTTGAGTAATCCTCTTCGATTTAAACAATAATTTCCAAATTTCTTCATGACGTGTGCAACAATGACTGTTTCTTTCTGTGAGTATGGGAATTATGGGCATGAATTTTTTCGCCAGTAGTCACTCATTCGTCAGCTGTTAGCAAGGTGTTGATTAAGTGTCCAGGGTGCAGTTTTTTCACAATTATTAGTTTTTGGTCGCAAGTCGGAATATTTCACGAAAATCTACAAACTGCAATAACTCGAAACCCATTGATTTCCGACCCCCGGTGCATAGGGTCAAATTTATTGCAAATGTGCTCTAGTATTACCCCTTTCCAGGAATAGGTCGAATTACCAATCACCCTGTATATATATATTTGTATTAAGTCCACGTTATGCACTGTTAGGCTAATCGGGACTGGACCTACAGTTTAAACTGGAATCCGAAGTACTGTGCAATGTACATACCTCCACCGAGTCTCGAACCCGGGACCCCTTATAGCATAAATAGTTGTTCTTAAACGCCCTGTTCACATAAATTCTTAATATGCGTTAACATACTACTGCGCCAGCGAAAAATCAAGTAAGCTGAGCAAGAGCATTCCGAGGAATGTATATATGCTTACAGTGATTTAATATAAACTTATATTATTATTACAACACTTTTACGCGGTAAATAAAAATAAAAAAGAAACAGGAGAGGGTGGGATCTGAACCTCCGATGTTTCGTTCTTGACGAAAAAGTATAGCAGGGCGACCGTCTAACACAGGGGTTTCCAACTGGCGGCCCGCGATGCCTTTTTTTTGCGGCCCGCGAAGCCAGTTTGCAAAATACATTAATTTTATGTGTTGTTTTTAAAATACGTTCTATTTTTACTGAAGGAACAGTTTCAGAGTATGGACTTCCTTAAACAACTGGCGTTTCTAACAGATATCACAGGTCATCTGAACGAACTGAACTTGAAACTGCAGGGAAGAAACCAGCTGGTGTCAGATTTAATGGAAAATATAAATGGGTTTCTTTATAAACTGAAGATTTTCGACGTTACTTTGGAGAGTAATAACCTGGTCAATTTTCCAAGCTGTCAGCGGCTGGCAGAAGATGAAGAAACACTGGACTTTTCTGAATTCAGTGCAAATATTAAAGAAATAATGGATGTGTTTGACTCCAGATTTAAAGATTTTGAAGAACTTAAAAGCAGCATCCAGCTATTTGGCAATCCTCTTGGCGTTAACATCGAAGAACAAGAAGCTTCTCTCCAACTTGAATTGTGTGATTTGCAAGGCGATGTGTTCCTTGAAACTAGCCAAGAAAAGGGGCCAGAGTTTTTCAAATACCTTTCAAAGGAACGCTTTCCAAACCTTCGTAGTTTTGGGCATAGAATAACCCCTATACGCCTTCATGGCGTGGTGCTAAGCACAGGGGAACACTTTACCTTTTTTTTTTTATGACATCGATGTTCGGCAGCACGTACACGTGTGAAAGTGTTTTTTCTTGAATGAAGTCCATCAAGAACCGCTACAGAAGTCGACTGGTAGATTCTTCACTGCTTCACCTTCTGAGACTTTCAAATACAAAAATTCAAGTGGACATTCCAACTTTAATAAAAGAAGCAGATCGGCCTCAATGTTCACTATGTTCACTATGAAGAATTCTTATTTGCATGGTGTGTTTTTCATTTCTTTCAATTCATCCATAAGTATTGGGTTTTTGTGAAATAAATTGTAATTATACAATTTTGATTTGTGATTCCATTGTTTTTAATGCCTCATTTTAGAAATTTAGGTCATGCGAAAGTAAGTACTACATTCTCAGTTCAGTACTTACAATTTTTGTAATTTTTAATCCCCCCCCAAAAAAAATGCGGCCCACCAATCAACTGCTAGATATAATTTTGGTCCTCGGACCTTTTGAAGTTGGAAACCACTGTCTATCGCGAGGTTCTGGGCGAGATTACAATGAGAGGCTCCCGTCCGTTCATGGTAACATACATTTGACACCTTTCGTTGGTAACGGGCGGGGGGGTTATTCGTCACCCCAGAGGTTTCGTATAGAATTCAAATATGATAATAGATGCCAGTTCTTTCCCTACGTATTAATATATGATGCCTTATCTTATTATATTCGCGATTAAAATTAACCTATATTCCATCTGGTGGGATTTTCCGGAATAGCTCTATGTAGGATACGGTGTTGTGTTGATGTCTCAAAGCATGGGAAATGTGATCGAAAGAGTAACGTCTACTGTTCATTTTTTCGCTCCAAATCGTTTTGTGGATCAGGACAAGTGAAAAGTTTACATGTGTTTCCACCCCGTGGAATCAACAAAATGAAATTTGTAAATAAATCAGGGAAAACAGAATTGTTTGACAGAAGATTGGCATGGACTGATAACATTGAAATGCGGGAAGGAAATTACGAAGAATGCACGAGTCTGTTCACTTTATTTTCCGAAAGATGATTCTATTACCATGAGAGTAAAGTTTTATTTTTTTCTTTATGAATAAAACATTTTTTTCGAAAACAATGTCTTATCCCAGACCTTGTCGGTGGTATTATTTATTATGTATGAAATTTGGAATAGGTGCAAGTCAATTAAGTGCGAAGATGAAAATAGTGTGAGAATTAATTAATGTCTGTAATCATAATGGTAACCAGAAAAAGAAAATCGATATGCTAATGTTGCTGTTCCATTCAGTAAGTCCTTTTTCAGTGAAGATAGCCTCGATGAAATTGTGAATTCTGTTGTTATTATTGTGTTATTATTAAACCAGCCTGCCTCTTTGGGGGAAGAACTGCAACGGTATGTTTACATGTTTCTCCTGCCCAAGCTTTGCAAATACATGTGAATTCCTTTATTTTATTTTCAAATCATTTCCGAGAGCCCCAGTTACAACCTGAGATACAGATGAAACAGCACAGCACCAGTGCGTATACATTACTTTCGTCTGCGTTTTCATGTTTTTCGTGTTATTTTTGCCTATCATAATTAAATGATTCGTTCTCATCATAGCTTCACCTTCCTTAAAGTCCCTGGAATTTACATCTCATTCGTAATATTTAAAAATATCGCGTAATTTAAACGTTTCTTCCATACCAGCTATGACAACACGCTCCTATTACGTACTAAATGTAAACAAAGATTTATCCTACATAGAGCGGCCATATTGGAAACAACACTAACGTTTAGGTAGTAATTTTAATCGCGAATGGCAATTCATTTAATTTTTACAATTTTGAAAGTAAAATTAAATAAAAATGCTCAGTTAAACGAGGCCGGATTAAGACCGGATTCTAACAAACTTCGAAGGAGAGTGAGTTTTCACATACTCTTCTACATTGTTCTCACAATTTCAGATTATCCGTCATCATCATCATCGAAGTCATCCTTTTCTTTCAAAAGTTGACACAAAAGTAGCCAATTCATGATCGGTCACCTTTTTTAATGGCATTTGCATAAGTGTAGAACATTTTCTTTCTCTCACTACAGAGGAAGATTACGCAATCGTGCTTGAAAATGTTCGCAGGAAAATCAACATAACAACAAAGAGCCAGTTACTCTGGGTTGTTGTACCATCCCCGTTACCATGTAAGAGTTAAATTTAAAATCTCATTGTAAATCGATACTAAATCTTCAGGGATACGTCAGCAAATTATCATATTTAAATAATAATAAATTACTGACGAAGATGATATTTAATAATTTCAGTCACCCTAAAAATATCCTCTGTTTTCCCGTAGCTGAAATCTGAAGCTGTAGGAAGGAAGGACGAACTGCTAATATTATCCATTGCACCCTTGAGTTGAAAACAACGCAAGCATTTAAATGCCTCACACTTGCTTCGTGACAATTGGAGGTACTTTATTGTTAACATATTAAAATCGAAAATGCTTCTTATTTAAGAAAGTATTAAATGGCTAAAAATGTCCAAGCAAGTTATCGTGAATTTTTGCGTAAATGTTTCACGTGAGAAATACGACGATAATTTTTACTTTTTTCAGGCCCCTTAGGCTTGGGGTCCGCCCGCTTGTATGTTACATCCCTGATTTGACGTATACATTCAAATTATAACGTTTAACTAGAATTTGAAGCCAGATAAAGGCAGAACTACAAATCCTGTTCAAATTGCCTCCCCCGGTTACGTATGCAAGCACGCAACCTGCGGACACAGTCACTCGCCTTGACACTCAGTCTCTTATGTATTGGGCGGCTGTCACAATTCTCTCTCAGCTCTTCTTGGGAATCCACTGGTGTACTGTAGACTAACTCTTTCATGTGACCCCAAATGCAAAAGTCGCATGGCGTAAAATCCGGATTCCTCGCCGGCCAGGGTTTCGGGCCGCCTCGGCCAATCCATTGCCTGGGATAATTGTCGTCCAGCCACTGTCGCACACCCCGGAAATAGTGTGCTGGGCAGCCATCATGTTGGTAAATCATACCCCATCTTGTGGCGAGTGGCACATCCTCCAGCAGCGTCGTCAATTTTTCCCTTAGGAAGTTTTCGTAGGTAATGCCGTTTAGGTTTTGTGGCAGAGAGAATGGCGCGATCACATGATTGTGGATGATTCCCATCCACACATTTAGTGAGAATTTTCTCTGGTGAGAATTTTCTTTAGATTTTCTTGGGTTTTGACCCTTAGGGGCCCAAAAATGCGCATTATGAAAATTCGTAATACCATCGCGGTCGAATTTGGATTCGTCCGTCCACAGAATTCTTGTCAGGTGATGGGGGTCTTCAGTGTTGGTATGTAAAAATCGACAAAATGCATCCTTCTGACAGGATCTCCCTCTTCAATAGCATGTGACTTTTACATTTGGGGTCACATGAAAGAGTTAGTATACAGTACACCAGTGGATTCCCAAGAAGAGTTGAGAGAGAGAATTGGATAAAATCAGGGAAAACAGAATTGTTTGACAGAAGATTGGCATGGACTGATAACATTGAAATGCGGGAAGGAAATTACGAAGAATGCACGAGTCTGTTCACTTTATTTTCCGAAAGATGATTCTATTACCATGAGAGTAAAGTTTTATTTTTTTCTTTATGAATAAAACTTTTTTTCGAAAACAATGTCTTATCCCAGACCTTGTCGGTGGTATTATTTATTATGTATGAAATTTGGAATAGGTGCAAGTCAATTAAGTGCGAAGATGAAAATAGTGTGAGAATTAATTAATGTCTGTAATCATAATGGTAACCAGAAAAAGAAAATCGATATGCTAATGTTGCTGTTCCATTCAGTAAGTCCTTTTTCAGTGAAGATAGCCTCGATGAAATTGTGAATTCTGTTGTTATTATTGTGTTATTATTAAACCAGCCTGCCTCTTTGGGGGAAGAACTGCAACGGTATGTTTACATGTTTCTCCTGCCCAAGCTTTGCAAATACATGTGAATTCCTTTATTTTATTTTCAAATCATTTCCGAGAGCCCCAGTTACAACCTGAGATACAGATGAAACAGCACAGCACCAGTGCGTATACATTACTTTCGTCTGCGTTTTCATGTTTTTCGTGTTATTTTTGCCTATCATAATTAAATGATTCGTTCTCATCATAGCTTCACCTTCCTTAAAGTCCCTGGAATTTACATCTCATTCGTAATATTTAAAAATATCGCGTAATTTAAACGTTTCTTCCATACCAGCTATGACAACACGCTCCTATTACGTACTAAATGTAAACAAAGATTTATCCTACATAGAGCGGCCATATTGGAAACAACACTAACGTTTAGGTAGTAATTTTAATCGCGAATGGCAATTCATTTAATTTTTACAATTTTGAAAGTAAAATTAAATAAAAATGCTCAGTTAAACGAGGCCGGATTAAGACCGGATTCTAACAAACTTCGAAGGAGAGTGAGTTTTCACATACTCTTCTACATTGTTCTCACAATTTCAGATTATCCGTCATCATCATCATCGAAGTCATCCTTTTCTTTCAAAAGTTGACACAAAAGTAGCCAATTCATGATCGGTCACCTTTTTTAATGGCATTTGCATAAGTGTAGAACATTTTCTTTCTCTCACTACAGAGGAAGATTACGCAATCGTGCTTGAAAATGTTCGCAGGAAAATCAACATAACAACAAAGAGCCAGTTACTCTGGGTTGTTGTACCATCCCCGTTACCATGTAAGAGTTAAATTTAAAATCTCATTGTAAATCGATACTAAATCTTCAGGGATACGTCAGCAAATTATCATATTTAAATAATAATAAATTACTGACGAAGATGATATTTAATAATTTCAGTCACCCTAAAAATATCCTCTGTTTTCCCGTAGCTGAAATCTGAAGCTGTAGGAAGGAAGGACGAACTGCTAATATTATCCATTGCACCCTTGAGTTGAAAACAACGCAAGCATTTAAATGCCTCACACTTGCTTCGTGACAATTGGAGGTACTTTATTGTTAACATATTAAAATCGAAAATGCTTCTTATTTAAGAAAGTATTAAATGGCTAAAAATGTCCAAGCAAGTTATCGTGAATTTTTGCGTAAATGTTTCACGTGAGAAATACGACGATAATTTTTACTTTTTTCAGGCCCCTTAGGCTTGGGGTCCGCCCGCTTGTATGTTACATCCCTGATTTGACGTATACATTCAAATTATAACGTTTAACTAGAATTTGAAGCCAGATAAAGGCAGAACTACAAATCCTGTTCAAATTGCCTCCCCCGGTTACGTATGCAAGCACGCAACCTGCGGACACAGTCACTCGCCTTGACACTCAGTCTCTTATGTATTGGGCGGCTGTCACAATTCTCTCTCAGCTCTTCTTGGGAATCCACTGGTGTACTGTAGACTAACTCTTTCATGTGACCCCAAATGCAAAAGTCGCATGGCGTAAAATCCGGATTCCTCGCCGGCCAGGGTTTCGGGCCGCCTCGGCCAATCCATTGCCTGGGATAATTGTCGTCCAGCCACTGTCGCACACCCCGGAAATAGTGTGCTGGGCAGCCATCATGTTGGTAAATCATACCCCATCTTGTGGCGAGTGGCACATCCTCCAGCAGCGTCGTCAATTTTTCCCTTAGGAAGTTTTCGTAGGTAATGCCGTTTAGGTTTTGTGGCAGAGAGAATGGCGCGATCACATGATTGTGGATGATTCCCATCCACACATTTAGTGAGAATTTTCTCTGGTGAGAATTTTCTTTAGATTTTCTTGGGTTTTGACCCTTAGGGGCCCAAAAATGCGCATTATGAAAATTCGTAATACCATCGCGGTCGAATTTGGATTCGTCCGTCCACAGAATTCTTGTCAGGTGATGGGGGTCTTCAGTGTTGGTATGTAAAAATCGACAAAATGCATCCTTCTGACAGGATCTCCCTCTTCAATAGCATGTGACTTTTACATTTGGGGTCACATGAAAGAGTTAGTATACAGTACACCAGTGGATTCCCAAGAAGAGTTGAGAGAGAGAATTGGATAAAATCAGGGAAAACAGAATTGTTTGACAGAAGATTGGCATGGACTGATAACATTGAAATGCGGGAAGGAAATTACGAAGAATGCACGAGTCTGTTCACTTTATTTTCCGAAAGATGATTCTATTACCATGAGAGTAAAGTTTTATTTTTTTCTTTATGAATAAAACATTTTTTTCGAAAACAATGTCTTATCCCAGACCTTGTCGGTGGTATTATTTATTATGTATGAAATTTGGAATAGGTGCAAGTCAATTAAGTGCGAAGATGAAAATAGTGTGAGAATTAATTAATGTCTGTAATCATAATGGTAACCAGAAAAAGAAAATCGATATGCTAATGTTGCTGTTCCATTCAGTAAGTCCTTTTTCAGTGAAGATAGCCTCGATGAAATTGTGAATTCTGTTGTTATTATTGTGTTATTATTAAACCAGCCTGCCTCTTTGGGGGAAGAACTGCAACGGTATGTTTACATGTTTCTCCTGCCCAAGCTTTGCAAATACATGTGAATTCCTTTATTTTATTTTCAAATCATTTCCGAGAGCCCCAGTTACAACCTGAGATACAGATGAAACAGCACAGCACCAGTGCGTATACATTACTTTCGTCTGCGTTTTCATGTTTTTCGTGTTATTTTTGCCTATCATAATTAAATGATTCGTTCTCATCATAGCTTCACCTTCCTTAAAGTCCCTGGAATTTACATCTCATTCGTAATATTTAAAAATATCGCGTAATTTAAACGTTTCTTCCATACCAGCTATGACAACACGCTCCTATTACGTACTAAATGTAAACAAAGATTTATCCTACATAGAGCGGCCATATTGGAAACAACACTAACGTTTAGGTAGTAATTTTAATCGCGAATGGCAATTCATTTAATTTTTACAATTTTGAAAGTAAAATTAAATAAAAATGCTCAGTTAAACGAGGCCGGATTAAGACCGGATTCTAACAAACTTCGAAGGAGAGTGAGTTTTCACATACTCTTCTACATTGTTCTCACAATTTCAGATTATCCGTCATCATCATCATCGAAGTCATCCTTTTCTTTCAAAAGTTGACACAAAAGTAGCCAATTCATGATCGGTCACCTTTTTTAATGGCATTTGCATAAGTGTAGAACATTTTCTTTCTCTCACTACAGAGGAAGATTACGCAATCGTGCTTGAAAATGTTCGCAGGAAAATCAACATAACAACAAAGAGCCAGTTACTCTGGGTTGTTGTACCATCCCCGTTACCATGTAAGAGTTAAATTTAAAATCTCATTGTAAATCGATACTAAATCTTCAGGGATACGTCAGCAAATTATCATATTTAAATAATAATAAATTACTGACGAAGATGATATTTAATAATTTCAGTCACCCTAAAAATATCCTCTGTTTTCCCGTAGCTGAAATCTGAAGCTGTAGGAAGGAAGGACGAACTGCTAATATTATCCATTGCACCCTTGAGTTGAAAACAACGCAAGCATTTAAATGCCTCACACTTGCTTCGTGACAATTGGAGGTACTTTATTGTTAACATATTAAAATCGAAAATGCTTCTTATTTAAGAAAGTATTAAATGGCTAAAAATGTCCAAGCAAGTTATCGTGAATTTTTGCGTAAATGTTTCACGTGAGAAATACGACGATAATTTTTACTTTTTTCAGGCCCCTTAGGCTTGGGGTCCGCCCGCTTGTATGTTACATCCCTGATTTGACGTATACATTCAAATTATAACGTTTAACTAGAATTTGAAGCCAGATAAAGGCAGAATATTTTAAATTTTTGGCCCACAAAAATTAGCCTTTTCGATCTTCTTTTCTCACTTCTATTTTTTACATTTTTCGTATCAACCCCATGGGAGGTGAGGCCCCTTCAGGTACGAGGCCCCGGGCGTTCGCCCACTTCGCCTACCCCTTGCTACACCACTGCGTCTAACCAACTGCTCCATGAAATTGCTAACGAGAAATTTTGTAAAACACGCTGATCTCAGTGGAAACAACCTTGTGGCGGAGTTCCGAACTTTTTTTTTTTTCCTAACCACAGATCAAGGAAAAGACACACTTTGCCGTCAGGTATTGTACAAGATATCTTTACTGAAATTTCACCTCAAATCGTGAGAAACTTGCCTCTTTGCATTCAAATGTGACGGCAATTATTTCCAGGTGAAGGAGAACCTGGTCAGTGTTTCAAACTGCACATAAATTCCCCGAGTTTCAATTTCAGAACGAAGAATCGTCAATATTTTTCAACAATCATATTTCTACTCACGATTTTTGTTTGTGTATTGTATTACTGGTTTATTTCTAATTTGATGGAATGTGAATGAATGAAATGAAAATCACGAGCGTTTTCATTTAGAAGGAGAACTGTTGCAAAGTCGGCTACTGTATGTACAGGTCCAGGAATTTTAAATAAATTCAATTCCGGTCCAGGAGAGAAAATCAGCAAGCGTAAATGGGTTCTGGACCGTAAAGAACCTTTTTATCTGTAAAGTATTTCAGTTCGGTCCAGGAACCTTTTTTCCGGATGAATTTAAATACGGCCCAGGAACCTTTTTTCCGAATCAATTTAAACACTGTCCAGGAACCCTTTCTACCGAATTAGTTTAACTAGGGTCCAAGTTCCGTATTGAAATGAAACAATACGCAACTTGGATCGAATTTAAATTGTGCTAGAAAAAATGTTCCGCTCCTATTGAAGAACCCAATAGAAAATATGGGTTCTTGGACCTTCAACAACATTGCTTCTAATTACTTACCTGACGAAAAACAATTATCCACTTGTGAGCATTGTGCTAGCTGTCTCGAGAATCTAAGGAACATGGCCGTGTATAACTGTAGAAATGGGTGAAACGTAAACGCTGCAGTCAGGTTACCTGTCTCCATATAACCCCATTCTCTCGCGCGATACTTGCCTTGGTTGAGGCCTCTCGAGTCACTACTTGCGCAGACTTGTGTTGTTTTCGTTCGCTTGCTTGTTACCTTCGTTGAAAGGAACGTTGGAATTGCCATCCTATCGCGCTGCAATGTAAATCTTCAGGCAACCAAGTGACGAACGAAATTCTTTAGGAACACTGCAGGGTTGGCGTCGGCAGTGTAAAAGTTTGGCAATGAACAGCCCCATTTGCTCCGAATTTCCTTGCATAAAGGACAATTTCCCTTGATGTAGCAACACTGCCCGTCCATGTTGTGATAGCTGCTAGGAGCACAGCAGCTTCACGTTACCTCATCCACGGCTCCTATTGGCTGCGGTTCCTGGATCGGATGCCGGAGCAACACGTGACGGGTTTGTTTGAACTCAATGTGACGTCACACTAATATGGTCCATTGCGTTATGTAACACTTCGACAAGGGAGGTTTTTGAACGTGGCCCACGTTATGATATATTTCCTGCGCTACGGTTTCTACAACCGCAGTGTGACATTACAATGTAAAACGTACTCGCCGACATTTTTAGAAGGCAATTTTTAATCGGTCAACCTTGGTCCAGGAATTGTAAATAAATTCAATCCCGGACTGGGAGAGAAAATCAGCAAACGTAAATTAGTTCTAGACAGTGTAGAACCTTTTTCATATTTAAAGCATTTCAATTTATTATTATTATTTCAATAGGGTTACAATTAAACCATACAACATTTCATTTTGAACAATATTAATGCAAATAATGACTTGATGCCCTATGTAGTAAAGAAATATACAAAAGTTACATCTAAGGAAAATGTCACGAATGTACATGAGTATATAAATTGTTCTATAGTAGCAATGAAATAATGTTTGAGAGTTATACATATTAGAAGAAAGGAAAGTGTATGGGTGTGTGGATTTGGATATGAGTGTGTGTGGAATTACTGTTCGAAGTACAGGGATGAAAATTTTAAAACATATGTGTGTGGTGGGAAGGGGTAAGCACTGAAAATTCGGTCCAGGAACCTTTATTCCGGATCAAATTAAAATGCGGTTCCAGGAACCTTTTTTTCCAGATGAATTTAAATTCGGCCCAGAAACTTTTTTCCAAGATTAATTTAAATTCGTCCAGGAACATTTTTCCCCGCATCAATTTAAATACGGTCCGGGAACCTTTTTTCAATGAAACAATACGCAACTTGGACTGAATTTAAATTGTAGGAGGAAAGAGGTTTCGGTCCTGCAGCGGAACCCAATAGAACCCGTTGGAATTTAGGGGTTCCTGGACCCTTAACAATCCTGCTATGTTGTCAAATTTACGAATTCAGAACTGACTTTTTTTCAGGGCGCGCAAATAAAGTGTTGCGAATATTATACTTGAAAACACGAGCTTTCAACCATTGCAGTGGCCAGCGTGTTGGAGGGGCTATAGGTCTTGTCTGTCTACTCTTACGGCGGGCGCTCTACATGCGGGCAAATGAAGTGGAGAGCGGGGAAGCGACCAATCCAGCGCGATAAGAAACGCAGCAGCCTGTTGAACGAGGTGTGCGCAGTACTTTCTCCCGCCAATTCGTAACTCGGCGCCACACCTGTTGTCTGGTTGGTCTGCGGCGTATTCCCTTCTCCCCACTTCTCTCAATAGCATGTAGAGCGCCCGCCGTAAGAGTAGACAATAGCTATAGACACTGAAACCTTCCCTTTCCGCGGCAACACACGCGACAGCCTCTACCTGAACCTTGTCCGGCGGTCGCAAAGCTCCTTCCTGGTCGCACCAAAGGGTGAGAAGCGCGTGAAAATAAAGTGTTGCATGTGAACTCTGGCTTCGATAAGACAGTAAATATTGCGATTTGAAAATAATTAGAGATCGATTGATCTATCACTGTTAGACTCGCTACTCCTCAGTGCACGTCACTGAGTATTGCATGATGCTGGGTGAACACCGGAGCTCCAAGTGAAACTTGGATACACATCCCAAAATCGGAATCAGTTGGTTTGTAAACAGAAAAGTAAAAGCCCGTCCAGTTCAAAACCCACAATTTTCGAACTTTGTTGTCAAGAGTATCGGATATTGAACGAAGAAACACGCACACACCAGTGGCGTGCCTGAGAAATGGGGTAGGCGTGGTGAGGGGGTCATAACTCCCTCCTTTGGTCCAGTATTGCTAAAAGAAGAAAAATGAAAGCCAAAGGCAGGAAAAGATGGCAAAGTGAGGAAGACTTCTAAAGAAAAAGTGCACTCTCTTCGAAAAGCGGGGGGACGCCACTGACACAACTTGAAATGCATCAAATCAAGGTTGATGCACTTTCGGTGCATAGACAGGTCAAACATGTAGGCCTTGAGCCAGGCAAGTTGTCGGTACCACTCGGGGGAACGGGTTCTAATATGATTTTTTGGTAAGGTTGGGATGCCTAGAGATGGAAAATATGTGATAGCATGTCATAACTCTGCCTTCTGTGTGTTATCACTCCACTTTCCAGATAACCTTGATGTAAATGGAAAGTTTTGATAATTTTTAATATTTTGACTTTTACTATTAGGAATGACAATTACAGTAATTTTGATCTAAATTAATAATAATAATGAAGATTATAATAATAACACCAATTAAAATATATTAATATTTTAATAATTTAATTGACAAGTTGGATGGTATTTAACACCATCACTGCATGGGCTATTTGGCCATCATTAATGCCGATATCTCTGAATTAAGAACTGAAGTGCGCAGCTGTGAGAATGACAGTATCAGTCCAAGGACAGTATAAGAGTTCATTGAGGGACGTGGGCAAGTGGTACAATGCCTCTAAAGTGCGATTTACTTGAATGAGGAGTGTTTCAAAATGCCATTTCTCGGCTGTACAGGGTGGGAAATAACCTTTTGCTAGGGGTCCACAGTAAAAAGTAACAACAATTAAGAAATTATGGTAATACCAAATGTTTACTACGACAATTGTGGTTACAAAAACAAAATTCAAAGTTAGTATGTCCACCGTTTGTTTCTCTCACAGCACGAAGACGATCAGGGTAGGAGCTCAGAAGATTCGCAAACAGTCCGTATTCCATTCCATGTCACGGAGGACTTGTTCCAGATGTGCAAGGAGTGTTGGCCGGGAATAGCGGTCCGGTCCGCGTTCCACTATCATCAAGGACTCAACTGCGTCCTTCAGAATAACCCCAAGTGCTCCGCTGCATTTAGGTCCGGTGATGCACCCGGCCATTCAGAACTGCTGACGAAGTTGATGCCACTTCGCCGAAGAAGGTCTTGGTTTTAGCATGTGCCTTAAAGCAAGGTGGTTTGTCGTGAACTAACTTTTAATTTTGTTTTTGTAACCACAATTGTCGTAGTAAACATTTGGTATTACCATAATTTCTTAATTGTTGTTACTTTTCCCTGCAGACCCCTAGCAAAAGGTTATTTCCCACCCTGTACATGGTTTTCGTCTAGTTCTTTCTGTTCCTCTCTTGATACAAGAAGACCGTGAATAATAATAGCAGGTCAATTATAAGATAGGCACTATTTGGTCGAATTATTGTGACAGCACAGAATCGATATATTGAAATGGGTTTTCTCTTAGAACCATTATCATGGGCTTCAGGGATATGCTTGCAGAAAAATGTTATTACCCCTGAGGAAATATCTGGAAATTCAGCCATGGCGATTGATGGTATGGCCCTTATTCAGAGAGTAATAGAAGAGGAGTGAAACTTTTGTGAGCTCTATCTGCCTTGTCCATTGCTTTTCAGAAGGAAATATGAGTCCAAGAATCGATGTATGTTTGATACGTAGAATGAGACGTCTATAAAGAACACCGAAAGGATAATCACATGGGAAGAATTCGGGCATCAGTCACAGAGCATCTCATCTTCCCAGATTGTCAGAAAGTGAAGGAAATTCCTAATTCACGTAATGAATAAAACAACTCTAATTGCATCTCTTGTTAACGAATGTAGAAAACCAGAGCATTTTGTAAATATTTTGAATAAAACACTTCGCGAACTGTGAAGATAAATGATAGAACATTACATCTGAAGGGAGCCCCAGAGTGCTCAATCTCAACAGTAAACATGAAGAAGAGATGGCAATTTGTTGGTGAATACTGCCGCTGCTAATGTGGGTTACGAAGTGGTAATGAGAGGCTCAGATGACACTTGTGTGTTTTAGATTCCATGAAAGAATCATGGTTAAATTCTTTCTGAAATATAGTACTAAAATACCCATGTGGGTTCTTGACATTAAGAAAATAGCTTCAATTATTATTAAAAATGTTTGTCGATATATGATAAGTCTCCATGTGCATTTGCAGGAAAAGGAAAAAATAAGTGCATCCTTCCTGCCAACAGACAAACACAGGAAATATTATAACACCCTCGGAGATTAATGGGATCTCAATGAAATAGTAGTAATGGGCAAACTGTAGTTCTCGTGGTTACTGTGTGTTCCAAAATCTTCCGTACATTGTGTGAATGACATGACGTCGTCTATTCTGTGTAAAGAAGGGTGAGATAGACATAAACACAGTCAAAAAAGTTTTGCATCACCCGAGAAGTGATGAAAATAGCATCCGCAACATGCCGAAGAGGACAAGAACCGATGAAGCAGAGCTCATTGTGCGAAGTAACGCGGTCAACGGGCAATACCGATCACCACAGACGACTACCGGAGTCGGCAAGTGCATGCGTGTGTTCAAGCGTAGCACCACGGTAGTTGGCGAAGGTTAGTTAGGTGTTCCTTGTGTCCAGTTAGTGAAGGTGAGCGAGTGCAGCTGTGTTCAAGGCATGCCTAGGCGTACAATAGTGCAGTTTGATCCGGCCAGGATCATCACACTACTGCAGACTGGCATGTCACAATGGGCTGTATCTAGGGCTGTTGGAGTGGCGAAAAGTGATGTCTGTAGGACCTGGAGGCGGTATACAGACACAGGAACAGTAGCAGATCGTCAACAGACAGGTTGTCCATGGGTCACACCACCAGCACAAGACCGCTATGTACGACTCTCAGCTCGGCGACAGAATACCATGACGGCAAGGAACATCACTCATGCCCTCCGGGCAGCCTCTGCTGTACGTGTGTCAAACCAAACTGTCTGTAACACACTCCGAGGAAGTGGTTTATGTTCCAGAAGACCAGTGCCTATTGCCACGACATCGGCGCGACCGTGTGCATTGGGCCCGTGCACATCGAAATTGGGGACCCGATCATTGGGCTCATGTGCTCTTCACCGATGAATGTAGGCTCTGTCTAAGGCCAGATTCACGAAGAGGACGTGTGTGGTGAGGCCCTGAACTGCAAGTGGGACTTCGTGGTGTCCAGGGGGTCCATCCATACCAAGGAGGAGGAATCATGGTGTGGGCAGGGATCATGCTCGGACGTCGAACGCCCCTAATTCCAATTAGAGGGACACAAACAGCTGTTCGTTATGTCAGGGACATTCTCCGGAAGACTGTGGAACCATTTCATCAGGAAATTGGAGACGAATTTGTCTTGGTGGATGACAATGCCCGTCTACACCGCACACATATGGTTCACGATTATCTGCAGGCGGCGAATATTCGTCGCATGCTCTGGCCAGCGCAAAGTCCCGACATGAATTGCATCGAACATGCATAGGCAATTCTAAAAAATGTCATTGCAAACCGTCCTGTGGCTCCCACCAATCTTCGTGAAGTTCTTCTAGCAGCACAGGACGAATGGGATCACTTACCGCAAGATCACCTTGATCGTCTCATCCTCAGTATGCCACAGCGTGTTCAAGACCTTCTTGCAGTCAGGGGAGGACACATCAGGTGGTAGGCAATGTTTCTAATAGATCCTATATGATGAACAGTCTACTTGTGCCAGTTCTTTGTTTTTTCGCCTCCATCATGAATTGTGCCATTTTAGTTTTAAAAAACATATCTGACAAAATTGTACGTTTTTTGTTCCCTTTTCATTCAACATGTCTTGTTCTTCATCTTTTCTTTTGTATTCCCACTGTCATTGCCAATAAACTTTGTGCTTCATATATATTTTGTCATTTTCCGCCCTGATGCAAAACTTTTTTGACTGTGTTTATATCAAATTTCAAGAGGCATGCTTAAGTGCGATTATCAATCTGCTATGAGCAAGAGATAGATGTCTTCCGTTTGATCCACGTACACCTGGATCAAGTGGGAGAAGGTGGACATTGAAAGAAAATAAAAACACGACGGAGCAAGGGAGCTGGTAATGGATTGGATTGAATGGAAGCCAGCATCTTAAACTCTGTTAGATCTACTAGCTTGCAACTCCATTAAAAACTGTCTCCCCGATGGTGCAGTTGTAGCATCACCGCCTTATAATCAAGTGGTCCTAGGTTCGATACTCGGTAGAGGCACATAGTGGTTCGGATCCCAATTTAAACTGTAGGTCCAGTCCCAATTAGGCTTACTGTGCATAAAGTGGACTTGAAACATCAAATTAATCAACCAACCAACCCATTAGAAACTACAAACTGCGTCTTCTGTCTAAATAACATCAGTTGCACTGACAAGTGCAGACTACCCACATGTGATAATCAATGAGTGATGACACCTATTCAGATGATGATAATGATGAATATAAATATTAAAATCTTGTTTATGTTAAATTATAACATACATGCATATTTATGATTTAGCCACTATTATTATTGAAAATTGTAAGTAAAACTTATTCATTTAATCTATGTCAGTATATAATCAATATAATAAAGTTTTATTATTATTATAAGGATTATAATATTGAATTTAATAAGTCTGATTAAGTTAAATTTATTTATTCCAATATTGTGATCAATTTATATGTTTTTATAAAAAATAAGAAAAAGCATGATTTTTCGGCTGTTAGCAATTCAATAATAATATATAAAAAGCATAGAGTTATGAGATGCTATCACACATTTTCCAGTTCCAGGCATCCACACCTTGAAAAAAAAATCATATGAGAACCCATCCCCAGAGTGGTACCGATCGCCTAAATTTAAGGTCCTGGCTTATTGACTAATGTGATTTTGGATCCTTTGAAATAATCGTGTGTGGTCGGGAAACTTTGGCAACGGTAGTGGCCGGCTTCACCAAGTGGTTGGTTTTCGCTGAGACAGTTCCATATTGTCGCTTGCTGCTCTTTTGACGGGAACCAGTCCAGTTGTGCCTTTGTGTACTAAATTTATTTCTAATTTTGTTTCTTTTTACGCCGCTTTTCAAACGATATGTTAATCGCGACAACGAGGATGAGTAATGAACTAATGAAATAGATAATGGGAAACACGCAGACAATATTGATTTACCCAGGATTCGATGTGCCATCGTAGAACACTACGCTAACAACTTCTGCATAAAGGCCGGTTTTCTGTAAATGGAGAAATTGTTCCTTATAATTGTGTCGTTGCCGAGTTAACGCTTTGTACTCAAGCACATTCTTCATTTGTAGGTAAGCATATCTGTAAAACAAGAATGTAGGAAGTATGAGGAGCGAATTATCACTGAATGTGGATATTAGTTATTAGGCCTAATTTTGTTATTCTTGCAGTTTAAAACCTCACTATGTGACTGTCATCTTTTTATAACATTCACAATTAAGTAATATAAAAATCTTTGATAAGAAGAAAGACATTTCATTATCACTGTTACTGTTCTAATTATGTATTATGGGATATAGTGTAATATACCAATTCGTAAGTAGATTTCAGTATTTTTCTTTCTTAAAACAAATAATATATTTGTTTTAGTTGCTAATACAAAACTAACAGCAACAATTATGGCGACCTTCAGCCAGGATTCGTGAATATATAGTGTGGAAGTTATCTTCTGATTACTTTAAATAATGGATCGGAAGCAACATTCTTACAACTTAAGAACGGGAGTTTTCTTAAGATCCGATGTCGTCGATAGTTTCAGGGAAAATGAAACTATTGAAGAAAATGCTGACCCAACGAAGAATATTATTTGTTGCAGTAACATTGAAGCAGATTCCCGTCTTGTGAAGTGCAATGGCTGCAATAAATGGGAACATTTGGAGTGCAGAGGTTTGACTGTAATGCACTGGGTAATATTTAGCTCTTCTAATGAAAGCTATTTTTGTAAATCTTGTAAACCAGATTTTGGTCCATTTTTGTTAAAATCTTATACAAGTACAGTGAATCCCAACTTGGACAAGATTATTGCTGCATTTCAAGTTACGGTTACCCAAAGTTTGCAGCAAAATAATGAAAATCTTAAAGAAAAGTTGCAACAGAACATTCGCTGTGAATTGCAACAAAATAATGAAATATTACAAAGGGAATTGCAACAAAATAATGAAATGTTGCAAAGGGATATGCAACAAAATAATGAAATGTTACAAAAGGAGTTGCAAAAGGATATGCAACAAAATAATGAATTATTACAAAGGGAATTGCAACAAAATAATAAAAATCTGGAAGAGAAGTTTCAAGCCATTCGAAATGAATTACAGCAGCATAATGTTAGGTTTAACGGCCGGCTTGATCATATTGAACATTCGTTACAAGATGTTGCCCAAACTTGTCAAAATGTTAGCAGTGAGTTGAGGTGTAAATTGGATGAAGGTATTAGTACAATGCATGTCGAAGTTTCAGTTATTCAAGAACAAATGAAGAGTCATGACGGAAAGTTGGCAAGGTTGGAAGTCTGCAATGATGAAATTATGGAGAAATTTACTCAACATGAGGTTAGGTTTGAAACATTAAATGCGGAATTAGATAGAATGAAGGTAGTTCAGACTGCTACATGTAGCTCTGAAACCTTGGTAAATGACCTTAGAGATAGGGTTATTTCTTTGGAGCAAGGCAATGCCATCAGCAACAGTGTTGCTAACGAAACTTTCAATGGAGGACGAGAACTGAGCGAAGAGGATGGAAATAGTAAACAAACTGAGCATGTGGCTTGTCAAACAAATAATGCAAATTCAAATCGAAGATCACGAAATGTTAAATTTCGGGCTAGTGACAAACGTGGTGTTGGTTCTTCGGGTTATGATTCATCTGATATTGATGTACCTGTAATTACTAAACGTAAATCAGGTCAGAACGCTACTTCTTTTGGAACTGATTTTACCTATAGGCTTTCCAATACATCTTATTTGTGGGATCCTCCATCACGTAACGAATCACCTGCTCATTTCACTACACATCCGTTGGCCAATAGGGACCTCGCACTTTCGGAGAATGCATATAGAGTGCATTACAATGAACCTTGTTCTACTAACCATTATGGTTATGGAAGTCCTCTGAATGCCAGTTTTCATAATGAAACTCAGTGTTGTACAACGAAAGCTAATTCAAATAATCCAATTTCACAAATGTATTTTCAGCATATACCTTCATGTGAGAAGCCATTATATACTGTAGCTGGTAATACAAATACTACAACTTCAATGAGTCCGATGTTTTGTAATCAAAATTACATTCCCAGAAATGACATTTTGAATAATCCAATTAACATTGCTTCTAAGAATTCTGAGTCTTCAAATTTTGAATCAAACCAGTTTTGTAAACCTGCGCGTGCAGAATGTAATACAAATATTTCTGCAAGAAACCCATTTGGAGAATGCCCGGGTAAAGTTATTCGTGTAAATGAGCTAAGCCAGTTACCACGTTTTGGAGGTGACGTCTCGAAACAATCAGCTAGGGAGTTTATAGACCAGCTGACAACAATGTTAAATTTGATTGGTGTATCTTCTCAATATCGCCTGCAAGTTATTTACAAATGTTTCTACAATACTGCAGCGTATTGGTTCAATAGTGAAAGACGGAATTTCTCATCATATGATGATTTTGTGTGCAAGTTTCTTGAACAATTTGCTTCGAATGATTTGTTAGAAAGCCAACTGGCAGTTTTGCGTTCTCGTAAATACAACACATCTTCTGGTTTATCATTAGAAGCGTACGCATTGAAGGTATATTCATCATATTGCAATCTTGTAGAAAAGCCTAAACAAGCTGAGATAATAAGAGTAATTCTGAAGCAATTGCCAGAAACAGTTTCTAAGAATGTGGGTTGTCACGAAATTTCCAACCTTAAACAATTAACACAAAAACTCAGGACAATAGACTTATATTCTAGTGATAAAACCAAATCTTTGTCACTACCTGGTGATTATATAAGTGGGGAGTACAACTCGAATAGGTTCGAAAAATCTAGGCATTTTGTAAGGCAAGTGTCTATGGAAAATAAGTCATGCAGTGATTCATCTACCCAAACAGTAGCTTCAGAGAGACTTACGGGCCAACCAGCTGCTAGGAATCCCAGAAACAACTATAGGCAATCTGGAGCTAGTCAAGAGAGCTATAGGCGACAAGGTAACGATCGAAGTTTGTACTTTCATAATAATAATCGAAGAACAAACACTCAAAGGAACGCTAGTAATAGCAATAATACAGATGCACCTAGATACAACAGGAATAGAAGATTTCAAAGTCCGACCAATACAGAATTGCGAGGTGACTCCATTAACACTAACTCAGAGATTTCAGCAAGGAACAATGGAAATTTCCGAAATGGAATGAATTGCAATGACATTAGTTTAAATCAAGAATGTTCCTCAGTAACTAATGCTACTAGTGGGAGCCCTCCGAGAACATTAAACAACTAAGGCGGGGAAATGTGCTCCAATTCGCCCTGCCAAAGGATGACCACATGGAGTTTACTTGTAATTATGATCCTTACCTTTTGCATGTTAAGTCTTGTCTCGGTGACTTTAATAGAGTTAAATATTTAGGCGTTCATAAAGAAGATGTTTTACCTGTTGCATTTTTGCTGGAGTGGTTTGATTCAGAGCCTGAGTGGACTGTTACAGATAAAGGAACTCCTACACCTTTACTTGAAGCACCAGAAATACAGGGAAGAATTTGTGACTTGTTTCTTAATTGTTTAATTGACACTGGTAGTCAATGTAATTTGTTGGATTACAAGGTTTGGATCACTCTAAGTTCTTTATTACCAAGTATAAAGCTGGAACCAATAGAAGGAATTCAGTTGGCTTGTTTCGCTGGTGAGCAACGTATAAAAGTTGTGGGTTTTAAATATGTCATTATGCAGTTGGGAGATGAATTTTTCCACGTGGGTTTATATGTAGTTAAACAATTACATGCCGATTTGATCTTGGGAGCACCATTTTTGTGGCAGTATAAGGCTATAATTAATTATCTTATGTCTACTATTGAACTAATCCATTTAAGTGGTCAGGAAGTATCCGCTCCTTTTGTTCAGAGTTCCACAAATAATACTTGGTCGTTACATTATGTAGCTGGATCTTATAAAACTTTGACATTTGAATCTTCTCATGTGGATGATTGTGTTTATGTAGCTTCTAAAGAAGATATTCATAAGAAAGTTTATGGCAACGAATATTGTGAAGCTGAAGTTGATGATTTATTTAATTTATTGCTCAAATACCAAATGTATAATTTAATATTTGGGTTACTTACAAATATTGCTTTGCTTAAAGGAAGTTAAGAACAATTTTGTTAACTTGGCGTCTTTAGATGGACCAAAGATAAAATGTAGATCTAATTTGCAAAATATCAAACTGTTACGCAACGCTAATGAAGAATGCGCAAGGGTAACAATGTAGTTTCGAATTGATTGTCATTCTTTGAAAGATTTGTCATAGTATTAAATGTTGTTTTGAATGTTGAATATTTTAAAGTTATGTAACTGTTCGATGTATATATTTAAAATCTTGTATCTTTTTAAGCCATCAAAGTATGATGTCTATATTTTCTTCACCCCAGGAGGGGAGATTATTGTGACTGTCATCTTTTTATAACATTCACAATTAAGTAATATAAAAATCTTTGATAAGAAGAAAGACATTTCATTATCACTGTTACTGTTCTAATTATGTATTATGGGATATAGTGTAATATACCAATTCGTAAGTAGATTTCAGTATTTTTCTTTCTTAAAACAAATAATATATTTGTTTTAGTTGCTAATACAAAACTAACAGCAACAACTATCAGTTTCTTACGTTAAGCGTCTTGACAAATTGGCATAGTTTTCGTATCATCTTTTTGCGCAGTTCAAAAGTGTACTTCTTCGTAATATATGAAAGATTAGAGGATGGATGCATGGACGTCGCCAGAAAGTTTTGTATGGCAGGTCAGGCGTTTGAGAAAAATTGAATAGTAGAAGTACTGTAGTAATATTACGTATTATGCAATAACAACTAATACAAATCGATTTTATTCCGATTATTATAAATATTGTCATCATCATTATATCCACTTGATCCACCACATGGCTGATTATCCGGCACAACTGTTTTTCATTGTTGTTATTATTATTATAACATTTCATACATTTAGTCTCCTGAAATGCATAGTTGTTCTATTTTTTCAACTTTTACACACCTCGTTCAAGAAAGACCTTTAAAAATCAAGGAGGATGTTTTAATCATAAAGTTCACTCTGTGTGACCTCGGACATAAAAATTTCATTTTGGGAAATTTGTAAACAGTAGAACCATTTATTCCTTTGATTAAATGGTAGAATATGAAAGCATAAATGGGTTCCTTCATTTTACACTCGAGTTTTTTCGACGTAACATACTTTTTTCCTTTGGTTATTCTATTCGAATACTACGTAACTGAACATAATATTTCTGTTATTAACTATAAAAAATAACAGGCTTTCTGCGCTCTTATAACTTGAAAGGCACGATGCCAATTTCCATGTGGGGGTGGGGGGCTGTTGATGAACAGTTCGACTCCCTTCTCCCTCGGACACCCGTAATAACAGGGATATTATCGATTCGAGACGAGATTTCGCAGTGTCTCGGTCTCGTTTTTAGTTGTGAATGCTTGTTTCGTTCTCGTCCCGATTTATAAGAAAAGTCTCGGTCTCGAAGGGAAAGTTGAGGTGTCCAGGGTTCGATCAAGGCCATCTTAGAGGCTCCAGATTGACAAGGTGATGGTTAAATACCCAGTGAAGGCACATAGATGTTTCGGGTTTCACTTTAAAAGGTAGATTCAGTCCCAATTAGCCAATCCGTGCATAAAGTGCACCTGAAACAAATACTCAAGCTCGAAGGGCAAGTATTTCTTTGTCCGTAGTTTTGTTATTTAGAGTCGATTTTCTGTCACTGTTGGCTAATCGCGAGTTGAGAATGAATGATGAAATTATGACGCTTGCCGGGATTCGAACCCGATAACTTTTGTGACGAGTCAACACGGCTCGAAGGTTAAGTTTCGGTCTCGTTTCGAAATAGACAACGAGTCACCGCATGAACATCTACAGCGTATAAAGGTCCTTGAGGCAAACATATTTTCTTACTTGTTCGGTTCAAATCCGGGAACTTTTCTAACGATGGAAGCGGCCCCGGCGCCCACCCAGCGTCGAATAACATGGAAACCTGGGGGTAAAGGCGGTCAGGGGCGTGGTGCTGATCACATCACCCCCTCTCACAACCGGATCAAGAAAGTGTGGGGCGTTACCCCCACACCCCCTATACGCCTTCATGGCGTGGTGCTAATCACAGGGGAACACTTTTCTTTTTTTTTTCTTTTTGGTGTCTCATTTCCATCCTACGAGACCTTAGAAAACTTTTTCCCCTGTGTTTGTATGTAACCACGAAGCACAAGCCCACAATTACCACTAATGAATTTACTAATTAGGTACTACGAGGGGATATCAAAAAGTAATTGGGTAAATTTTTTACAGCCAAACGGAAATGTATTCACAAAAACTGATATACACATTTTGAAGGTTGAACATTACTCTACTTTTCCACATAACATCCATTCACATTTATACATTTGTCCCACCGTGACACCAATTTTTCGATGCCCATGCAGCAGAAATCGTTCGGCTGGACGCGTAATTACGATGCACGCCTGTCACAACTTCCGTGTCGCAGCTGAAGTGTTTGCCGGCAAGGTGTTCCTTCAGTGGGCCGAACAGGTGAAAGTCTGAAGGGGCCAGGTCTGGACTATATGCTGGATGCTTGAGAATTTTCTAATGCCAGGAATTGTCTTTTTGCGTCACTGATGCAGCCACATGGGGACGAGCATTGTCATGGAGAATAATGACCTCCTCCAGAGATTTTGTTGACGTTTACGGCGCAGAGCAGCTCGTAGACGATTCAGTGTGGCACAATAAGCAGCAGCATTTACAGTTGCTCCTTTTACCCCATTATCAGCAAGAATGACACCCTGGCTGTCCCAGAAAACGGTAAGCAAAACCTTTCCTGCAGACGGGGTTGTCCTGAATTCTTTGGCTGGGGGCGAGTTTGTGTGTTTCCATACCATATTCTGTTGCTTTCGTTTAGGGGTGTAATGAAAGACCTACGATTCGTCCCCGATAACAATGCGGTCGAAGAATGCGTTTCCAGCCCTATGGTACAGGAGCAAATGGTCAAGGCTGCATCCCATACGGTCCTCTATATGCTGTGGTGTGAGCTGTCTGGAGACCCATCTCGCTGACACTTTGCGATACCCAAGTTCTTCATGGTGTCATGAAATGCCCACTGTATCCGCATTGTTTGGATTTTTGACCGCCGGTCCTCCTGAATCAATGCCTCCACAACGTCAACATTGCTCTGTGTGTGGGATGTGCGAGGCCGTCCAAAACGGGGTTCATCGAAGACATTTACACGCCCTGCGTTGAACTTTGCACACCAGTTACAAACATTTGTGAATGTCATGCACGTGTCACCATACACTGCACACAACTCAAGATAGATGTCATGTGGTTTCTTTCCCTTTGACCACAGAAACCGAATCCCACTCCGCAGCTCAACTGTGTCGAACGTCTCAAGCATAGCTGCCATTTTGAAACAACTGCCTCTCGGCGTGCGCGAGGTGCGCACACCTACCATGTCGTGGAAAGGTGGCGAAATACATGTACTTCCGAATGTATATTTCAGTTGTTGTGAATACATTTCCGTTTGGCTGTAAAAAATTTACTCAATTACTTTTTGATATCCCATCGTATAAAAAGTATTATACACTCATGCTCATAAATTAAGGATAATGCTGAATCTTGTACAAAGAAATATTTGATGTGCACGTTACAGCTTGAAATGATATCCGGGTACTGTACCAAAGAACCTGTGTTGACTGTGACCTTGATCCAGTGTGTGGTGCCGCTGTAAGCAGACAAATGACTCACAGGAGCGAAACTGCTGACCAGACTACAGTGCCGATAGGAAGTGTGCAGTTGTGTTCGGTTGTGCGAATGGTGAGTGTGTGTGTGAAATGGCTCAACGAACACATATTGATGATGTAATGAGGGGAAGGATACTTGGGCGGCTAGAGGCGGGCCAAAGACAGCAGGTCGTGTCACAGGTGCTCCATCTGCTACAAAGTGTCATCTCACGATTATGGAAACGATTCCAACAGACTGGAAACGTGTCTCGGCGCTACAGCAGTGGACGTCCACAGCGTACAACACCACGAGAAGACAGGTAAGTGACCGTAAGCGCCCGGAGACACTGACGGAGTACTGTCGGGGGCCTTGCTCGAGAACTTGTAGCTGCCACTGGAACAGTTCTTTCCAGACACACTGTGTACAGACGACTCAACAGGCACGGTTTATTCGCCCGGAGGCTTGCAATTTGCATTCCACTGTCACATGGTCACAGAGTAGCCCGTAACAACTGGTGTAGAGAACACAAGACATGGACAATGGAAGAATGGTCTCAGATACTCTTCACTGACGAGTCCAGGTATAGCCTCAACAATGATTCTCGTCGTGTAACCATCTGGCATGAACCAGGAACCAGATGCCGACCCGGTAACATCGTCGAAAGGGACCAGTATGGAGGTGGTGGTGTCATGGTGTGAGATGGCATTATTTTGGGTTCACGTACACCCTTGCATATCTTCGACAGAGGTATTGTAACAGGTCAGGTGCACCGGGATGTTATTCCGCAAGACTACGTTAGTCTTTTCAGAGGTGCAGTCGGTCCTACGTTCCTCCTGATGGATGACAATGCCAGGCCACACGGAGCTGCTATTGTGGAGGAGTACCTTCAAACAGAAGACATCATACGATTAAAGTGGCCTGCCTATTCCCCCGACCTCAACCCAATCGAACAAGCTTGGGATGATCTAGGCCGACGTGTCGCCGCACGTCTCCCACCTCCTCGGACTCTTCAGGAGCTCCGACAGGTACTGGTGCAAGAATGGGAGCCCATGCCCCAACAGCTGCTCGACAACCTCCTCCAGAGTATGCCAAGCTGTTGTACTGCATGTGTCAATGTGCAGGGGCATCACATTCCATACTGAAACCTGTGCACATGCTCAAAGAACTGTGGAACAACATTTTACAATCTCCCTTGCTTTGTATCATATGTGCGCTCTTTGGTTTTTCTCACGTTTTCTGCAATAAACAGGGTTAAACAGGGTATGTGGATGTCTCTCTTGTGTGTTCAACATGTGTCTGTGCTACCAGAACTAGTTTGTTGCAGTGCTGTATCGTGGGGCACCAAAACCTCTATTATCCTTAATTTATGAGCATGAGTGTAGTATGTATAATAATAATAACCTATGGCTCTACAGCCGGTAAGGGTCTTGTTCTCGTATCTCCCAACCGCCAGTCTCCCTCCCACAATCCTACCTAGAGGCGTGGAGATCTTCAACCAGTAATGGGGTGACGTGGGGTCAGCACGTCGAACCCCCAGCCGTTATAGGAGATATCCGTAACCAGCTTAGGCTCCCCAATTTCCTCAAGATGGTGGGTTTCCACCGTTCATATACACATGCCGGAAACTCGGAGAATGTACCCAGGCGGACTCAAACCCATGGATTACTTATCTGCAATTAATAAGCAAGAAGTCGCACAGATTTTGAACGACGTCTTGTCTCGATTTTACAGCGATCTGTCTCGTCTCGACAAGTCTGGAAGGATTTGGTCTCGGTCTCATCTCGGTTTTTAAAAGGCTTTCTTGGCACCGTCCCTATATTAATAAACGTATCGGACAGGGTTTTAATGCAAGGTCATGTATGTAAACCACGATTGACTATGTAATTTTCTATTACCCCCTTAGTACCAATAGAGCATCTACTTTTATTTTGAAGCATTATCTGTGACATATTAAATTGCAACATGGCCCGCGACCAATTACTCTGCGGTCAAGCATAAGGGGAAAATGTGGCGCACCAGATGCACCGCATTTTAAATGAACACACGGTAAGTGACCGAATTATATATTTTTTAATCAGATAAAGTTCTCCCCTGTTTATCGCATCGTTTCATGGAAGCTTGAAAGTTATGAAGAGGGTATGGTGTTTAGGTAGTAAAAACGTGAAAAATATTTACTTTTTGTACGCTAGAAATATGAAAAATACGTACCAAAAATTGAAATATTATTGGGCAACATTTTACATTATCTTACACATGTTGTTATACCTACATATAGATCAGGTATTCTTATATGCTTACAGGTTTGGAATTTATTTGTTGTAGAGTTTCTTCATAAACTTTCCAAGTTTCTTAACTGTGATCGGTTCACTTTATGTTTAATGTTGAGTTACACTGACACACAAATTTGATCGTTGCCTATGTGTTTTAGTACGAAAGTACTAAAATTGCAATAATTCGATTCCGTTCTGTTAAATCGTGAGAAAACTTTAGATTTTTTAAAAATTATAAAGTATACTTGGAATTGTTCAAACAAAATTTGTGTTTTAGGTACTTATAAGCATAAATTAAGAAACATGTCTTTACATATAAGAAATTAAAAAATGTGAGGTTTTACGGGAAATAAAAATCTCCATCTAGGATGTAGTTATCATGATCAGCATTTGTAAGTCTTTTACGAGCTCATTTTTACACGCAGATAAATATTTACCTAAAAAAAAACAGCCCAGTCATGAAACCATGAGTTGATCTCGCCCACAATAAAGGGGATGTGATCAGCACCACGTTCAGGCCACCTTATTCATCACGTGAAACGGCACTAAAAAAGTCTTGAATGTAGTGGTATAGAATTGAAAAGTTCGGCTATTGAATCATAATAACATTGTTAGATTCAGCCACTTGCCAAGATCGCCGCAACCGAATTGCGCACAAATCTCACTGACCTGTTTTGCGCACAGATTTTGATCGAACGTTGCCACTTTGATAGCTTTAAGTCTGTGCGCAAAACTGTTTTTTTTTCCTTAGACAAGAAGAGAGAATTTAGAAATAAAATAGTAAATCTCTTAAGGATTAAATAAAAAAATATAATTTGACCAGTAAATGTAGCAAGTCAAGATTCACTTTTCATACCAATTTACTCAAACTCAAAAAGTTAGGTTAGATTAGGGTAATGACTGCACATCAAACACTTCTGTCAATCGAAGCTCGTGACCTTCGGTATAAATGCGGAGATACACCGACCATTACATTCTAGTCCACCAATGAGGTTCATCCTCTGTGCCTATCTAATGCTACCCTTCCAGTAAAAACACGTGTATGTCCATACGTACAGACACAAACAAACACAACAGAAGTGACAACGGCTTGAGAACATTTTACATCTGACAACATCGCCTCATTTTTTTGTGCGCAATTCTGTACATTGTGACAGCTTGTCAACGGCTTATCAGATACCACTGATAAAACCGAAAAAGTGTGCGCAATCCGGCTGCAGCCGCCAAGATACTTCTAAGGGAATCGTTCCCAGCCGCAGGAGTTATTTTAATTTTTTTAAATTATTTACTCGTCACCTATGACAGAGCTTTTGCTCCAATTACAATAGGCGTACATATTGATTAATTTACTTTATTTTACTTCGCTTCTTGTGCCACTTTTGGCTAATTTGCGAAGATGGGGATGAGTGATGACATGATGAAATTGATGAATGGACACTCACAAACATCCATGCCCAGGCCAGGATTCGAACCCGGGACCCCTGAAAATTATTTTATTCGTTTTAAGGAGTGCAATGTTCAATAATTCAAAGAAAAGCACCAACTAAGGTGCCATCACCTCTGCATCAGAATCAATTTCGTTCCAAAATATCGATTAGGGGGTGAGGTGGGGATTTTCATATTATCTTTGCCGCGACTCTTGTATAAGTGTTTGTATGTTTTAAAAGGAATGGTACTGTGGCCTTGTGATCTGCTAACTGCTTGATAGAGAGGTTATAGACCTTCATTTTGCTTGTAAACCTGTTCGGCATGGTTCCACATGGATAAGAATACCGTTTTATAATGATTTGTAGCCTCGAAACGAGGGTCGGACGTAGAAACGTATTAGCCTTATTGTCATTTACACCAGTGTTTCTCAACCTCCAGTTCGTCGCTTGGTACCGGACCCTATAACTAACAATTTTGACAACGAATTTCAACCGAATTCTATATTGCCAACAAGCCATATAGACATAATCGAACTATTATTCTGAATGATTGTTCCACAATTTATTTATTAATACTTATTTTCAAGTGTAGATATTAATTAATGTACAAAGTTAAATAAGAAAAGTATACGAGTAAAATTGTTGCGATCTGGGCATCCACTGTCTCACGAAGATCGAAAATCCCTGCTTTACATCCTGCGAAAGTGTACAGTGACACGGGGTATATGTTGCGTATTCCATGTATTTCGCAGCTTTTTGAAGTAAAGAGTACTCTTTGAAATGAGTAGCTGTAACTATTGCTTTTTAAGTTAAGAAATAACTTGTTACTTGTCTGTACTTCAACAGCAATGAAGCTTACAAATAAAAATAAAATGTTAATATTCGTGGAAAATTGAATCGTAATGGACCTAAAGGAAATCGGTAAGGATGGAAAAGATTGGATTGATCTTGCCCAGGATAGGAACAGATGGAGGGTTCGTGTTGCTGCAGCCGTAAACCTTCATGTTTAAGAAGGCTAGAGAGTTAGTTAATATTCATTTAAACGTACATTTGTTACCAGCATATGTTTTGTGTGGTAAGTTTCAGTTTTATTATAACTTAATGAAAATTAGTTAAATTTTAGTCGATCATTGATTGTGGTTTATGCATGCAACACGTTCTACGTTAATGGCTTATTTTGATTAAAATAACTGTTAAGCAACAGTTACTTCTTGATCGAAATAACTTGGTTACTTTTAAGAAGTAACTTTCCAAAGACCACTATTTCGAGACGGACGGACGAAACACGAACGCAAATTGTTGTTTCACTTTGTTTCGACACGAGAAGAAAATGAAGATTTCAAGGGTACCCAGGGTTTTTTTTCTCACGGGGACAGAGTAAGAATTATTATTATTACACAAACTATAAAGTTGAAATTGAGTGAGACAATACCTTGGCGCTGTTGGCAAATTCCGACTTGAGTCTGCTATTTACACTGGATTCGCCTTGCTTCCTTTCCATAAACATCTACCACTTTGATGATGAACAATTCTTTATCTTTTTGTACTTTTTCACCATGCATAAATATAAGAGATAACGTATTCACCATCATGGCACCTATGATCCATGTTCTAAAGCGTCAAAAGCTGTATAAAGAAGTAATTCAAAACAACGGGACCCCGAACAGACGAGAAATTCCAAAGGATCTTATTGGGAAATGGTTGGTATTGTTTGCGCTGAAATGAAAAAGAAATTCTTGAAACTAACAGTTTTTATTCCAGAAATGCAAAGACAATCACTTAATGGGGAAGGGAATAGAATTGTGTAGAATTCGAGATTTTCGTAAATTTAGAAAGTTCTCGTTCTGAAACTGGTCCAGAAATGGCTATTTTTTTTTCAGTCCTGAACGACGGGATTACATAAATTTCTCTTCCCAATCCTGTCCCGATCAAAAAATTTCGCCCTGCACACCTCTAGTTACGGCAGTCAAGATGATTCTAATGGCTGTGGTGAAAATGTTTTTGTTCGACGTCCAGTAATTGCTATAACTTGGTCTGCAAGACAGTAGTATTATTTGTTATAAAATATCACTACTCGAATTACATTGTCTTTCCTCAGATATCCCCTTGCGGGTACGCACGAGAAATTTGGAAATCGAGACCGAAAAACCGTCTGTCATTTGCAGATAAGTACCAGAACAACGATACGGTCATTCTCGTTCTTGCAGCTACTAGTTCGGCTGGTGTACGGTAGATGGCTCGAGTGCTTAACAAGCTTCGTGCTGCCATCTAGTTAGATGTTCCTACACTTTCAAGAAGCTACCATGCATCCATTCATTCTATCAAACTTTTAGAGGATGTAAAGGTTTTCTGAACATTATTTGCAAGTTAGTGCTCAGGGAAAATCATGCACCTATTTGGATAGCGAAGAAGTAGATTCTTACTTGGCTTTGACTTTATGCAAGCTTTTTAAATTCCGGGTAATCACCCGTAATCTTTATTATTTTCATAATATAGTTACAGTCGAGTTCAATGCAGTTAGTAATTTATCCACCCCCTATTTTTTCATAAAGGTGCAATTTGCGGCCAGTTCGTCTCTAAATTATCTTTACATCCGCAGATGGAAAATTGTGCATAAACCCTTGCATAGAGTCGAACAATTTTTGAATGTGATGGTGTGCATAACATTGATTATACTGTGATCCATCCACACACCCTTGATACGTTCTACCCTGTATTATTATACTATTAAACGTATTATTATATTTATTAATAATAACTTAATAATACTCAGCGGTGAACGATGAGACTCGGTGAAGTACACAGACTCCTCTCAGGTACAGGGATAGTGTTAGGCAAACACAATATTCACAGCACAGAGAAATAAAACCACATTGCTGAAGTAGATAAACTAAAAGATTTTATCCTTTATTGATGGCAGTTATAATGCGAGAATATATATTTGAGACGAAGGGGAGGATTTCGCTTTGTCGATGAATTGATACAACTAAAACGCATAAGCTCAATGCGTGGCTATCGGCATGATCACATAGACCTAGCTTGCGCCCCGAACTACCACACCAAGAGAGATGCAATAATAACTGAGCCAATATTTGCTCTTTAGCCTTTTATTTCCAAATTAATCCTTAGGCTTACTGTATTATTTAACGTAGAATGGTTGCAGTATTGTGCATCGCATCAATGCATGGTTATCGGCGTACCTATGATCACATAGGCCTAGCTTGCGCTCCGAACTACCATACCAAGATGTATGCACAACACCGAGGAGTTCTTTTTAAGTTTAAAAGCTTCGTCGATCCTTGGCGAAAGTGTATGATATTTCTTACGCGACATCCTTGCTTTTATACTATTTTCGAGAACACAGATTCAAGTACAGATGAATCACTCACTATTTACAAAAAGATGCTACCAACAAAACTGACATCTAGGTATACATGTTTAGAAATACAAATTCGTATAGTGCACTCTCGCAAACATGAAGATACATTAAACTACTCATAATAGAGCATAAAATACAATAAGCAATAAACAAAATATATACATTTCAAACAAGGTGCATTATTACATATAATAACAAAGAAATTACGCTTTCTTTCACAAAAAATAAATATATTAGTGACATATTTTCTACTGGTGACGTCACATAAAAATATGGGTCATATCACCCTTAACACCAATCAGCATTTCAGCACCCCTCTTCCCCTATCGTTTTTCACAATGTCCCAATTTATGATCTTTTTAGCTCTAAATTTGCCATTACACCTCTCTACATGAAAATTTCTGGATAAACTCCTGTTAGATTATGTATTGCTGCTTCTGTATATTGGCGCGTTGTGTATCGATCTCGGGGCAGAAGTTTCTGGATTCAAGTAGTGGTAACGCCGTCGCTTTGAAATCACTGTGTTTCACAGTGGTTCGAATCTCACTTTAACTCTCTTAAAGTGGACTTAGAACAAACTTCGTTACTGTTGATCCTCATCGGAAGGGGAAGTCACTGCCTCCCGAGATATTTAAAACTAACAACGAATCTACAATCAACATAAGAGTAAATAATGATAACACCCCCTCTTTGATTTCTAAAATTAAATTATATCAACGGAGCAACAATAAATGTTTGGTCGGTTTAAAAAAGAAATTCATTCCATCGGCAACGGCTCAGAAATGGAACAGAAAAACTTGTGCAAGTATCTGTAGTACATTAAGTGGTTCAATAAACCTAAAGCAAAACTCTACGGCTGCCTTTCCATTATTCCAGATAATCTGAAAAGGTTCGGTGCAGCCCCAAAAATCCCATAGCCCTCCGGTAAGGGTGACACATCTTTTGACTCCTAAGGACGTCACAAATTTCATGTCTTTCCGTGTATATTGTTTGTTTGGACATATTAGGAGGGAAAGCCGGTAAAGAACACAGGCTCTCCCTTCCACGTAATAAACCGTGCAGTGCATTATGCAGACTAGCGAGGCTCTGGCGTCTGAACTCACGGTCAGTAGGCTATAATCCTCCGTGGAAGTCGTGTTGTCTTGTCCATATATATGTTTGTGATTGTCCTTTCATACATTTCATTGTATTATAATACATCCTCATCTTCGCGATTAACCAAAACTGACAGAAATGCGAGGTAAAATAAACTAACTCAATCAATAACATAGGCATAATTAGCGGGGGAGTCGGGAGTGATGGGATTAACCTGAAGATTTTTTTTCTTTTTAAAAAAAGCAAAATTTACAAAAACTGTAAAAGTAGTTATTTTACATCATATAGTCGTAACTCTAAAAAGACCAAGATTGATCACAAAATCGACATTTTGTACTCACTCAAGTGTGTGGAACTTTTTAAATCCAATTGCTAAGTTTCACAGCGCAATGAAGGCCTATCGACAAGCGTCAGAATATATGGAGATCCTAAAACGGGAGACTAAGGTAAATATAGGTACAGGCCTTCGAGGTTTTTAAATTGAATTTTATGCGATTATGTTATTTAATTGTAGGTCAGATAGTTTATCCTGGTGCAGTTTCCGTCGCTGAGTGGTCTGTCGTCTGCGAACTTTTGTTGCCAAACTAATGTTTCGTGCAAACATAGTAAGTGCCCTTGCAAGAGTCATTCGAAAGGCAAGCAAGCTATATTATAGCCCTTGGCGAGCTAACTCTTTTCCTCTCGCCGTCTGAAATGCTCGGTTCTTATTATGTCGGTTGCCCTCCCCTTTGAATGTGTTCAAATTTTCCTCCCTAAAGGAACGGTAAGCTCTGACTGGGAGGGATCCAAGCACGTCCTGTCAGTGGGTGGAAACACACACGTGTTGGCTGGCAAGGTCTTCCGGCAGACGACGGATCACCCAGTAGCGAGAAGTGTACCAGGATAAACCTGAGGTATGGTTCAAGTTTATCATTAACTGTATTAAAATTTAAAAAAGTGATTAAGAAAAATGCCTGGTGAAAAAAGGTTCCCTTAACCATCACGACTTAACCCTGTTTTACTGCATTTTGAATATACGTATATTCTCCCGTTAGTAGCCTAATTACTTCCAAATGTATGAGGTTTCCTGTGAATCAGTGAAATAAAAACTGATTCGTTTTCTTTTTTTCTTACAGTGAAGGTGCCTCAGATATTGAAAATATTGAATCACAGAAGCGCAGAAGGCATAAGTATTTACGGAGTATTGCTAGAGTTGTTTGCTATTACCGCCAGTCTAGCATACAGTTTCATGAAAGGATTTCCTTTTAGGTAAGTGGAACGTTTTTTCTTCTGTAGCATAAGGGTGCGAAGCTAATTTATTTGGTAGTACCTTAACACGAGTTTCAATTGGCTATGTGGACAATGTTAGCCTAATTGTCGCAACTTCATGTCTTTTTTTCACAGAATCTATTAGATACGAAGCTAGTCTTTTACACCGCATTTCCTGTCATTGTGTCGAAATTTATATTATTTAAATAACGAAGTGAACAAATAAAAAATCGATATTGGTACGGAATAACCAACTCTAACAAATGCAATACAATACTCTGCAGGTAATCCCTCTCTTTAAATAAATAAGAACGACTTCTCATAATTACTATAAATTAAACCACTATTATTATCTGCACTTTATAAATTGTACAGAGCTCCTCCATAAACCGATTTACATTTATTTTTCTTGTGTGTGCGGTTTCGATCGCTAATGCAATATTCGTATGTATAAATGTGAAATGTAAATAATGTGAGCCTTGTTTGTTGAAGAAGGTTGCATTATCTGTACCAATCGAGGCTGTACTCGGGATATGGATAAGCCGATTTGTGGATGAGTTCTGTGCAATTTATAAAGCATCTTTACTACGTGATTACCAATTATTATAATAAACATCACATTGTTTGAGGGGAGAGCCGGACATCAAAATGAAACGTAATTCTTACTTTTTTAAACACGGGTATTATAGTTTCTTCATTTTTAATTTTTTTTGTGGATATATTAGGAGGTGACCAGTCACCCCTGGCTCCCCCGTGTGCACGCCTAGGTTCTATAGTTATTATTATTTTTCACAGGGTACATCTCCCTCCCAGTTGTGTTAAGGAGGGGATGTGTGTTAAGGAGGGGATGTGCCGAACTAATAAATAATATCAACCATATACATCTCTCTTGCTTTCAGACTGTTATATGTATTTCATAAAATTAAATTACTCAGTAAATATTAAGGTTTGACTTCTATATTGAAACGGGGATAATAAAGTGTCCCCAACATATATATCGACACATCGGAACGTCTGGTCCCGTAGGTAAAGGATAGATTATACAATGCCCAATTAAAATTCCATATTAAGGAGACACTAATACATCGAGAAACCAAAATTCTTTTTTGATACAATAGACGAAGCTGTAAGAGCAATCCCTGCCTTTTTCGTATGGCCTAAAGCCGTTATTAACGCTGTAGCCGGCCAGAGGGGAATCCCCCATCCTCTTCTTTCAACGACGTCATTCCAGAGAACGATCAGATCTTGATAGAGCAACCTTGAGAAACCTTCATAGACATGTTCGAAATTAATTTTAAATTGGGTTCGCCAGATTATCTCGGCGAGGGGTCCAGCGGCACGGCTGAAGGTGCTGCAAAACATCGGCTACAGAAAAATAATTCATCATACTTTGGTAAGTTCGTTCGGCGGGGGGCAACGGCACTAGGTCCCTATCTGGATGTTAGGTCGCATGGATACTGACAAGATGGAGCTTTGTGAAGTCGCCGCTGTTCTTCCCGTCGTTCAGGTAGCTGGGGATTTTCGATCCACGTTTTTATCTACTTTTTTGTCGTGGTGCGTGTATTATTTTGTAGCGAGCAAGCTCCATTTTTAGATGTGGTCACTTACTCTCATCTGGTTCTCGAGCTTGTGTTCGTAACGCCTTTTAACGTCTCTCGTTTCGGAAAAGAAAGCCAATGTTCTGATTTTTTTTTGGGGGGGGGGGAGTTAATCTTCTTAGGTGTTGTAAAATTAGGTCAAATTTTAAACAAGCAAGAAATTAAAAACAAGCAAGAAATTTGTTAGATTTACATATGTTGTATAGCCTATACCGTATTTACCGTCTTTTTTGTACACATTTTTTAGGAAAAAGCTTGATCACTGAATATTATAATTAATTTACAGTATTTTGAATATAATAATAGGTCTACTTTCAATTAATAACTTACCTAATATAACTAGGAAATATACATTTCAATCTTCTTCGTCAAAACCCAGACATTCATCTCCAGAGCTAAGTGAAGAATCACTTGAAACCTCTTCTATATCAGAATCTGAGTCCTAGTACGAAAAATTGTCCTCTGTATCATCCAGTACATTATACGAATGCCACACTTCTCAAGTGATTTAACAACTGTCTTAGTTTAACTCAGAACAGAGAAAATTTCCAGAAATGAAGGTAATCAAAGACTGAATATCGGCGTATAAGACGCACCCTGTTTTTCAGACCTATTTTTAAAGAAAGAAGTGCCTTATACTCCGTCAAATACTATACTTGCCTTCCAAATGAACGTACTAAAAGTCCCCTAAAGTGACCTATGCTACTGCCGCCATCTTGGAAAATGGTGGTTAGTTGTAGATTTGGGTCAGTCTATCTCACCTCAGAACTACTGCACGAACATTGATGTAAACATTCTCACCCACTGTGCGAATCGAACTCGGGTCTTCCGCGTGGAGTAAGACGCCACACCGACTTGGGCTACGTCCGGTGAAATAATATCAGACAAATTTATACTGTATTTTGGAAAGGTCGTTTTGAAAAAATCAAATCGAGGGTAGGTCAGTGAATACATTGTCTTGCTTCAGAACGGTGCGAGGGAGAGAGTTTTAAAAGGCCATGTGAAATGACTATGAAAATAGGATATTAAAATAATAATAATAATTGAACTCTACGAAAGATATTAATCCCATGTTGTAGGTTCCTGTCTGGTCATTCCTGTCTTTTGTTTCCCATGGAACAATACAAAGAGCGTGGGACTTGCATGCCACTGGTCAGCTCTTGCATCTCGGAAGTTTCTCCAAACTCACGCGACCTTCGTACACTTTTAAACTCTCCTTGAGATAATATAGTGTGTATCACATTGCAACTAGAGCCCGGATTTCTAGGCACAAAGAAATGAAAAACTAAAAGTATTTTAAAAGCATATAAGTAATATTTTGAATAATGAGAGGCGTAAAATTGAAAATATCACATCCCAAATTTATTATTTACATATAGTTAACCAACTTCATTTCATAATATAAGTTGAAGATTGTACAGGGTGATTTTTTATACATGGAATCATTGGAATTAGCCATAATTTACGAACCACGTGTCATAACACCTTTCAAACTTCAGTTGAATGTTCTACAGTCTTGCGAGTTTAAACCACAATATGTTCAATGTGTGCCCCTTGCCTATCACGGACATGGCGCAACCTGACAACGAAATTGCACACTACTGCTGCTAATGTGTCCTCAGAAATATTGAATATTTCTGCTTCTAAGACATTTTTCAGTTCTTGAGCATGGCCGTAGGCAGGAAAAAATTTCGGGGGGGGTTCATTCATAATTGTTCCCAGGGCGTCGCCAGAAATTTGAATAATAGAAATAATAATAATAATTGTACAATAATAATTAAAATTTCATAATAATAAAACAATTTTATTCCATAATAATAATACTAATAATTATTATTATTATATTATTGTTATATCATTGAGGGGCTTACTCAGTCCAGCAGATGAGTGAATATCCAGCATAAGTTTCTTTTTGTTTTTTTTACGTTTCATACAGTGTGTACTGAAATGCACAATTATTTTACTTCGTCATTAAACTTTAGATACCTTCAAGAAAAAACTTTAAAAGTTAGATGGAAACTTTAGTCATAAAGTTTTTGTTGTTTGACTTTAAAATTAAATTTTTGGAATTTTGAAAAGTGTGGAACCAGTTATTCTCTTTAAAAGCTTAGCCTGGTGCATGGATTGTAACCTCAATCGCGAACGTAATGCGCTACGAAACTGGAGGTACTAGGTTTGAACTCCTATCAAGGGGGATTTATTTTCGACTTTATCTGACGGGGAATTTAAAAGCTCGAAAGAGAATTTTGGGACAATCATAAGGGAATCTTCAGTCTATATTCCTTGTGATGCAGGAACAACACTGGATATATGACAGCAGAGGGGTCGCCGGTGGGATGCGATTCCTAGAATAAATCCTGTTTCACCCAACTTTCAGAATTACAAATGTATGAAAATTCTAGATCGATCGTTTCAACATTGTCTCCTTGTATTTTTGTGATGCTTCGAAAAAAAATTGAAAATTTGTTACAGGTTTTGGTTTATGAACATCCATTAATCCAACATGTCAGAAGTTTCGGGGGGGGTTTGAACCCTAGAAACCCCCCCTCTAAATACGGCCATGTTCTTGAGTAGTTGTAGGGTTAGTCTGAAATACTCTGTCTTTAAGGTAACCCCAAGTAATTTGAATTCAAAATTTTTGTTGCGTCAGCATTTAGGCTATTTTGCACCCGTCACATTATACGGGGTCCAGACCCTTACCATTACAAATAACAACTCTAACGTTGCATAACTAAAAATCTTAAAATATTCTGATTTCTGTTAAAAGCAGAGGCTGTAAACGGGCACTCAGCACACACAAGGACATAAACAGGACAACACACACAAGGACAAAAACAGGACAACACACACAAAATTATACTGTCCATACATAGTGCCAGTCGCCAGAGCCTCGCTCGTCTCAAATCGCAGTCCAGGGTGTACTACGTGGAAGTGAGGTTGACTTTTGGGCGCCTACGTGGAAGTAACCCCAAAGAAAATAGTCACAGGGAATCATATCCCGTGACATTAGTGGCCATTCAAACCCCTTCCCGTGCACTTGGGAATAACGATTAGACAACACACGATTAGACATTCAGCAACGGTTGCATATGGGTGCACGATTATTCTGCACAGCTCATCTGAACTTGTGTGACGTACGGCGTCCTGTTTTGTGGAATGATAAGTGTGGTCGCCGCTACAATGCAACTATGCTTTCGAATATGGTTCTCACCAATTTCCCCAACACTCTTCTTCCTGAAAACACCAATATCAAACCTACATACTGCATTTTCTACTTTCTGTACACAAAACAAATGGTGCCATGTATAAAACCCTGTATATTTTTTCGTTAAGAGAAAAAACAGTACCTATTTTATGTTTTTATATTATGTGTTGATTATCAAAACACAGAAAAATCTGTAAAATATCTCTTCTAAAGCCTTCTGATATAAAAGAGATGTTGTATTATTCATTAACAGTTTCTTCAAAGTACTGCATGCAGTCATGATATTTTTTTCTGCCTTTTGCTCCAGAAAATATTTTCATATTAATAATCGTCGCAAGAAGCGATTCGGCACATTTCAGTTCAGTGCTTTCGTCTCGTACATAATTGTAAAGATAGTTCACTTTCTGAAAATTTCTACTTTCTCTTTTTATCCGCCAGTGGGAAAACCTAAGCTGGAAAGCACCAAAGAACATTTTTCGCACCTGATACATTATTTTCTGCCCTTCTCTATGTGCATCTTGGGCACTTATAACCGTAATAGGGAATTCTAGGAACTCGGAAATGAATTGAAGTAAACCTCTGTTCAGAAAAGCTACTAAACTGTTCACGGGAATAAATTAAGCATTAAGGAAGCATTGAATTGTACTAGACTTTTCGTATTTCAAAATATGAGCGTCAGAATTTATTACAGAGGCAAGGTAGGGATTTTAGGGGAATAATGGAAAACAATTATTTTTCAATTATGTTTAAAAATGTGAAAATGACAAAAGACGTAATGCTTTTCCAATTTAGTGTCGCCATTGGTTTCGTTTTCATAAAACATCTAACTATCTTGAAACGGTTTTTGCTTACCCAGTTTATTAGTAAGAATATAGACAAAAATATTTTTAATATTTGTATCATATTAGAGCCCATACACACACAACGTTACGTTCAAAATTATTGGAATAAGCGAACCACGTCGGCGAGCGGCCACGTCAAATGTGCGCGAGTCTTTAGTATGAAGGTTGGCATACTCGAATTACAAAACAATATATCCATTGTTGCTATTACTAACAAGCGCCGTTTGAAAACTCCTTTGTTTCCCTTTGTTACTATGGGATAAAATGAAGATAAAAGGCTATAACAGCTCGACCACTGCATCTTTTTGAAAGTTTTAAATTCTAAATGTAAGACTGAGTAAAAAGCAACATTTTAAGTAACATCCGCCAATTAAGGGTCCAGGGGAAAAGCGAGGGCAAGGGCCCAAAGTTCAAAATTTTCCGTAATTAAGCAAAATTTCCGAACGCCGTAACTTTTTTTTTTTCCAAAACTTGGGGCACGAAAATTACATATCCTCATAGGGTGGTCTTTTGTCGTGCTCCCCTCCAAATTTGGTGCATCCAGCTTCCATGGGGCGGCACTAGAAGCGAAATTTTGGACATTGTCCCGAAGCTGGAAACACTACCGCTTTATGCAATGTTGTTATTTTTTACTCAAGAAGTATCAGTCTAATTTCAACGAAATTTTGCACTGTTGTAGAAATGTACCACCGCTACATACTACATTTTTTTCAATCACTCGGATCTATTGAGGGGGACACAGGTGCCATTTTTCTTCTTCTTCTCCCTTTATATAACACTAATTATTGGGAGGCACAGTGTATAAATTTTACCTCCGCTAAAAGCCCTGCCTTTAAGAAAGAAAACAAAACCAATTTCATCTCTCTACAACAATTAGCTTAGTTCTCGAGCAATATTTTTTTTTGTTCTTCGTGGCAAGTTTGAAAAGCGCGAGCTTGAAAAGGTGCCGGCTTCAACGGGAATACACCCGCGAAATTCTGAAACAAGGGAAAACATTTGTATATAAGTTTGAAAACATTATCCCAGTCAAGAATTTTTAATTTTACTAGGGGTTTTATCCATATTTTAAACTTTTTTTTTTGTCATTTCAGGAAAATGTCTTATAAAATGTTTCTGACATATAAGAGCCTTAAAAGCTCCTAAAATGTATATGTTTATCTGTTTGAAGCAATATTTTTTTTATCTTCATGCATGTAGCAACGCTTTTCTTCACTTTTTAAAAGGCTTGTATTATTTTTCAAGAAAGTAGAAGGGTGTCGATTACTAGGGCAGTCCATTTGTGCGGGTGTCGAACACTGTTGCATTTTCTGCACGTTAGAAAAACAAAAGTTATGGCTACAATTTGCAATGAAACAAGAAATAAATTGTTTGAAATATTACATGAAGGTTTGATTTCCATGATGGAATTTTATTTTTCAGTAAGGTAATTTAAATGTCCAACGTACAAAATAAAAACTGTGATTTTCGTCACTAAGCGGTCGAACACTGGTGCATTTATCTTACATATGGTGATTTTATGTAAATTTAACACATTTTGCTTATTTCGTATAATGTGTATTTCTGGCGTAGTTTGTACCAGATATTCGTAAGAATTGTGTGACAGATATTCGAGAGAATTGTTAAGATCTTTATTTGAGTCTAATTATAAGGTTTTTAAAGTAGGAATCCTTCCGGTTAAGCGAAATTTTTAAGTATAATTCCAGATCTATCGTCAAAACGTGCTTATGTGTGTCTACATAACAAACGGACAACGAAATAACAATTTCTTAAAATAAATAAATAAACTTTCATATTTGCAAATTCTACTTCATGGTGCGTGTTGCTTATTATCTTTGACAATTCATTACAAATTAAAGAAAATCATTGACAATTCATTACAAATTAAAGAAACAGAATGGTTTCATCTTTACTTACGAAGATCTTGTCAGTCTAACTCTTAATATAAATTATTTTGCTATTATATATTTTTTGCACAGGTTAACATTGCATATTTGTAAAACATGAAACGTGTGGGCTTCATGGTGGCGTAGTGGTAATGTCGTTACCTCGTATTCAACGTGTCCCGTGCTTAAGTGTACTTGAAACTCAATAAAACGTTGTGTATTCCTCACTGCTTTGAATTCATTCTATTCTTATCAAATGTACTACATAAAACATTAGGCATGGCAATATCGAGATTGTATTTCGCCAACAAGAAATAATTAACGGTCTTGATTTAACAAACTGTACAAAACATTTTTTTTTAACTCCAGTGTGTCTGATGTGTGTGAAACGTTAAATAATCAACTTATAAATAACAATAATTATATCAGAAACTTAGGCGGCGATCTGTAATGTACAGTAAATATTAATGTATTGTAATATTATATGTTTGTCCCGTTTCACGTAGGCTATCTATCTGCAAGTCAGCGGCAATGAAAATGGAACATCTACATCCTGAAATATTCGCTTTCCTACAAGGCGTGTTATGTGTGTTGCCTACCTCTATCGCGATAAGTGGATATTAATAGATAATTTTCAATGCAACGTCTACCGAAGAGTAAGGCAACACACATAACGGCTTGCAGGGTAGCGAATATTTCAGGTGTTCCATTTTCATTGCCGGTTACTGTACATATTCCGTACATTAACAGAAGGATAAGAAATCCGTCTTGAGCTATCTGGCAGAAAATAATGTACAAAAGTTGTTTTTTTTGTGTTATTTCGTGAAACCTGAAAAAAGATAAGCGTCTGTCGCTTGAGTATATGCTTCACGGATGTGTTTTCAGTTCATGCTGCGGCCAGGTTCTCGCGAAATTCTGTCGCCCACGTAATTTATATTGGGGGCACCAGTCCACCGTCCCCTCTCTTTTTTTTTCTTCTAGTGAGGAGCCCGCTCAACCGCCAGATTAATGTGGACATGATGGTAAATGATGCCCGTTCGCGGACCACCCCCCACCCCTGGCCCCGTGTCTCCAACGATAAAAGAGCAAACAGGAGACGTTAATTTCTTCCGTTTCCACGGCAACGGGGGAGAGAGAGGGGGGAGAGAACCTCTCGGAGAAAAACTTCTACATCCGGGGCTTTTAATTGCCTCCATTATACGGACTCGAGTTGCATATAAAAAGGAAGATTTATTTTGAGGTCAACTCGAAAAGCGGGTGGCAAGAAGAAAACACGGCCATAACGGTTCGGGGTGTATTATTGGGAGCATGTAAGTGGTTCTGTTTGAACGCACTTTGACCGCCATTATCTTTGGGTGGGGGTGAGGTCCGTAGGTTGAGATGGACGTCGGTCCGGCGGGGACGGATGGTAAGAGAACAGCTTTTTTGTTGTTATTGCAATCATGCGCATTAACATTGCCGCCGAAGAATAGGCAATTTGTCAACGCAAATGGACACACTCATGGTGCAGGCCATTTCGGCTGGTACTTGCTCTCTGTTCGCACTGCCTTGATCGATAGAAAACGTTTATTGGGCATTTCACTCGCACTGGAGAACTATTAATAATTTTTGCGTTGGGGTATTTTTTTTTTGTCTTGTTTGTGCGGTGTCATGATATTTTTTTCAAGTTGAAATTTTCCCACTATCCTTAAACGACCCCTAGCCGCCTCTCGTGGCGGAGTGCTTAGCACATCGCGCTACGACGCCAGAGGTCCCGGGTTCGAATCCTGGCCTGGTCGTGGATGTTTGTGTGTGTCCATTCATCAATTTCATCATATAATCACTCATCCCCATCTTCGGAAATTAACCAAAAGTGACACAAGAAGCGAAGTAAAATAATTCAAATCAAAATGAAACTACCTTTAAGGCTTCGAGGAGATGCTTCTGCACCTTTTTCTTTCAGTTCCACTCTCTCATTCAAAGGGTCCATGGTTTGATCCCCGCTGGACTAACATTGCAGAGTGATGTGGATCCCGTATCCCGCTTTAATCTTTCAAAGCACTTATGTCCCTATAACCAATTTACCACTTTTGGAGCCTGTGAGGCTCTTATTCATTTTGGTGAGCTGAGTAACAGAAATTGTGACCGAAATAAGTTAATGTTACAACAATTGTAGGTATTTTACTTGTTGACACTTATTTCTGCTAATAAAATAGATGTATACACGTTTTACATGTTAAATAGTGGTTGTTATTTTTATTACTAATATAATGTATTGGTTAAAGCACAATTTGGGCCTATGAAGCCCGTTGTTCTATAAAACAGGTAATATATTTCGTGTTCTTGTGGATCGTAAAATTTTCCGAACTGGATATTCGTTCAAAAGACAATTTTAGAATTTTTGGATTAACGTTTGATTGTGTGTATTCAGTTTTCTGATTTTGCCCTAATGATTGTGCTTCTCAGGGGAATTTAGAAAACTGAACATTCACAATGAAATAACAATTCTAAACTTGTCTTCAATGTTTGAACGAATGTCCAGTTGAAGATGTCGGAAAGTTTTAATGTTCCACAAGAATACGAAATATATTACTTGTTTTCATAGCATACCGGACCTCATAGACCCTCCATTTGGCTTTAAGAGTTAACTGTAGGTCCAGTCCCAAGTAGCCTAAATGAGCATAAAGTGGACCTAAATCAAACTTAGCCAGCACCTTCATTAATTGTGTTAGCAGAAATAAAGAGAAAACACGAAATAATAACCCTTGTAATCAAGATTCCTGCCGTTTGATATCATAGTGGTAACCTACTCCACCTTTGCTCTCAAGAGGTCCCGAGTTCGATTCCCGTCAGGAGAACAATTCACTGAATCCAATCCCACCTTAAATTGTAGATCCGGTCCTGATTAGTCTGCTTGTGCAAATACATACAATACTCCCTGCACACTGCAACATGCCCCGAAGGCATATTATCGGGGAATGTGAAGGTAAGGACCCTGCACATTCATAATCTCGGCCATTTGTGGAGGTGCTGTGTAGGAGACCTGGGGTTGGTGAAAAAAGGTAGGAACTTCTCTTACATTACCCCTGAAAATACCAAAGCGGTGCAGGGTTTACCCAAAGTCATATAAATGGGTACCGGAGATAAAGGCGACCGGAAAGTGGTGCTTGTGAATGTGTGGAGCCATACATCCCCAATCCCTATTTGCCTTCATGGTATGATTCAGTGATCATGGTGTAACTTGGTGTAATCTGGATCTGCATCCGAAAGTTTCGGATCTGGATCCGCATCCGAAAATCCGGATCCGGATCCGAGAGTTTCGTATCTCAATTCCATTCTAATATTACCACACCTTAAATGGTATTATGATCTTCGATTACAATGAAATTTTTCATTAGTTAGTCCTACAATAATTTTTTTCAATACTTTGCTACGCATCGGCTAACACACTCGTGCACAAAAATAATCTTACTTGTTTAACATAAAATGTCAGAGGTGATTTTGTAAATGCCACTGAAACGAATATGTATTAATTCGAATATATTTGAAATGGAAGCACACATAAATGTGAGACACCCCATTCCAGGATGAAACCTTTAACACATATAACAAGATAGAAATGTTATACAAAAAAGTGTTATTTAATTACAAAGTGTAAGACTAACGAGGAGGTTATCTAAGTGTCCCCCTCCGATTTCCATGAAACTTGGCAGGTGTATAGTGGGGCCCAATGGAAGAAATACGTGTTTTTTTGTTTCAGCTAAAAAAACTGTTTTAGGGAACAAAACCCCCTCAAATGTCAAGATGAGGACAAATTGAAGTGAGGATCTGACCCCTGTGCCCCTCTCCGATTTCCATGATACTTGGCAGGTGTGTGTATAAACGAGCCCAAATGAAGAAATACGTGTTTTTTTTGTTTCGGCTAAAAAACTGTTATAGGGGTCAACCCTCCCCCCTCAAATGTCAATATGAGGACAAATTTAAGTGGGCATTTGACCTATGTGTCCCCCTCCGATTTCCATGAAACTTGGCAGGTGTATAGTGGGGCCCAAAGGAAGAAATACGTGTTTTTCTTTGTTTCAGCTAAAAAACGGTTTTACAGGGCAAAACCCACTCAATTGTCAAGATGAGGACAAATTGAAGTGGGGATCTGACCCCTGTGTCCCCCTCCGATTTCCATGAAACTTGGCAGGTGTGTGTATAAACGGGTCCAAATGAAGAAATACGTGTCTTTTGTTTCGGCTAAAAATCTGTTCTAGGGAGCAACCTCCCCTCAAATGTCAAGATGAGGACAAATTGAAGTGGGGATCTGACCCCTGTGTTCCCCTCCGATTTGCATGAAACGTGGCAGGTGTATAGAGGTGCCCAAAGGAAGAAATACGTGTTTTTCTTGTTTCGGTTAAAAAAAACTGTTTTAGGGGTCAACACCCGCCTCAAATGTCAAGATGAGGACAAATTGAAATGGGGATCTGACCCCTGTGTCCCCCTCCGATTCCTATGAAATTTGACAGGTGTATAGAGAGGCTCTATGCCCCCTGTTTTTTCCTATGCCATATTAACGTGGTTTCGGGGTCAGATCCCACTTCAATTTCTCCTCATCTTGACATTTGAGGGGGGGCCTCTATACACCTGCCAAGTTTCATGGAAATCGGAGGGGGAGACTTAGACCTCCCTTGCAAGTGTATTAATTAATTACAAATCGCGCACGCGCGCACACACACTATATATATATGTGTGTGTGTATGTATATTATATATATACAGGGTGGGCCAAAAGTCAGGTGACAACATTGTCATAGGAAAGGCTGGTGTGTTGGAGGTCCACTTTGGCTACATATGATGTTTGGGGGGAGGGGCAAACCCAAGGACACATGTGACCACCCCAGGCGCCATCTTGGAATCCGCCATCTTGAGCGCACCTTAGGTTTCTTAAATGGAACCATAGGCATGTGGCATATCATTTCCAATTGTTTTTTCGTCAGGAGTTCAATGCCACAAACAGTTTTGTCCTATCGTGACACTTTTCCTAATTATGGCCTGTTTTATCTATGCAGGTATCACCGACTGAATAATCGTGCTGACGACCGAAGAACATGTGGGGATCATCCTCATGTGTGGAAATCGGAACTCGCGTGTGGTGGCTGCAGTTTAATGCATTACACCGCGATAGGGAGCCCATTTCCCACAATGGTGTGGCCAAACTCATCATCATATTCCGAAAGACGGGACCTGTGGCCGATAAAGCACGCAGTGGTCGCCCGAAAACTTCTACAGATGAGGCAACCACTGTCGCTGCTATCGCATCCTTCTCCAAAAGCCCCCAACGTAGCACCAGACGTATCGCCCTTGAATCTTGAGTTAGCCGAACGTCCATACGGAGGATACTTGCCGTTAACAAGTGGCTTCCATACAAAATTCAGATGCACCAGCATCTGACAGAGGGAGATCCTGATCGTCGGGTACAGTTTGCCGAATGGGCGACGGAGGAACTGGAGACCAACCCGGATCTCCCCTTGCAAGTGTTGTTCTCCGATGAGGCACTTTTTTACGTAAACGGAGAAGTGAACAAACAAAACCACCGTTACTGGAGTGACAACAACCAACACTGGATTGATGCATCGCTGATCGTTGGTTCCCAGAAGGTTATGGTATGGTGTGGTATTTTTGGCACGAGGATCATTGGCCCATTTTTCAACTTCGGCACGCTGAACGCCGACCACTACCAACGACTGTTGGATGAGGAGATTTTTCCGTCGGTTTTGTCGGAGGACGGTTCGTACCCAACGTTCTTCCAGCAGGATGGAGATCCTCCCCACTACGGACATTGTGTACGGGACTACCTGGACCAGCAATTCCCTGGGAAGTGGATCGGGCGTCGGGGACCGGTAGAATGGCCTCCACATTCACCGGACCTGTCGCCTATCGACTACTACCTGTGGGGCCACCACAAGGCCATGGTTTACGCCGTGAAAATCCAGAATTTACAGCATCTGGTGCAGCGGATTGTGAATGCCTGTGCTGCTGTGCGTCGGGAGACATTGCTGGCTGTGCATGACGACTGGAAGAGGCGTGTGGCACAAACCATTGTGCACGAGGGTGGTCATTTCGAGCATGTGTTGTGAGGAGACACAAAGAGGAAAAGACAGGCCATAATTAGGAAGAGATTCACGATAGGACAAAACGGTTTGCGGCATTGAACTCCTGACGAAAAAGCAATTGGAAATCATATGTCACATGCCTATGTTTCCATTTAAGAAACCTAAGTTGCATTCAAGATGGCGGATTCCAAGATGGCGCCCGGGGTTGTCACATGTGTCCTTGTGTTGGCCTCACCCCTCAAACATCACACGTGACCAAAGTGGACCTCCAACACACCAGCCTTTCCTATGACAATGCTGTCACCTGACTTTTGGCCCACCCTGTATATGTATATTAGCAGGTAACAATATGTTATAAGCACATTCTTACTTTCCAAAGAAGCGCATGTGGGATGGCAAAACGGATCCGGATCCGAAAATTCTGGATCCGGATCCGAAAGTATTGGATCCGGATCTGAAAATTCCGGATCCGAAAAATTTTAGGATCCGGATCCTTAGAATCCGGAACCAACCGGATCCGGATTTCGGGTCCGCCAGGATCCGGATCTGGCCATCCCTAACACACACCTGCCAAGTTTCATGGAAATCGGACGAGGACACGGGTCAGATCCCCATATTTGAATTACTCCTCATCTTGACAATTGAGAGGGTTTTGCCCTGTAAAACCGGTTTTTAGCTGAAACAAAAAAAAAAAAAACGTATTTCTTCCTTTGGGCCCCGCTATACACCTGCCAAGTTTCATGGAAATCGGAGGGGGACACATAGGTCAAATGCCCACTTAAATTTGTCCTCATCTTGACATTTGAGGGGGTTTTGTCCCCTAAAACCGTTTTTTAGCTGAAACAAAAAACACGGAATTCTTCCTTTCGGACCCACTACACGCCTGCCAAGTTTCATGGAAATCGGAGGGGGACACTTAGATAACCTCCCTTGTTAGTCTTACACTTTGTAATTATATAACACTGCATATATTATAATGTTTTATTTTAATTTGTAAAACTGTAACTGTAGAACAATTGTATAATATTTGTATAACATTTCTATCTTGTTCTATGTGTTAAAGGTTTCATCCTGGAATGGAATGTCTCACATTTATGTGTTTTCATTTCCAATACATTCGAATGAATACATATTCGTTTCAATGGCATTTACAAAATCACCTCTGACATTTTATGTTAAACAAGTAAGATTATTTTTGTGCACGAGTGTGTTAGCCGATGCGTAGCAAAGTATTTTAGGAACAACACTTCAAAAATATTCTTGTAGGACTAACGACAAATTTCTTTGCAATCGAAGATCATAATACCTTTTTAAGGTGTGGTAATATTATAATGGGATTGAGATACGAAACTTTCGGACCCGGATCCGGATCCGAGAATTTCGGACCCGGATCCGGAACTCTCGGATCCGGATCGAAATCCGGAACTTTCGGATCCGGATCCAGATCCGAAACTTTCAGACCCGGATCCGGATCCGTAACTTTCGGATCCGGATCCGTTTGGCCATACCTAGTCTCGATTAATCTGCGTTGACTGGGGAAATGACTAATACCTCAATTTCCGCTGCCATCCGGGCACCATAAAAATATGACCGTGACGGTTTTTCAAATATTCGCGACCATTACATAGTTACCGTAATTAATATAATTTTAATGATTGTTCATAAAAATAGTTATGGCGCACGCAACTATAATTTATGATCATTAACTATGCATGATGAAATATTCGAATTTAAATAAACCATTACGTCCCGTTTTTGTCATTTAAAAGCAAACTGTTAAATTTTAACGGTACAATATTGTAGATTTTAAGGTGACTTCTAATAGAGAGAGGTAGGAATTAGACGTGAAATAAATAGAAATAGATATACAATCATAATAATGGTGATGTATTATGTGTATGTGAAACTTCGTCCCTTACATTAAAAGAGGAACATTAATTAAGAGTATTTGAAAATGAAAGCCTTTTAAAATGATTTAGACCTGGGATGAGGTGACAGGCGAGTGGAGAAGGTTACATAATGTAGAACTGCACAATTTGTATTCCTGTCCAGATATTATTAGAATAACTAAACCAAGAGGACTTAGGTGGGCACGAATGGGAGAGGATAAAAGAATTTACAACATCGTTTCTCAACCTATGGGGTCCCGAGGGGTCGTTTGGTGGGTCGAAAATTTATTTACGGTCTTGAAAAACTATTACATTTAAATTACTAAGATATATTGTTTTAACAATTTTAATTCAACCCGTGTTGTACGTAGTCTAAAAGTCTATATTTCTGTTCTTCGCGCTCTACCATTGCACGTTAGTCCGGTGAGTAAAAAAAAAATGTTTTCAGTTTCAGCATGTGTGTTTAATTAGATGTTAGACTAGGGTAAATTAGTCTTTCAAATTACATATTTACTTTCCTAGAATGAAGTATGTGTAATTTATTTAACCAAGCGTAAAAGAGGGCTTCTTAAAGTACTCGATGTTAGGAAAAATATGATTATAAACTGGGTGCACACCCCTTCAAGTAATCCTGTCGGCGCCCATGCTTATGGGCCCCATGAAGTGTAATACCCTTCAAGGTGGGTCCCGGACTGAAAAAGTTTGAGAACCACTGGTTTACAGGATTGTTGTTGGGAAACCTGATGGTAAGAGACCTGTAGGAAGGCCAAGACGAAGATTGAGATATACCGTTGAGATGGACCTAAAGGATATCGGTAAGGATGAAAAAGATTGGATTGATCTTGCCAAAGATAGATGGAAGGCTTGCGTTGCTGCAGCCATAAACCTTCGGGTTTAAGAAGGCTAGAGAGTTAATTAGTTAATAATGATGTTGATGGGAAAAAAAGTTGCGAGATGTCGAGTAGGAAGTCCAGCACAACTTCACGTGTGAAAAGTTATTCGTAACTTTGAAAACAAGTTTCAAGACTGTTAAGTAAGTTTTCTTTTTTATTATTTCCTTTTACATTTTCTGATTTCCTTATGAATGGATGGAAAATAAGGTAATTGCGCACAAAACGACAATTATTTTTGTATTTGTTAAAAATATATTGTAAATGTGTAGTTCTATTTCAATTACCCAGCGTTTTGAGCACAGACAATGCAGTCACCACACAAACCTTCCATTCTAATGTTTCCTTTTCTTTGGCGACGTATTGGGCCGGCATTTTCGCCCGCACGAACTGTTTGTTTGAGCCAAGCTGCCTTTTCACCGAGTGGGCTTTGTTGCCATTGACTGCTGCTGCTGAAGTCGCCAGTAATGGCTTAATCCTATGCGAGCTTCCACTATTGTCGAGGAAGAGAATAGGGAGCGACAGACAGGATAAAAAGAGAAAAAAGAACGTAGGAGGGGTCCCTCAAAGGACTTTGTAGCCACGTATAGAAAAGAATAAATGCCACAATGGAGAGTCGAAATAGTGGCAAGTCCAACTGCTTGGTCGGGCGTTTAGTTGGGTTCCAACTGTTGACAGTTCAGGAGCGATTTTGCGAGCTCGATGGTCGTTCTCTGGTTCTACGCTGCGAGGAAAGCTCGCTGCGATGGTGATGCAGAGATGATGATGGTGCGGAGCGTTTCGGCTACCAAGTGTGTTGAATTCAGTTTCGAAGTGTGGATGCAGTGCAGTGCAACATAGTTACATCTGATCCTGATCTGGATGTGATAGTGATATCTCAGTGTCACGTTTTGGCCTAGTGATTTATCCAGAAACACCCCTAGCGTCCCCAATTTTTCATACAAATCCAATTTTTGGCATTTTGGTACATCCCCCCAAATGCAAAATTCTGGATGAGCCCCTGCTCTGGCCCCCACGAAGGGAGGAGTGAGGTCAAGATAGTAATATATTCGCCAAATTTTGCGCAACACCCTCCTAACATTTGTTCCCAAAATTCTTTTTATAGTTATTTTGATCCTAAATTTACCTTTCGACCATAAAACGACCACCATCCTCCAATGGATAAACATCTACGTGCAGGAAAGCAAAACCAAGAATCTGAAGCGACAAATGTTGCCGAACTACTAGGATACCCTTGGAACAATCTTCCTGACTGAATTTCACTACGGTTATGCATGCTATACGCATATAAACAAGTTTATTCGTGAAGATGTGTTCTCAAGCCGTAAAACGATGCTTAAGCAGTGCAATGTTGTTCGCATCTCCTGGCTGATTTCCCAATATGCATCCTTCATAATTGCAATTAGTGATGAAGCCGCTGTTTGTGCGTCAAAGGCAAGCCAGTAGGTGAGTACCGAACATTTTAGCTGCTGTTATTCAGTGAATCTTTCCGGATGTTTGTCAATTGCTCCCACTGGGGATGGGTGCTTTCCTTGCCAATGTCTCAAGTCATCTAATAATAATAAAACTTCATCCCATCGTCGCGATTATCCTAAAGAAAGGCAACATAAAACGAGCGACTACTGCCAGACCGCTGTCTCATTTCTTTCTGTGAAGAGTGTGTGTGTCTCTCTCTCTCTCTCTCTCTCTCTTTCTTTCTTTCTTTCTTTCTTTCTTTCTCTCTCTCACACACACAGTCCTCCCCCGCTCCTTTCGTAATTTGGTACTTCTTGCAAATCAAAACTTTTACTCGAAACAGATGAGGTTTCACTGCGGAAAGACAGGATATTAAGTATCATCATCGTTATTATTATTATTGATAATTCTCCAAAATTTGGAGGTAATTTTTCCCGTTCGGAAGTACTTGACGGCTTCGATTCGTGTGAAAGATTTGTCAGTATGTTTGAACCATTCTAGGACAGCCTGCTTCACTCCATCACTGCTGAAATGTTGACCTCCGAGGATTTTTTTTCTGGGTCACTTGTCTCTAAGTCCAGACTGTACGGGGGATGTGGCAATAATTCTCAGCCTATTTCCTGGAATGTTTGCATTGTGCGTTGAGCGGTATGAGGTCTTGCATTGTCCTGCAGAAACAGAACACCCTTCGTGATCATACCAGGCCGTTTTTTCACAGATTCTTATGCACAACATGCAGAACACGACAGTAATATTCACTGTTGATAGTAACACCACGGTGTAAAAGATCCACGTGAATAATCCCATATTTGTCCCAGAAAACACTTGCCGTAACTTTACGTGCTGACGCAATTGTTCGAAATTTCTTTGGGGGTGGTGCGTCCGCGTGCTTCCACTGCTTCTATGCTCTTTTCTATTCCGCAGTGATATGGTGAACCCATGTTTCGTCACATGTGATGATGCGATCCAGGAAATCCTAGCCTTCCCTGACATAGCGGTCGTTCAGTTCAATACAGACTTGAACTCTTCTGTGCTGGTCAAAAGCGGAAAGCTGTTTTGGTACCCAGCGTGCACTAACTTTTCGGAATAGCAAAATGTCATGAATTATTGTGTTTACTGTTCCTATCGAAAGATTACACACTTTAGCAATTTCACAACAGGTTATGCGACGATTGTCAATAATAAGCTGTTCCACGCGCTGAATGTTACCAGGAATGACTGCTGTGGGCTGGGAACCACCACGACCGGGATTGTCGGTGACAGGCGTACTGCCGTCTTTGAAGCACTTGCACCATTCAAATGTCATACTGCGGTTGAGTGTTTCAACACCGTACTGTGCTTGCAGTCTTCTGTAAATTTCAGCTGATTTAAGCCCTCCTTCACTAAAAACTTCATTACCACACGCTGTTCCGTGACACGTTTACACTGTTGTCCGCCATATTGAATACTGGTCTCTGGACTGGCGTGTGCAATGAGAACCGCCTACCAATAACAGGACACAGTTGCCAGTTCCTACTCATTCACTACCTCCACCCTGGGATTTGTTTTTAAACCTGCAAGAGAAAAAGTCCTGGATTGACTTGAACTCCTCTCGTATTTCATCGTACCTTGAGTGCACATACGAAGTGTTGAGGTAAAGCTCCACACGTTCTCGATCTCGGCCATAGTTGAAGTGATGTGATCAGCACCGCTCGACAACCTTTACCACCCAGATGCTCATTGATTAAAGGCTGGATGAGCCCCATAGCCGGAATTGTAGAGACGTAGTCGGAAAAATCTCATCTGAGATTGCCCGCCCCGGGAATTGAACGCAGGTGCGCGTGGCAGTCACACGCAATACAGACTGATTCCAAGTATATTTTCAAGTGTGGGGAAATATTAAATTAAAATCAAAAAATATGGAAAGAACTCGGCAGCTTATATTCAAGCCCGCAACTCGAAATTAATTAAACAGGGTTGATGCACTTTTGATAGTCAAAAGTTTAATTTTGGTTTCTTTCAAATGGCCGTGAGTGATCTTCTCAATTGATGGATGTAACAACAGCTGGTGGATATACCATTTTATGCATTTCTGTGTGTAGTTTGATGCATCAAGAGTGCACCATTGCAGTTTATACGCGTTAATTTGATGCTGCAGTCACCACATTTTGGTTTCTGTATGTAAAGTGACGGACGCTTCTGGGTTGTAACAATCCTACAGACTGCCAATGATAGTGTTACAACCCAGAACTGTCCGTGACTGTACATGTGTACTATACTCTACTGGCAGAAACTGATAGTAACTTGTCATTTATCCGCACACTCCACCCACATTTTTGCACAAAATAGTACTTATACTCTCCCTAGAAAATACATGCCACGAAGGTTGGAAATTTCGGGGTGTAACAGAACTCGAAATGCATCATATCTAATTTGATGCACCACAGTTAAGTATTTTGGTTTCTTTAGGATGCTCGTATGTGAGCTTCCTAATCATGCGGAACAGTAGCTGATAAAAGTACCCTTTTATGCATTTGTGTGTATACTTTGATGCACCAAGGTTACATAATTTAGAACTGTATAATTTGTATTCATGTCCAGATATTATTAGAATAATTACATGAAGAAGACTTAGGTGGGCAGACCATGTGGCACGAATGGGAGAGGAAAGAAAAGTTTACAGTATTCTTGTTGGGAAACCTGATGGTAAGAGACCTGTAGGAAGGCCAAGACGAAGATGGAGGGACAACGTTGAGATGGACCTAAAGGAAATCGGTAAGGATGGAAAAGATGAGATTGATCTTGCTCAGATGGAAGGCTTGTGTTGCAGCAACCATAAACCTTGAAGGCTAAAGAGATAGTTACTTTGATGTAGCAAAATTTTATCATAAACAGCTTGTGCACTGTAGTGTGTTTCTGGAGTCAACATGTGTTCGTGTAGTAAGTGATTGCCAGAAATTCCTCTCGCGGAATTTTGAATCCCGCACAAAAAGCCATGCTTGTGGAAAGAATTTGTCAGTGTTTGAGGGAAGTTTGCAGAGGTCAATGCGAGCAGCCACTGACGTGGGCGTTGCTCTGTGTGGGGGTCATTATGATGTCGTTGCACATGAGGGCTACTGTCATTTGCGTGAACCTTGCGGGAGTATGTGATGAGAAAATTGCGGTGACCCGAGCGCTTGCATGCGACCTTCATGTCCCCAGGCATGTGAAAGATATGTTTTTCAAGCAGGAAGCGGGTAAGACAGGTGCACGATGGGGTCTGCTTAGTAATTAGGGACAGTTTTCGATGATGCGTTATTTTCCGAGTTAATGTACTTTCTTGAGATACCTTTTCTGTCTTCTTGTGTCCATCATTCACCCCAGTCAGTTCGGTGTGTTTCTGGTCGAGATGTGTCCATACCAAGAATCCATTGCATGCTGGATGAACAAGAATGAAGGAACAGCTTAATATCTAAAAAGTAAAAGGTTAAGTTACCCCTGTACAGTCACTGGCAATAAAAATGGCTCATCCAGATCCTGAAGTGCTAGCTTCCCTGCAAGGCATTGTATGTGTTACCTAACTCCACGGCGATAAGTGGATTTTAATAGCAAATTTTCAATGGCAACTTCTACCAGCTTCTTAGAGTTAGCCAACACACTTTGCAGTCAAGCGTGCATTTCAGGATCTAGGTTTCCCATTTTTATTGCTGGTGACTGTACAATGACACACGCCATAAAGGCGTATGGGAAGATGTGAATATAGGGTCCCACACATTCACGATCTCGTCAATTTTTGGAGGTGATGTGATCAGCACCACCACCTGCCGCCTTCGGTTGGAATCATGTTAACACAGATTATTCTTGCCATATGATTCTTATCATGCAAAGCAGCGATTCGGCTGATTATATTATGTGCAAGAGTCGCCTACAGGTATGGTAGGGACGTGGATCAAACAGCCTTGATCACATCTCATATTTACGCTGTGTACAGTGTATATGTGTCTGTCTCTCGTCTTGGTCTATTTTTGCCTTTTGACTCATATCCACATGGACCTCCCAATGGCGTTGTGGTAACGTTGTTGCCTTTGTAATATAGTGGTTTGCATCCCACTTGAAACTGCAGATCCAGTCCCGATTAGCCTGACTGTACATACTTACCGTATTTCACCGCATAATCGTCGCAGATTTTATGCATTTTTTTTTCTTTTTGCAAACGACCATTGTGTAATTTTTTTAATGTGCCTGTATTACTGGTACTTATATATCTTTTATTACTAGGTAAACTACCTTTTGTGCAAGATTGGGATGCACGGATTACGTCAAAATCAAATAGTCCAGATCGACGCACATAATTTCTTCGTGACAGGTTGTCGAACATTTTTCGGGTATGAAAAAGGAAGAGTTAACTTAACACATTAGTTGTTATGGATTTGTGCATTACAATCCAAGTATTACGCTTGAGAAAATGTACTACGGTATTGCAAAGTACGGACTCACAACATTTAATCTTCTGTGTCCAAAGATTCAGCACCGCTATCATTGGTTTCGTTACCTGATTACGCGATGAAAGGTTATAAACCAATTTTTGGACTTAAAAACAGGACTCTTCTACAAGTACGATGAAATACGGTAAAACAAAACCTCAGTCTCATAGCCACGTGTATGTCGAATAGGATTCAGTTTCAAATTTCAGTAAACTCTCAGACTCGGTGAGGACGCCAGAAAAAAAAAGACTGGGAAGGAAGTAAGGTGTGAGGGAGGGGGGCACAGTTTAACTCATGAAGTCATGATTTCCAGATTAGTGGTAGTCAGGCTGGTATCTAGAAATATATTTCATGAGGTTCCGAACCAAATGTCTCGGGAACAATAATAATAATAATTATAATAATGTTTGAATTAAAACATTAAATTAAATTAATACTAATTAGAATATATAAATTAATAGTATATTACAGGTAAAGTGGGTAGGTCAAAAGAAATCTGTAAAAAGACAGTATAAGAATAGATATATAACGGCACGTATTCATTATCTAGCTTACCTGTAGTTAAGATCGGCATAATTTGTATAAAAACAAGTGCCCTGGTTAATAAATTAATGCGAAATAGATGATGAATTGAATATAGGCTATATTGAGTAACAAAAAAGGATGTTAGATCCAGTTGACGGAAAGTAAAGTTTCTGATTAATATTTTATGCATATAAATATAATCATAAATAGTAGTGTGCAAGCATAAATCTTTGGCACTGTCCTTCAAAGCCGTATGATCCAATGTAAACCGCCCCCCCTAAATACGTTCTTGGTGGGAGCCCTGTCTTTTCTTGGCTTTACTGCTTCCAGTTTCAAGAAACATCACATTTTAAGTAATTATGAATTCTCTGAAAATGTATTTGTATGTACCTGGAGTCCGGGAATTTGGTTTGGAACTGTACCAGGTTTATCATCTATTTTGTGTGCGTGAGAGACATTTTTTAGGGGTGTTTAGAACGCGGGAGGTAACTTGAAAGAAGAGAAACTGAATAATAGATTTCAGAAACCATCAAGGCGACCGACATCTCTCTCTCTAAGAAACGTGAAGGCAGGACAAACCCATCTACATGAATTAATTACCTGCTCCAGAGTAACCAGATATCGAGCCGGGCCAGGTGGTAGGAGGGAAAGTGGTGTTTTTTTCTTTTCCTCCTGGACTTCACTTGACAGCCACTCGCGGTGGAACTGACAATGGGAACTGGGTTGAAAGGAAGGAGGAGGGAGAAGGCATCTTGTTCCCACAGGAATGCGGCTTGGTATGCGGACTCTGAGACTGCTTGGCCCCACGCCTCGTTACAGCGAGGGGGCGTCATATATAACACCTGGATTGCCTATCTTTAGAGTTCAGAAACGCAGAAAGTAGTTTTTTTTAAATTGCTCTGGGCAGCCGGAATGCATTATCTTTATGGATCTCGTGACAGTATTTGGGAACTTACTTTTTAAAAGGAACTGTGGTACAACTAGTTTGCTCAAAAAGTAACTCGGTTATACAATCGTAACTCTGGCTTTCCTAAAACCGAAGGTGCATTGCGGCAGCATATGTTTTCTACCTGTTCCTATCTTGGGCAAGACCAATTCTCTCTTCCCTATATTTCCTTCAGCTTTTTTTCTTTAATTTGATTGGATTAGATTATTTGAGTTCTCTTTTCTGCCACTTTTGGCTAATCGCAAAGATGAAGGTGAAGGTTATGAAAGAACACTCACAAAGAACTGATGTAAGTATATTTTGTGGAATCTTGTTATGCGTAAATTTATGTTTTAAAAAACTAGGCATTCCATTTAACATGTACTTTATTACCTTATTGCTGCCAATGACATGCAAACCTTCCAAGTCTCCTTCAACCAAAAATGCACCATGTCCAGGTCGGGATTCCAAGTAGCGTCGTAGCGCGATGTGCTAACCATTTGGCCACGGAGGTCGGTTTATTTTAATTTGAAATGAGCTATGCCATTTTCCAGGAGGCGGGTCGACTCAGTCAGTTTTATTCGCGACTTTAGGGGGGTGTAAGGTGTGACATTTCCAGAAAGCACGCGAGTGTCTGGCTGGACTCACAGCCACTATAATCGAATGTAGGGGTTGTGTTACGTCCCGTCCGTGTGTGTTTATGGTTGGATTTTCATCAACTTCATCTTACCACCATTCGTCCTCATCGTTGGGATTAAATATGCAGAAAATCGACCTTAAATATCGAAATCAGTAAACAATCACTACTTGACTTTAGACTACGAGTGCAAATCAACATTTCTTGTAATTGTAGGGAACAACCACAAAGGATGGTTTGGTCCTATATCTTCGAAACACCAGTCAGTTCGTGTTTCTTGTATTGTCAGTTTTCTTGGTCAGCAACTTATTGTTTTTAATATGGAAACAAGGCTTAATTATATTACAATTCGACCTTAAGGTTTACAGAGAAAAATGTTTGTTTGGATTAACCAAAAAAATAGTAGTGACGATCAATTCGTTTCTTTAAATAGGCACCAACCAAATAATTGTTTACCAGTACCAAAAGATTTGGTCAAGTTCCATATGTTTGTTCTAAACAATTTTTGGATACTAATACCAAATATTATTTTCGTAAATCTAACAATATGCAGCCCATTTGTTTAGGAAAACCAAATAATTTATTCAAAATTACTTAATTTGGCTAATTTTAGCAGATCCGGATAGTTTGTACAATCTAACCGATCTCCAAATGATCAGGATAGAAAGTTCACATGAACTAACCGATTTTTGATTGTTTTCTCTTTGGATAATGGATAATAAACCTTTTCGAACAAGGCCTCATCTCCAGGAAGCTATCAACTCGCGGCAAGCCACGGCACCTAGCGACCTGTTGAGTGAGATGAGTCAAGGCAAAATGGGTAATAAACCGTTTCCTGCTCCTACAAAAATAGGCAATAATTAGACTGGAGAGTTCAATGAACTAACCTAACCGATCTCTAACTATGATCAGGCTGGAAAGTTCATAAGAACTAACTGATCACTGATTTTTTTTGAGTTTTCTCTTTGCCATACTTAGCTCATAATTATATAGTCTGGAATCAAAAATGTTGGTCATGGGAGATTCACTTCTTTTCACTGTACTACATTTTCGAAAATTTTTCACTATGATTACAATTAAACGTATCATTATTTGTGTTACGAAAATTTATGTTTCTTACACATTTTTGGCAGTATACCATCTAGCGGCGTTGCGGGAAACATCAGCATAAAGTATGTCAACCGCTACATTAGTTCGGTGTCAACTGTTATCTACATATAGTAAATTTAACCAAACGTTTTGTTTCTACTTACATATGTATAATTTTGTTTACGAGTTCCATATTTTGTCTGATTTTTTTTTTTTTTTTTTTTTTTTTTTTTGGTATTCTTAAACAAAATGCTTTAGTAATTACAAGCAACATTTGGTTATCGGAAGAGCAAAGACCAACCAAACAGCTCAACCAAACTTTTTTGGTAATTCCAAACAAACCAGTTTTTCCTGTGTACCCTTTTTATTGTGCGAGCTCCGTAATACTTGCTACTAGTAACATTTGTGTAGATGCGAAGTAATTTTGAGCGTTTCGTTGTGAGCGTCAGTCTATTTTGGTAAATTTAATAACGCCGTGAGGTTTTTTGGGTGTCTCCTTTGCCCAGCGAGACAGTTTCAGACCAACAGAAATAGCTCACAACCATCCGTAATCGGCCCGTCCTCATCTCCATTTATCGCCGATGTGCTTTGATCACAGGAGAAAGAGGCGGTCTGAGGGCGGGGTCTGGTCTCCTTTGTGATCCATCATTGTAACACTCACTGTCAGGAGCATTAGCGCTACACAGGCGAACCGCCTCTTCTCCCTATCAAGTCCCCCATACCCCTTGCTATCAAGCCCCCTACCTGTCTGCCGGAGTGATACAAGGAATGGACGTGGGGAATGTGGACTGGACTAATCCAGCCATCCTCCGTGGCTTGATTACGCAGGTTCATTGATCTCGTGCTCCGCATATTTTTAAAGGATGTGCTGATGTATTTCGTGCTGATTTGAAACTTCCAAATCCAAATCTGATAGTGTTGCCCACGAGACGAGACTTTGGCCTGTCTCGTCTCGTGGAAATGCTGTGAAATGCTGTCTCGTCTCGAAAATATTCGTTTGTCAAAGGGACACATGATCAATCTCGTCTCGTCTCGAATTTTTAAAAGCCTGTCCCGTCTCGTCCCGTGGGCAACACTAATTAATCTGATATGCACCTAACTCTTTATCTTAGAAGTTAGCGTCTTTTGACTAAAACAGTGGTACAAGGGAATAAGTGGTCCTGTGTTGCCAGCGTGGTTTTGTTTTTTGAAACCATGCTAAATACGGTTGCATACACACATGGAATGAAACTTTTTTTTTAATTAACAAAACTTGAATGAGCCAAACCAAAGTAACCGCAACCAAACAATTTGGTAGCTTTTACTAAATGTTTTCGCAGCTCTAAGCAACAGTCAACGATTACTAAATAGAAAAAAAAAATCCCTTTGAGCGGGCGATTGAGGTCCAAGCGTGCCGATTCTTCATTCTCTTTCACATAGAACCCATTTTTTCACTCGGTAGCGCATTAAGGTTCAAAACAGCTAATGATGCACTTTTCTTGCATCAAAATTCACAAAGAGATGCATCAATGTGTGCATTCATAAGATCCACTAAAAATGCATGACTTTAGAAAATCAGACACGATCGTTTTAAAGAAACCAAAATTACGCTTCTAACTATGCCTGTTGATGCACCAACCTTGAATTTCGAGTGTATCTGTGTGCATGTGTGTGGAGAGCGAGATTTTCAAGTGAACTTCGTACCCCCTCAAATCAAAAACCTTCCTGCGCCACTGCACAGACACACAATCTGCCATGGTGAAGTGGCTATCAGTGACCATGTTTGATTTTTCAGCATTGCTATTGAATAAAGTGTATTAGCTGACGCTTTTGAGGGATAGGTATGGCTATATCGGAATTCTCTATGAGAGAGAGAGAGAAAGAGCGACCTCACACACGAACAAAGAAGAGGAAGAACCGAAAACATGGAGAGAGAGAGAGAGACTACCAGGGATATCACGATAAGCGGGGTTTGTGGCACGTAATGAAAGCCAGATTCCCATCACAGTTCCAATTACAACGGCATAATGCTTGCATGGGGATGTGCCATAGGTAATAAAGATGTGTAGTAATGATGTTGGCCGGTCATGTTGATCGTTGCTCGAATTAGTCGTTGGGGGCATTTGGGATAAGCACAGTGCCGTGCCTTACTTGGTAAACTAACGGCTCTGAAGCAGTAGAACCCGTGCCGAATTGCTTGAAAGATTCGCTCTAATTTTTGCGTGAACTAGAATATGGTGTGTGTGTGTGTGTGTATATATATATATATATATATATATATATATATATATATATATATAGTTTCAGTTCAATGAATTGGACTTCAGTTGACTAAATTTTTAAAATTCCTACTGAGCTGAGTGGACTTGGACATATCAAGATGGTGATTATAATGTAAGCTGAAGATCCTGAACATACACGAAAAAAACTAGACTTTTTTTTAGAATTAATCAAATTGTTTCGTTGGGCTATTTTGCTAATGGTAAACAAAAAAACGCGTGGTAACCTTGGTTTTATTCAGGGGAACTTCTGCTTGTCCTCTACAGTGAAATTCTAAAAAAGGGCAGTACTGCGGCGTCAATATTCAAACCACTCCCATATGACCAAGCCCGAAAGTTTGAACTGTCGTCTCTTGAGTCAGTGGAAGTAGGCTATATGTGTTCTCACGCTGTGGAGAGCTAGTACGTTTCTACAGAAGGCAACAGTTTATGTATTGGTGTATGTCTCAGTAGCCGTTGTGCCCTTTGAAAAAAGAATCCATGGAATCTCAAGAAAATGCAGTGCGGGTTGCTAAGCACGATAATAGTTATACGATTACTCATACAGCCATTTCAGAATGGATTTTAAAAGTACCATTCAATGGCGTTCACATTTAGAGTACTTATTTTTGACATAAAGTGATATGTTTGCATCATTTTTCTAGTTTTCATTGAGTAATATAGATATATTTATGGGGGGGGGATTTCAAAATACGCTTCTATAAAAAATTCGGTAATGTTTATCACATTTTCACATACCCATCACCTTACTTAATCTTGTTTTGAAGCATGAAAATCACACAGCAAAAATCAAGTTCCCGTGTGTACTTTGTTCTTCACTACTGCCATATTTCGCATATAACCTCTAATGATTCCGGAAATAGTGACTGCACGAACTTTAAAAAATAGCAGGGTTGCAGGGAATATTATTACATATTTTAATATACCAACATTATTTGAGTAATTTTTGTGTGATTTTCTGTGTGTTTATGTACATATTTTGCATGCTTTACATAAAAATCCCGACCTTAGTAATTACTGTTAAGGAAGAAAATGCAGTAAATAAAAGTTTTAATCAACAGTTTTCGAGAAACTTCTGTACTGAGCGCTCAGACAAAATTTGAAAATTTACTCTCAACTTGTTTTCAAGATAATTGTGACCAAAAGATTTGCCGTAAGCTTACACAAGATAATCTCAAATCTTCACTAGGGTATATACTATACGATTGCCTTAAATTGCTTTTTCAGCTTTTGTGTAGATTGAGAACCGATGGATAGACAAAACGATTGCGATGCGATAAGGACTTATAAAGGCAGTAGTTCACTGAATAACAGTCAGAACTTGACTACACACCGTTCCTTTTTCGGTGTGGTATTCCAGCATTCCAACCACGAAACTGCCCAGGAGATGATAGTCTTGACATCATACTTACGGCGAAGTTGATCTTGTGTGCGAGTGACCTTCGCAATTTACATGTCAATGCATGGGACTGAAGCTGAAGCCGCGTATCTTTTCTTCTTCCCTACCTGTTAGTTCCCAATGGATATGTGTGTGTGAGCACTGGTGCCGGATTTCCGCTGGTACGCAACCGCTTAGTTTGTTTTTTTCAGTGCCACCTCTCTCTCTCCCCCCCCTCCCTCTCTCACCCATCCTTCAACGTTGAAGATGCTCCACCTTTGCGGCTGCATGGCGACACCACAAAAATAGAGGGTCTCTTTCATAAATCAATGCAAATGAGATGTCGAAACCTTGCACCGGCTTGTTTTCCTGCTTCCTCGTTTCTGTCATCTCTGGCCTGTGCTCAGAACTGACATATAGGTGGGAAGAACTTATCTTTTTTGCCTCAGTTTCTGTTGTTTTCGTTGGCTGATCCAGCTACAGGTGCTTTTCGTTTACTTATTTTTCAAGCAGAAAGTAAGAAAAAAATGTCATCCCTTGTAAATCGCGTCGCTCCAAGATTCAATAGAATTCTAAAATTGCTGGGGATGGTATCGAGACAACTATTTAGAAATCCAGATGATAACGATGCCATTCCTTTCGAGACTTGTCGAAACGAGACAGACCTCTGTAGAATTGAGAAGACATTTTGCTTAAGACTCTCGATCCAGATGTTTGAAAACCAAAATTATTTTACCGTGCGACTTATTCAGACAAAAAAAAGGGAGAATGATTCCGAAAATTCAAAAATGTATATGTCACCCATTTCCGGAAAGAGAACATCGAGAAATTCAGGCCTCTGCTACTTTCTCGAGCAGGTCTCGCTCATATTACCATTACCTTTTTTAAGTAAATATCGTGTAAAGGGATGACAATCACGCAGATCTCAACCTCTCCTCCTCGTGGCGTCAGGAAACCAGGGGTATCCACCCCCAAAAGGTAACACCCCCTCCCCCTAATGTAAATTCTTTACGCAGATTATTTCTGGGCAAGTTCACGAAAAATGTAATATCATCCTATACTCGCCCATTAAATTCCAAATCGTCCACATTATCCTAATTTGGAATTCCATCTACAATTTTTTTACATGGCTTTAGCTCCTCTCCTTCACAAAACTAATTTTAAATGGTATTAGAAGAGTTGATAGAAACGCCCTAAAATAGAACGAATTAATTTATTGTGATATATTTATTTGCGTGCAACGAAAGCGAGAACATTTTTGTATTATATCTTTGCAAACTGACGCTAAGGCTTAGTTAATAGAGCATACTTACACCAGTAGTTTTACGGGAAGCCGCGACGTTAACTCCTTTCCATTCTTATTTTTTCTAGATTTTAGAGGAGTTTAGAGTCCGAAGCGTCACGCGACACGAAGGTTTCACACCGAAATGACAAACCATACGGGTTCCTTCAATTCATAAGAAAGCATTCAACGCGCATGCGCGAAGAACAGACCGAGGCAACACGATTCACGCTATTAAGTGCCGTTTTGGTTCGAAAAGTTGCATTTATTTTTGAAGCTTTGTTTCCAAGAGACAAGTGTCACTTGTCGCCTGTCTCTTGTCGATTCGATCTGAAAGCTTCCTTTGCCTTGATATTCGGAGCGACGCACAATCTTTGGCTCGTCATACGCACTCTGAGGAGCTCCTCATGTAACATTGTACACATAATATAGAGTAAATATTATTAACATTATTTTATTGTTTCATTCACTGTAACTTTTACTGTTGAGTGCATGTTTATTGATTAATGTAATAATTAGGACTGAGTCGATAGTACTTTGAATCGATACCGATATCCTCACCGATTCCCAACGATACCGATACTTGAAAATTGTAATAATTAAAATTGTTGAAAATATTGATTATTATTATTATTATTATTATTGCACTCTAATTATTCGGATCAATTTAAGAAGATTTTTGCTTTAAAATGTTCAAGAATTACATGAGAATATTAAATTTCATGTTATTTTATCACAAAATTCTTTTTTTCCACACAAAACTGGTGTAAAATAAGAAGAAACATTGAATTTTGCATAATTTACAGGATAATTAGACTCCACGTGGCATTTTGGCGGAGTCGTGAGAGACCAAAATACCGGAAAGTATCGGCCGGTATCGGTAAATGAATTCCAAGCGATACTTTCCGATGCCGATCTAATAATAATATATTTCGAACTATCCTAAATTTCGTTTATCCAATACGAGCATTTGTTCCAAACAAGTTTATGTCAGTGTCCCATTTCGTCTCGAGGTTAAGATTCCCATGTTTGTGTGTGCGTGTGGGGCGGTTGTTGGCGGCATTTCTGGTGCGAGGGAGTTTGGCGGGAGACTTTGTTTTGATTAATGAGCCTGTGTGCTGGTTAGCGCCGTGGGTGATATTAATGATGCTAAGGAAGTCACCCATCGTCACTTCGCCCGAGCAGAGGCAGGAAAACGAATCCCCCGGGCCGTCGAGCAATGAATATTAATTGTTATTGTGCCCTTTAGGCTTGGGTCAAGAAACAAACATGGTTTTTCGGTGTGGAAAAGATGTAGATCGGTTTGCTCGCCACGTCGAGTATGACGGAAAGGAAGTGTTTGCGACCTCTTTTGTCTTGTTTTTCTTCAGGCTCTTTGGTCCACGAACCAGTGTTACATGTCGCGAAGTCTCTAAGGGGAGACTGGGATCTTAGATACAGTTTTTCCAAATAAGAAAATCTCCCAATTCTATCGTCTGAAAGCCAGCCCCCGTGGCGGAGTGGTTAGCACATCGCTCTACGACGCCGGGGGTCCCGGATTCGAATCCTGGCCTGGGCATGGATGTTCGTTAGTGTCCATTCATCAGTTACATCATGTCACTCACCACTAACTAACTCTCTAGCCTTCTCAAACCCGAAGGTTCATGGCTGCAGCAACACAGGCCTTCCATCTCTCCCTATCTTGAGCAACATCTATATACTCTTTTCCATCTCTACCGATTTCCCTTAGGTCCATCTCAACGTTGTCCCTCCATCTTCGTCTTGGCCTTCCTACAGGTCTCTTACCATCAGGTTTCCCAACAAGAATCCTGTAAACTCCTCTTTCCTCTCCCATTCGTGCCACATGGCCTGCCCACCTAAGTCTTCTTGATTTAATTATTCTTATAATATCTGGACATGAATACAAATTATGTAGTTCTAAATTATGTAACCTTCTCCACTCACCTGTCGCCTCATCCCTTTTAGGTCCAAAGATTTTCCTAAGGATTTTATTCTCAAATACTCTCAATTTACGTTCCTCTTTCAATGTAAGGGACCAAGTTTCACATCCATATAATACTACAGGCAAAATTACTGTTTTGTATATTTTAACTTTTAGTTTCTTAGATATTAAACGAGAAGACAAAAGTTTATGAAGAGAGAAGTAACATGCATTTCCTGAATTGAGCCTACTTTTTATTTCCTCTTTAATATAATTTTCATTTGTTAATATTACTCCTAAGTATTTGAATTTGGAAACTGGTTCAAACGAGTTGTTATCAATAATTAGATTTTGATTATTACCTAACACTTGGTTTCGGCTTGTAAGCATATATTTAGTTTTCTCTTTGTTAACTTCCAAACCTATCTCTTTAGCAGTTTTGAAAAATATTTTAGCATTATTCTTAATTGTATTCACATCATCCCCCAGTAAGTCTACATCATCTGCATATGCTAACAACTGAGTCACACCATTTAATTTTAGTCCTTCGTTAGTTTCTTTTACCTTCCTAATAGCATATTCTAAGGCAAAATTAAAGAGCAATGGAGATAATGCATCTCCTTGTTTTAACCCATCATGAATTGTAAATTTGTCAGACATATTAATACCCACACGAATTTTACTTTCTGTTTCATTGATGCATACTTTTATCATACTAACAAGCTTCTTAGGTATTCCAAACTCTACTAATATATTATATAATTTATCTCTTTTGACCGAATCATATGCTTTTTTGAAATCAATGAATAGCTGATGGACATTTTGATTATATTCCCACTTTTTTTCAAGCGTCTGTCTGATGTGAAAAATTTTATCTGTAGTTGATCTGTTACGTTTAAATCCACATTGATAATCACCTATAATTTCATTAGCATATGGGGTTAGTCTTGTTAAAAGAATGTTAGACAATATTTTGTATGTTGTTGAGAGTAGAAAAATTCCACGGTAATTATTGCAGTTCATTATATCACCTTTTTTTAAACACAGGAACAATTATGGATTCTTTCCACTGTTGAGGGATTTCGTCTTTATTCCATATTAAACAAATTAATTTATGAATTTGACATATTAATGAATTTCTATCATATTTAATTAACTCAGCTGGTATTAAATCAATGCCAGGTGCTTTGTTATTCTTTAGCCTTTTAAAAGCATCTTTAACTTTAGTCAAGTTAGGTTCTGGAACTAAAGGTTCTGCTGTGTGTACTTCATTCACTTCTGATTTATCTCCTACATGGACATTTAAAAGGTCATTAAAGTAGTTCTTCCATCTATTTAGAATATCGCTTGGGTCAGCTAGAAAATCACCGTCTTTATCCTTTATCAAGTCTACTTTATGTTGCCACCCCTTTCTAAACTCATTTACACCTTTATATAAATCTCTGATATTTTTATTTTTGCTGTTTGTTTCAATTTCGTTAATTTTGCTTTTCAAGTAATCTCTTTTTTTACTTCTAAACGTGCGGTTAACTTCTCGCTTTATTCTTCTATAATTGTTTAGATTTGTATCATCGGAGTTATTTAACCACCTAAGTCTAGCCTGATTTCTTATTTCTATTAGATTATGACATTCATTATCAAAGCATGGCTTACTTTTTCTCGGTTTATGGTATCCTATACTTTCTTTAGCTGCCGATTCTATTGCATTACGTATGTGTTCCCAATTCTTATTTACGTTTGTTTCAATTATATTTTCATCATCATTTAAATCCTGCAAAACATCAAATCTATTTGACAGTTTAATATGGTAATCTTTCTTAATTCTTTCATCAGTAAACTTTCCTGTATCAAATTTTAGAACTTTTAGATTTTGTTGCTTATGATTTATCACTGCGAGTCTTTCTCTTAATTTAGCAATTACTAAATAATGGTCACTGGCACAGTCAGCACCTCTATGTGTACGAACGTCAATTATACTAGTATGTCTTCTCTTATCAATGAGAATATGATCTATCTGATTACGAGTTTTACCATCTGGAGAAGACCAGGTATGTTTATGGATATCTTTATGTTTAAAAGTGGTACTTTTCACAATTAAATTCTTTGAGGTTGCAAAAGAAATCATTCTTATACCATTATCATTACTTAGTCCATGAAGACTTTCTTTACCAATCGTGGGTTTAAAGGTCTCTTCTTTGCCAATCTGTTCATTACAGTCACCTAACAGAATTTTCATATCATACTGAGAAAATTTATCAAAGACCTGTTCTAACTCTGTATAAAAATCATCTTTAGTATTATCATCTTTATCTTCCGTTGGTGCATGTATGTTTATTAAATGTCACTCACCACTAGGGCTCAGAAATTGAAGACCTATAAGTTGCCAAAAAAAGACCTAAAAATGTCAAAAGAAGGACCTAAAAACGGAAAAAAGGGCGTATTAATGTGATCCAAATTAATTAATAACTTCAGTTTTAATTACATATTTAATGAATATGCGTGGCACCTCCTTATCTGACTTGAGATCTTTGCAGGCGCATGCTATCTAGTCGTATACACCGTGCTGAAAGCTTCAAAACAAGAAAATGTTGCCACTTACAGCGCGACCTTCCAGACAAGTTACGGTTAAAGGATCTTGTACCGTACCTGCTTCAGTCGTCGAAAAATGTTTTTCTCTCGTTTCAGGGATTATTATTTATTTATTTATTTTCTTTTATTTCTTTGCTACAGAAAGGATGTTTAAGAGGAGGTGAACTGATGATGATTCGAATTGAGAATGTGCAGTAAAAACGTAGTCGAAAGAAGATGAAGTTGCAAAAAAAAAAAGCCGGTAAGACCTAAAAAAAAGGCTAAAAAGGAGCAATAAGCCAAAAAACGTCGAAAAAGTAAAAAAAGACTAATAAACCCCACCTTTTTTCTGGCCTACAATGACCCAAAAAGGAGATATATTATGTTGGGCCTCGTCTTCAGACACTAGGGGAAAAAAAGGATTTTTCCTCAACTTCCGAGCCCTACTCATCACCATCTTCGCAAATTAGCCAAAAGTGACAGAAAAGGCGAAGTAAAATAAAGCAAATCAATCAATCAATCAATTTATCTATCGTCTTAATTGTACAATGTTTTCAAGACGGAGCAGGAGAAAAGGGTGGTTTGGAATAACCCAAAAATAGTTACTCGTAAACAAATGTTTGTTCACCAGACTTGCTGAGAGTTACCAAAAGATTTAGTCAGACTTAACCAATTTTTTGTTTACAGTTACCAAAAAGGTTAAGCAAACGTGTTTTGTTAATTCAAACAACGCAGTTTTTTTTTCCTCTGTGGGTGGTTGAATGAATGAGTATTGGTTGGGTAGTTACTTGTATTTTGTGAGAGAGCACGGAATCAAAGTAATGTGTGTTATTTGCAGTCCTGTATTGGCCGCCATGAAAGAATACGAAGTTAGAAGCCACTCCAAGATGAATCCCGTGCGGGGCACATGCAGCTGCTAACGTTCACCAAAACTGATTGCTAACAGTTCTAAACCTGGCTTTCATAACGTAACTACATATACATTATTAGACCTAAACGGAATTGTTAGGTTATAAGCGCCAGGTTTAGAGCTCTTAGCAATTAATTTTGGCGAATGTTAGCAGCTGGATGTGCCCCGCAGCAGACCCCCTCCAAGACATGTTGTTTTTTAGCACCACGAATCAGAAACCAGACATTTCAAAGTAACACGTTACCGTTACTTTGCTTCTGAATGTAACATGTTACCGCTACCATTACACTTTGCTCTACAGCAGGGGTGCCCATCCCCCCAAGGCCTATGGCGCATCCCCCCAAATCATATCATTCGCGCCCTCAAACCATATCGTAATCCGCACAAAGTATTTAATTACGACAACGTGTCTACCGAAAGTAACTTTTTTCTTTTCTTAGCTATATTGAACACTATACTTGATCTGTCTCTCCTCCCTAATGGGGGTGGGCCCATTACTCAAGACCACTCCTAAAATAGTTCATCATAACCGAGAATAGGAATTGTTATGGAGCTTTAGTATAAAAACTTCACATTCACCTCATTAAAGCGCGAAACACGCATCCTAGCAAAGACAATTTTTACATCCATTTCTTTGCAGGCTTTCAAGAATATTAATTTAAATATTAAATAAAGGATGTTAATACTTTCTTAGTCTTTTCCAGCTTCTCCTTTGGCATGTTCGGGGTCGAAAACTTGTGGATACCATATCGCTAAATACAGTCTCCAAAATTTAATGTTCGAACTCTCTCTCCATTACAGAAATCCCTTGACAATCTAGGATTTAACACTTTATCATGAGCTTTCTATCTCCCCCTTTAAATTTTAGACTTACTGTTGATATTGAAGAGTGGATATTGCCTCCTCCAAAAAATTAATTCTCAGTCTCCACACCAGAATTTCCGCAACAGTCTAAGACAATAGTAATACACAAGAATTGGATAACCCCTTCAATTTAATGCTCAATCCCCCTCTAACTAAAATACCCGCCATCATCTAAGATCTAGAGTTGGATACTGTCCCCCCAAAATTTAATTCAGAATCCCCCCATAACCCACATGTCAATTAAGGCCTAATATGTAATAGTTGGATATCTCCCCCCCTACCACCACCTCCGATAATATCCTTAACTACTTTCTTTTCTTCATCTAATGAATTAAATATGGTGCATTTAATGTGTGAAATCTTTACATATATTTTGGAAAAATATATAAATGTTGAATTTTATATTATTTTTAAACCCCCCCCCCAAAATCTCGATGACGCAAGCTAAGCCATAATCCCCCCTCCCTTGTGGGCACCCCTGTTGTACAGTAAGGACACTTAATTGTTTACGCAAGCATCATCACATCTATTGTGTGTAGTTCATGTAATCCTCCAGTGCTGAATTTATCACATAACGCAAAGTAACGAAGCACCGTTACAATTGCCTGCGTCACGTTACTCATCAACTATGTGCAACGTAATTGTAACTAAAATGGAAATTGAGAACGAGAGAAGTTCACGATATTGTGACCAAGTGTCTATCTCCTCTCTCTCTCTCTCTCTCTCTCTCTCTCTCTCTCTCTCTCTCTTCTCTTCTCTCTTCTCTCTCTCTGCCTGTCTCTCTCTTCGTCTGGACCGCATATCTCTCACGCTAAACATGGCAGTCAGAAGGAACAGGTCCCTCGCCCCCCCCCCTGGAAATTGGCGTCGTCCATTTCAAGTCAGAAAGCTTGTTAATTCTATCGTTAATTACGGAATTGAAATTTAGTTATTATTCAAATAGAAGAAGGAGGTAAAAATGGAAAATAATAAGTGTAAAATACACGAACCAGTTTATTTTCAAATTCTACCATTTAAACCAAGAAAAAAATTGTTTCACAGTCTCGAAAATTCCAAAAGTTTGAGTTTTATGCTAATGTCACACAATTTAAACACTATGGCTAAATTTCCACGTTACTTTTAAAGAGTTTTCTTGAATGGGATGTGTTAAAGTTAATAGTAAAATAGAATAAGTATGCATTTAAGTACTGCATGAAATATAGTAAAAATATAAAGAAAAGAACTGTTGTAGTGGATCGAGTAGAAGAATATTCACAAGAATTTAATAATAATACCAATAACAAAAAATTTGTAATAAAATTAGTTTATTGTATTCAGTTTATAATAGTTGTTATTATTATCATCTATGGTATTCAAGTTTGATGAAGTGCCTGGCGACGCCCATGAACGCTAACCACTCCATCGTGGGAACCTAATCGTTATTCTTACGTCAGCAACAGCAAGGATCGTTGCTAAACACCGCAATCAACCTAGAGAAAACCATCGTGTAACAACTGCAATACAATGCAGTCATTCCATGGTTCAGTGTGCATGATTTACGCCGGCGGGACGAGAGAAGGAAACGCGTTGACGGGAATAGCCATCGTCGCAACAGGGTAGCGGGCCTCAGGTTAATCAATCCCTCGTTAAGAGTCGCAAGAAATATGGACATTCCGGGAACCGTAGGATCGAGGGTTCTAGAAATGCGTGCGAACGCGTTTGTGTGTTGTGCGTAAGGTCTCCGAGTCGATCACTGGGGGGAGCCGCCATTACGCACCATTAGCAGCCGCTGCCTGCATCATTTGTTCCCGTCCGGGAAGACCTCGCCGGCAAATTATGGACTTGTTGGCCAATATATATGGTTGCGCTCCATATTAATGGAACTACTTTGCCGGAACATGATGGACGATGGCCTTCGGCGCTTTTTTTGGACATCGCCGAACCCTACGTCGGAAGGCGATGTAGAAGGTGGATTTATTGTCTGGCAGAATCGCGGGGGGAATTTTTCCACCGCACACGATTTTTCATGTCGTTGCAGGTGTCATATGGTAATAGAAAGGAGTCGTTTTGTATTGCCCTTCCCGTCCAGCCAACTTTTTTTCTTTCACCCCCAGAGATACGCGAATGTTCTTTAGCAGAACAGAACCATATGCTCGTATAAATCAGCCACGGCATTTTTCTCACCCCGGGATTATTTTTTCGGCGTGTCCTGCACTGTTCCGCTGTTAATTATGCTTGATCTCCCTACACGGGGGAGTACAGGGCTTTTCCTGCTGATTGGTGAGGTCAATTCGATTCCTGCAAAGAAATATTGAGGGTGAACCCGTCTTGTGCAACGGTCGTAAATTTGGGCCAACCCTTTCCACTCGCGGTTTCAGCTTCTGGACGATTTGTCTGTGGTGATTTGTCGGCCGCTGCTCCTGTTTGCAAAACTGCTGTATTTTCTTTCATCTGGAGAACAAAGCACTTTTCTTGATGATCAGGGTTTTTTTTCAGTGTACTTTTCTTGTTGATAAAAGCTCTGTCTGTGAGACGTATGATGTTGAATGCACACGTGGCTCAAGCAGGTACTAATATTTAAATTTCATGTAACACAGAGACGTTTCAATTTTAATTATTATTGCAATCAACGTGGATCAACGTGCACAGAGAAAAATGTTTGTTTGGATTAACCAAAAAAATGGTAGTGGTGAACAAATCGTTTGTTTAAATAGGCATCAACCAAACAATTGTTCACCAGTACCAAAAGATTTGGTCAAGTTCTATTTGTTTATCGTAAACAATTTTTTGGTTACCAAAAGCAAATATTATTTTGGTAAATCTATCAAAATGTAGCCCATTTGTTTAGGCAAACCAAATAATTTAGTCAAAATTACCAAACGATTTGTTAAATAATTTATTCATAATTACTTATGTTATAATCTGGCTAATTTTAGCTAGGGTGGATAGTTTTAAGAAACTAACTGATCTCAAAATACACAGTCAGAATAGAAAGTTCAGGTAAACTATCCGTTTGTGGAGCGTGTTTGTGTTTCTGCCGCACACTTAGCTTCTACTTATATGTCCAGAATCAAAGAGGTTGCTCATGGGAAATTAATTCACTTTTATTCACTGCAGTACATTTTATTCTTTAATTTGTAGCTTTTATGTTCACATATCTTTCGAAAGTGTTAAAGCACAATTTTTCACTACAATCAAACGTACCATTATTTGTTGTCCAAAAACTTATGTTTCTTCTACAAATTTTGACAGAACCATCTAGCGGCCGGTGTAGGAAACTCAGTATAAAGTAAGTATATTCTGAGCTTTTTTTCAGAATATTAGGTTACACAACAACATAAAGACTCGCTTCGAGTAATTATCTATCTACATGAGTTTCAATTTTCGACAAAGGATTTTCATACTACACTCGACGAAACTGGACAATTGTTATTTCAAATTCGAAAGCACGCTCAAGCACATATAGTAAATTTAACCAAACGTTTTGTTTCTCTTTACTTACATATGTATCATTTTGTTTACGGGTACCGTATTTCGTCTGACCAAATTTTTTGGTATTCTTAAACAAAATTATTCAGTAATTACAAGCAACATTTGGTTATCGGAAACAAAAAGCATAACCAAACAGCTCAACCAAACTTTTCTGGTAGTTCCAAACAAACCAGTTTTTCCTGTGTAGATCAACGTAGATCAGCTGTTGAAACTAAGTCCTGAATTCTCATACGAATCTCGAATCCTCCAAATCTTTAATTATCGAATACCACCAGAATCCTGCAATCGTTACCCAAATCTCCAGTCCTCGAATCGTTACTCAAATCTCCACTCCTCGAATCGTTACCAGAATCTAGAATAATCGAATCGTTGCCCAAATGTCAAATCGTTTCCCGGATTTCGAATCCTCGAATCGTTATATGAATTTCAAATCGCTACTCGAATCTTGAACCCTCGTATTGTTACCCGAATCTGGAATCGTTACCCGAATCTGGAATCGTTACCTGAATTTCAAATCGTTACTCGAATATAAAATCCTCAAATCGTTACATGATTCTCGATTACTGGAATCGTTACTCAAATCTCGAATTCTCTGGTGGTAATCCGAATCTCAAATGCTGGATATATTCTGCTGACCTTCTACTAGCCTCTGTGCTTGAAGCTGGGAACCAACCAATAACGTTATTTTCCTCACTCAATAATGTATGAGAATAAACAGCAGTGTATGTCTCATAGAGGGTATTTTCATTCATTTTATTTTGATACTTTGTAAGCTTTATGAGGAGAATTCTGAAAGTATGAGAAGTAGAAAGCAGGGCTTGCCTACTGTATGTATGTAATAGAAAAACCGCTTATAACTTCATCCATTGAAATATGATGTATTAAGTAGTGAACGAAAAGTAGAAGTCGAGCGACAGTATTTTACTTAGTTCAGAGGCCAGTATGGCTTGTAAGTAAGAAAACTATTCCCGTGTTCATCGAGCTTTGCTTTCTGTTACTTAACGCAAGCAGGACGTGACTAATGATTTTCGAAGAGAATTGAAGGCAGCCAGCACAGATATTCGGCAGCACAAAAGCTCCATTCTGAGCTGCGGCATCAGCGTTGGTGGAGAGAGAATGAACGCACCTTCCCCATCCACATATACTCAGGGGATTCGCAGGGTGAGAGAGAGCCTGGGGGATAAATGAGATAGATCCCGTTTATTGACAGCGGTCCCGGATTTATAATCCATAGTTCATTAACGCTATCAGCACGAAATCCCCGGCCTATCACGGGTGGTGAGTGATGAGGGGAGTGCGGCATATGTCGGGCGGGTGGGTCGAATGGTGTACTCGTCACCGACGGATGCTTCCAATGTTGCGAAGGAAAATGTGATCCGCTGGAGGGAACGAGAGTGGAAAAAGGGACTGGGGAGTGGTGGGGAAACAGTCAGGTACTCGCTCCACCGTGCGCAGGATCACTTCATGCTAATTAGCTGGACGAGCTCGATTTTTTAAGAATATGAGCTCTCGAAACCGCAAGGGTATAAGTTTCTACCATAAAGCCAGGTCAACCCACCACGATACGGTGAATTTGCTGTGAAAATATATTCCATATAAAGACAGATACCGTGTTGTGTCTGCAGTTTGTAGAATTAGTTATTAATGTTAATATGAGGCCGGCTGCATTGCATTTTTGTTTCTCCAGGCACAGATAGCCAGCAGAGGCATAGCAACTTTGCATTGCCTTCCTGGAGGTTTTTTTTGGGGGGGGGGGGGCAGAGATGATTCTTTAAGATTTGATCTTTTTTTTTCACGACTGGATTAATACCCGATACGATAAATCATTTGATACGTAAACGAAGTAAAGCAGAAAAGTTCGAGTGTCCAAAAGTTATTTGAAGTTGCTGTGAATTTTAATTTGAAAAATGATTTATCCCCTTTACTTAAGTCTTGCCCGTGTAAATGTTTAAATGAAGTAATGTTTGGCTGCATGTATAGTTGTATAACAACACACTGTAGACACGGTTTAAATACTAGAGGCATGGTTTGCTTCACCGGACGCCTGCAGGAGCCGAACGGGGGCTCTATATTTCCCAACAAAAACTTGCACCTTATCTTCTTTACAACCTTGACTAGGTGTGAAGAACAATTTAATGAATGACATTATAAAATGTTTAAATTTTCTATAACTCGGAGAAGGGAAGTTAATACACCCTGATTATTGCAGAACTGGCAATTCAAAATTTTCATCCTGTATTGTTTCTTTTTTAAATCGTGGCCGTTTTTTTTTTACATTAATTAAATGATAGGATAAGTCTCTTTTCTGCTAGTACGTGGATAAGCTTTTCTCTACTTCCGCTGAAATAATTGGAGCACACGGAAAGCAAGCAGTCTCCCTGGATTTAAATCACAATTGGCAAGAGAAAAAATTTCACGTTACAATCTTGTAAAAAAGGGTTGGAGACTATTTCTGTCGGTCTACTTTGTTTTCTATAAATGTTGTTTCCTTTTGTGTGAACAAGCTTTCGTAAGCATAAATAGATAACGATAAATAAAATCTCAAAATATAACAAAAATGTCATTGCCTTCCAGAAAACTATTAAAAATGCTCAAAATTACCTAAAAATTGCCAAATGATGACATATTGCTTGTCGAAGAAAATAAAAATGTCCAAACATATTGCCTTTATTGCAATTATTCTTGATACATTTTTACATGTGCGAGTATACTCTTTCAAGATCATCAAATGGCAACGTCGTCGCCTTTAAAAAAGGGATCCAGGGTTCGATGCCCACTGGAGGCATACAGTGGTTGTGATTCGTGGGTCCATTTCAATTTAGCCTATCTGTGCATAAAGTGGACTTAAAAACTCAAACTCAACTAATGCTATCATAAATAGAATTTACATACTTGATAATCGACTTTTAATGATCAGCTTGCTACTGCAATGCGAGGTTGAATTTATAACCAAGAACTTGATGTTCTCTTTCTTCTAGTACTCGTAATCATTCCGACACGTTTTAAATAAGTGTACACCTTATGCGAAACTTTACCTCATCCCCTTAACGATATCAGCCATATTTTCTCACTCCGTTCTTGTCCGAGAGCACATGGAGACCTGCACTTTCTTCGCAGAAGGTAATCCTGAGTGAGTTGTGAGGTAACGATTAAGTTAACTTGACGCTCCTCGACCTGAGCTTAATTTAATTCCCGCCGATGGTTATTCCTTGGAAATGAAGCATTACATAAACATTAGCATTAGGCTTGACTCTCATGTCATCGCCAGCCCTCCTCGAGCCCGCCCGTTTTCCACGCCCGCCCTCGGGACCATTAGGTTCCCGTTTGGCGCAGACAAAGGAGGACTTCCTGCTGTGAAACTCCCGTCATTTAGATCAGCTGTGAAATTAAGAAGGCTGTCTTTTAGCCTCGGCGCCCAAGGTGAAATCACAAATTATATGGTTAAGGATCGCGGGAGTTACGAGGAAGCTTGGATGGAGTGAAACAAAACTGGAAGCCCTTTCCGTTCTCAGTGCCGACATTTATCTTTTAGCCGCTGAAAGACCAGGATAGACATATAATTTGTGAGGACTGGGCTTGTAGATACGTGATAGCGGCGATGATTTATCATCAGAAGATAACATAATTCCGGCACTTCCCGTGTCAAATAGTGTATGTTGTTTTCACTTGCGTATCCAGTTTCTTAAACATCAAAATTTACAGAAAGCTCTATACGGTAGACATCATTATGGACAAGTGTTTGTGAGTCAACTCGAGAATCTCAATTTTTCTGGAACGTTCTTCTCTGCAGAGATCGTGTGCACACACATAGTCTACGGCTATGTGTTTTGTCTATACGTAATTACGCGTATATTACATAGGCTTAATTTGCATACTCTACAGACAATATAAACTACAGGGTGGTCCAAAAGTATGGAGACACCCGAAATAAAGTTGACTGAAATACTGTTCCGCAAAACTATCACTGAAGGTTTGTAATAGGGGTGAGGCGAAATGTTACAGGACATATGATGATGACCGCTGTCATCTTGAATTCAACTTCAAAATTTTAAATGGAAACCATAGCTTGTGACACCTCAAGTGAATAGGAAATTTTCTCACGAGTTCAATGGTATGCATATTGTTGCTCTAGCCCCAACGATACGTGTACAATGAAAATCAATCTCAACACTGTTTGGAGTCTGCCTGGTAGTCGACTTCCGATCGCGCCACCGAAGTTCCCGGTTCAAATCCCAGCGTAGGCATGGATGTTATTTGTGTGTCTCTCTTCATCAGTTTCATCTAATCATCGTTCATTCTTATCGTCGCCATTAGCCAACAATGACAGAAAAAGCGACGCAAAATGACAAAACTAGAAATACAACACTGTTTTGAAGGAAAAGTGCAGTTTCCCAATCATCTTGAGGACCTCCCCGATGACGTAGTGGTAACGTTGTCGCTTTGTAATCAAGGGACCCCCAAGTTCGATACCCGGTGGAGGCACAGTGGTTCGGATCTCACTTAAACTGTAGGCCCAGTCCCGATTAGCTTTCTGTACATAAAGTGGACTTAAAACTCAAAATCAAATTCAAATTCCAATCATCTTGATTCGTTTCCAACTAAAACCGATCCCATTTGCAACAGAAAATTCTCGCATACTCTTTCAACCATAATCCATTATGAGAAGCTAAAATATAAACTCAAAAATACCGACAGTCGTGAGAGAAATATGTTTTTGCACCAATTCAGAGAATATGTCGTTTAAACGGTTCGATGCTTAGCAGAAAAAGTAATTGTAAAGAAGAGTGCAAGGATGACCGCAGGATAATTCTATTTAACTTCTACGATACCTATATGTTATTTACATAAATTATCTAGGTATTTTGTCTACGTGTATAACATAGTCTACGCGGAGATAGAGACGTACGCCACTGATGCTTTTCTGTTCCTTTCGTTAATAGGTCTAAGGAGTCACCTTTCCTGATAAGACATTGAAATAGCACGCAGGTTAACGAGGCTCTGGTTCCTACACTCGCAGCCTGTAACATCCTCTGTGGGGTTCGTGTGCGTTTGTCACTGTCCATTATCAATCTCATCGCCATTGTTGCTATTAGCCAAAAGTGACGCAAAATAAACAAGATACCACAAAATACCTTCCGTTAGTGCCAAGAGAAAAATTATCGGTATGTGAAAGAAACTAATATTTTGATTGTTCACTGGTTTTGTCAACAGCTATTTTTCAACTTTCCCATGTAGACGATCTGGATTTCGGATTGTCTATCCAACTTTGGTCCGTGAAACTTATTTTACGAGTCAAGGTATTAGGTCTGTTGTAATGATCTGAAGTCCAAAATGTGGGTGTTGATCCAGAATCGTGAGGATAATTGTAGAGTCACTTGAAAAGAAAAGTAGCGCCTCTGATCTAGAAGCCAAAAACCAACGTTAAAGGAACTTGATGCGCTGACCACATGTCATCCGATGGAAACCAGCTTGGCAGGCCTTCGCGGTCAAAGGGCTGTTGTGCCAGCCATAGAATTTAGTTTAGAATTAATCTGATCATTCAGTAATCTAAACAAACTTCGTCGTGTTGTTCGAAATTTATGTATCTGTACTTCTTTTTGAATGAAAAAATAGATTGTTTGGATTTAATATGGCAGAAAATATATTTTGCCAAACTTCTGGGATAAAATGATCACTTTCTTGCACGGACTTGGAGTACTTATTTGACCGTCGCGCATTAAGGAGATTCATGCAATTGCCCTGTAGGACCTTGTTTACTTTCGTACTCAGCGTAAGATAGTTTCCGACAATGAAACCCCGTTCTCCTCCTCCCACATCCTGGAACATCTTGATGTTTTCTCATGTCACGGAGCTCCAGATAAAAAATGAACACAGTCGGAGGAGGTCGATACGGAAGAAGCGATGAATCGTAGGTACTACAAACTTGATGATGCAGTGATAATCAGACTGCTACGCGCACAGAACTCGAAATCCATCAAATCAAGGTTGTGCACTTTTGGTTTCTTTGAAATGATCGTGTCTAATCTTTTCAGTTCATCCATTTTTACTGGATTACACGAAAAATGAAGAAAAAGTATCCTTTGATACATTTGTCCGTATAATTTTGACACGGAACGTCCATCATTTACAGTTTGAACACTTCAATTTTTTTTACTGTAGTCAAGACAATTATGCATGTTTGTTTGAATTGACACATTTTGGGTTCTGCGTGTGGGGATTGAAATTCGATACTTCCTAAAATAATTTTCACAAATTGTATTTTGTTACTTGTACAGTCCTGGAAAGAAACACTTCCCCCGTAAGACTACTGGTATTAAGATTATGGGGGAAGTACTTTGTTCCATGACTACGCTTGTATCCTCACAGCACAGAACTCAAGGTGTGTCAATTGGTATACACAAAATGCACACCTTTATTTGCTTAATGAACGAATTGCATGCATTAAATGCTGGTGATGTACTTTAAACAGGAGAAATTATACACACACATTGAAAGCTGAGTTTCGCAGATGCTATTCCATTTAATTCACCACAGTTGTGCAGGTCAGGTTTGGCCATTTCCAAAAAAATCAAAATTTTACATGTAACTATAACACGCCACTTCGGTGACCGAGCGTTTTGAGTGGTTCCGAGTTCGAGTCTCGGCATGTATTTTCGCTTCAACAAGTTCGTAGTCCAGCGCGTTAAATTGTCAGGAACTGAGTGAGGTCTCAGATTCGACTTCTGGCGTGGACAAGGGTGTTCTATCATTGACACTTGGTGTATCTAAAAGCCAGAAAGGCAACGTTAAGAGAGAAAACTACAAACTTCACCAATGTTTGCTGCAAAATTCCACAAGTGTTGTGTGTGATCCATTTCGTGTTCTGTGCGTTTTGTTCTGATTGCAGAATTCGAAGGGGACGGGCTTAACGGTAACATAGAAAGAAGTTATCGAAGAAATGGAATGCAATTCGGTGTGAAATTGCAAAAGGAAAAAATATCATCAAATCATTATCAGCTTCCAAAGCTGGAATCCAACAACTCCTTGACCCGAAGGTCAGATAGCCTACACGTTCGATGAAATTGCATAATCAAGGCGTAACTGAAGGGAGTAAATTGAAGGCGAGACGGGGGTCGGGCGGCGCAATTAACTCCCTCGGACCCATCCGCGGGGGGGCTTCGTCCGTAGGGGGCAGTAATTAAAATTTGTGCCGTCTCATCTTACTTCATCCTTTGCCGAAGCGCCAGTCACTTGTTTTGGCCATTGTTTTTTTCCGGATAGGGTGCCTTCCCTCAGGACGAGAGATCCTCGCCACGGGGTGGAATTGGGGTTTATTGTGTTCCGCTTTCGGAAAAAGTCCCGGAGCGTAAATATTTTTGTGGTTTCCAGTTGCTTTCTTCAATTACCGTATCGGCACGGTTGTCTTGGGTTTGGACAGTTCTCAGGAACCAAAGCTATAATAAATAATCTTGCGCCGCGTAACAAGTGTTAATTTTATTTACCACCTTTTAAACCTTCTTTGTGGAGTGGTTGGCACAGCACGCAACGACACCGAAGGCTCCAATCCAAGTGCCACTGCCGACCTCCATGGCAGAGTGGTTGGCACAGCGCACCACGACGCTGGGGGTCCCGGTTTCGAAAGGTCCTCCAATGTATAGGCTACCTGAAGGGGCACAATGCTGCTTCTTCTTTTTTGTTGCCTTTGCTATATTAATTTTCAGTCAATTTTTATTTTAAAATGGATAGAGAGAAATTCAGCACATATCAAAAGCATTGTCAACCTTTCTTTCTTTAAATCATCCGTTCGTTACTCATACAAAAGATTGATAGAATATCGCAGGAGGCAACTAAATAATTGGTTTTCTTTTTTTTAAAAAATAATATATTTTTAGGAACCTTATTCTTAAAGCAGTATTTGTTTCATTGGCATTTATACTGTCATTATGATGTGAATATTTTTGAATCCACATAAAATTAGCAGAAATATACAGTTCATTTGCGTTTATCATTTACACTCGCCGGCCTACATAGAGGGGGCTGATGGGGTTACAGCCATCTCCGAAAGTTTGATTGGTTGGTTGGTTTAGTTGGTGTTTTAAGTCCACTTTGTGCACAGTAAGGCTAATCGGGACTGGACCTACAGTTTAAAGTGGAATCCGAACCACTATGTGCCTCCGCTGGGTATCGAACCCGGGACCCCTTCATTACACGGCAACGACGCTACCAATGAGCCTCCGAAAGTTTGAGAAAATCAACATTTTCAAATGAGAACAGTGCAACACTGGAAAGACCAGAGTGGTAAATGAGAACATCACTTGAAATGATCCCCGACTACCATATTTGAGAATGGAAAGTTCTAATTATACGAACTATCTTATTGTGCATTCCGCTCCCCTAAAAAGCAGCTATGTGCTCTCCACATTTACAATTCCAGCCCCTCCAAAAAATAATCCTCCATACGCCAGTGTCTACACTAGTTTTGGCGTCGAACTTTTCGCTACCGAATCAAATTTTGGCGACTGATATTTCAGCTTTGTTCCTAAATGTTATTCAGTAGTTGTCACGTAGCGCCTAAATGTCGAGGTCCAGTTTGAAACCCTGCTAGGTATTAGTGCGTGCGGTAGGTTAAGAAAAGAATGGTGACGATTCGAAACTTCTGGGCTCTAATATCATTAGAATCCGACCTCCTCATACTAATTGAGATATTTTGCTTGCCTTAAATATGACATTGTAGGTAATATTAATACGCATTCCAGCACTCATTACCTAGCAACAAATATAAGACCGCAAGAGGCCATAATTCAGCGCTTAAGTATATATGATTAATTCGCAAACCCCACGAGTCCTCCAGAAGTTCTCTAGCGACACATTAATCTTTGGGAAGAGAAAAGGATTGCCCGAGAAGTTTTCTAACCCTCCACGAACATCTTGTAATTACTTTCCACCGGATTTTCTTAATGACTAAGTGCGCCAAGGCCCACGATATATCACTGTTGTAACCAGAAGCCAAAACTAATGGCGAGATTAATATTTCTAATATTTATGGCGTAGAAGGTTGAAGGGGGAAGGGGGGCACACCTCGATCCGTAAGCCCAGGAGCTCGCGAGGAAAAGGAGGGTACGCCCCTCGAAGGCGACATCACACGCAGGGACCGCCACAAATCAGTTTCGTGTATGCCGGAAACATGGCCGGGGACCACACCCCGCCACTTGACTTTTCCTACCCAAGTTCGGCATCCATAAACTTCCCCCCGCGGGGGGCGCGCCGACACGGAAGGGGAAGAAACCAGCCGATTGTTCTTGGCCGGAATAAGATGCTGAGGCTTTGCAGCGACGGGAAATCTTAGGCGAGTTCGCCAACGTTTATATCCGTGAATAAGACGATGATCTCTTGCTCTTTTTCTCTCCGCGCCAAAGAACTCGAGGAAACGACAATCGGGGTCCCTAAGCACGAAGCGACGTCTCGCCGTGGTCGTGGAATTATCATTTCCATCGTTTCTCGCTCGTTCTTAATGCTTCCCCATTTATTAAGGAAGGCGTCTTCTGCACGTAGGCCCTCCTCGGCAATCATTGCGCTGACAAGGACAAACATTCAGGTTAAATAATGGCAAACACGGCACTCCTTACACAACCGCTGTAGCGAGAAGCTCTAACCAGTCTACAACAACGTACCGCAGTTCTCTTCAAGAATGTGCAGAAGTTTAGAGCCACACTTGGATCAGAGGCGGATCCACGGAGAAGGCCCTGGCACCGCTACCAACTGCATACACCTGTTGTTGTTTTTTTCGTATAAAGATCCCCAGCAGTATATTATTACTGTATTATTACGAGGGTTGATCAGTCAAGAGCGACTTTTTTTCTTTTTTGTACAGATGTTTATTACTCTGGTGGCACGGTTACATGATTTTTTTTAAAGTAGTCCCCTCCGACTTGAATGCACTTATGACAACGTTTGTACCAGTCCGCAAATACATGATGTAAGCCATTCTTTGTGATATTCTTGAGAATCAGTTCTTCAGCACTGCTTGAGAGTCCGCAAAACGATGGCCGTGTAGCTTTGCCTCGAGTGCAGGGAACAGAAAGAAGTCACAGGAGGCTAGGTCGGAGATATAAGAGATATGTGGTACACAGGAGATGGCGAATTTCGCCAAATATGCCATGACTTGATTTGCCACATGAGGTCGTGCTTTGTGATGATGAAATCGCCACACATTCCGATGAAGTCGTGGACGTTTCTTTTCAGTGTGCCTCCTCAATGTCGCCAACACTGACGTGTGGTATACTGATGTAACGGTAGTGTAGGGGCTGCGTGCTCATACAAAATTCCCTTATAGTCAAAGAAAGTGATCACCATCACCTTACCTGCAGATGGAACAACTTTCGCCTTTTTCGGTGTTGTAGACCATGGCGATTTACATACTGTGCTGGCTTGTTTTCCTTCTGGGTCGTAGTGGTGCACCCACGACTCATCAAATCCTTTATCTCTAGTCTTGAATACTGCTCACCTAAGTGTACCATTAAACTATTCTTTCCGGAATTGATTCTATCCTCGGCTTTTCCTTTTTATTGTTCGCCATAGAATACCTTTTCTGAGACACCTTCTTAAAACAGATATGATGTCTGTTTCGAATATCTAGCCACCAGGCACGTATCTAAAATATATATTTCGAAGGGGTGTCCAAACCAAGTGTCTCAGAAAAAAATAGTAATGTTTAAATTAAAATTATTATATGATAATTATATTGAATTTAATCAATACCAATTTAAATATAAATTAATGTCAAGTAGATGAAGAATTGAATATTTATTGAATAACAAAAAGGATATTAGATCCAATTTACGAAAAGTAAAGTTCCTGATTAATATTCATGTATATTATCATAAATTGTATTGTGCAAGCATAAATCTTTGGTATTGTCCTTCAAAGTCTTAAAAGCCTTTAAAAAAAAGTTCAAAGGAAAATTAATAACCGTCGATTTCTAAACTATGGGTCCGGACCCTCTAAATACGTCGTTGCTAGCCACCACACACTCGTCGCGAGCAAACGTGGTAAATCAGTAAAATTAAAACTGAATTTCTAATTAATGAATTCAATTTTCGAGTAATCATACAGCCAACCTGCAGCTCTTCCACAATCCGACGTCAGAAACTCCACGACCCGACGCTCTCTTTTCTGCAGGCTACCGCACTTTTACAATAATCTATACCTCCAAAATGTGATATTTTCTTGCTAGAACAATGTTTCCGACACAATGTTTGCTTCTTAGCACAGTAAGTGTAACTTCTTATTTTTGTCTCTTCCATTTTGCCGGGCTTTTGAATCACCTTTTAGACTAAGTTGCTTAGCTATATGTATTTCTTCATTTCAGTGCCTGGGGAGAAGGTTCCTTTCTTGCACTACAGACAGCCACCATCGCCGCCCTCATCCTTCACTACGGTGGATCAACGACAGGTGCAGTGGGCTTCTCCGTATCCTACCTAACTCTGCTCTACGTTCTCATGGGCGGTTTGACGCCTGTATCTGTGTTGTGGTCCATGCAAGCGTGTAATGTTCCTATCATCCTTACGGGCAAGGTAAGTTCAGTACACTTTTTTTTCTCTCTCTAATTTGTGTGTTTATTGAATAGAGATTGCGATCTAAAACTCAGTTCTACTTGGACATTTTAATGATTGTTTATTCTAAAATGTAAATGTTCAAGTAGTACATAGGCTCAAAACATTATTCGGTTGCCATCTAGCTTCTGCTTCCGTATTGCGCGCTTGCATCCCAGAGCGTGGTGGGTGACATTCGCAGTGACATCTGGCAGGAAAAGGCTCAACTGTAGTAGTAGGGAACGTTTCGATTCAGACACGACATCAACATACCAATTTCATTCACGCCCTTCTCAACTTTCTACAGGTCTCCTACCACCAGGTTGTCCAATTAGGCTCCTGTAGTCTTCTTTTCTTTCTTATCCGCTCTACCTGCCGCCCACAAAGTCGCTTTGGCGTTCTAAAGATCCGTCAAATCCCTCCCTTTAAATAAGACCAAGTTTATCTTGCATGTCTAGTTCAACTATTCTAGATCTGCTTTAGTATTGGTACAGAATGCAAGGATTCCGTGTTTGAATCTTGATGGAGCCAATTTTGTCGCTCAAAAATTCTTCGTATTTATAGTTTTATAAGCTTAAAGTCACTGCGAAATTGGAAACTCTGTACAAAGAACTTTCACCAGGCTAAATATCAGTAGTGGCTACAATCCATAGAATAACTAACTATATGTTGTGCTGTACATTAAGACACCGATGTTATCTAAAATAAATAGGACTCAACCGATTCCGATGTATCGGCATCGGAAAGTGTCGTTTGTATTTTATTTACCGATACAGACCGAAACTTTTGTGGTATTTGGATCGTTAGCGGAATCTGATTATCCTGGAAGTCATGCAATTGAAAATTACTTTGATTTTGCACCTATATTATGTGCAAAAATTGTATTTTGTGGATCCATAACAGGTATTTTAATATTCTGATGTCGTTTTTTTTTATATTTTACAGGAAAAACACTAGTAAAGTGGTGATTGTAATTGAAATGGAATACTCACCTACTAATATTAACCAATATTTTGAACAACTTTTAACTTTTAATTTTACAGTTTTCAAGTATTGGTATCAGCATCGGTGGGAATCGGTAAGAGTATCGGTTCAAAGTGGTATCCGCTCAGTCCTAAAAAAACATTGCTTGAATTTTCGTTGCATGCAAAATGAGCCTGTTAGCCTTAAAAGACGGGTTTGGGGAACTATTGTAAAGTTGGCCATTTCAGGTCGAGCTAATTGACGGTCTGCGCGAATTGTCGTGGGAAACGGATATAACATGCTTGAAAAATTGCACTCTGATGGAATTAGTAAGGAAGGAAAGGGGGGTGGGTGGGAGTTCCTATTTGTATTGTTTTTATTTTCCGTATTTTTTTTTTAAAGTTAACCCTTTGTGATTTTTTGTGGATGGGTGAAATCGCTATGCACCTGTTGTGTACAGGAAGATCACGCGATCTGTCTGCTCCCACCCGTGGCCACATGACATTAAATCTCGTCAGATGCTACTCGCATCAAATGTCGGTCGTCGGCAAAGACAAAGAAAATCTGCTTCGGGCAGGTATAAAAATGCCTTATATGTCTCGTTTTTAATATTCGGAAATTGATATTTATACGACCCCTTACGCTCTCCCTTGATATTCATTTTTTTTTAAATCCTTGAGAAAATACTTTCTCGAAGACGTTTCTGCTCAGAAACACAAATTTCAAAGTAGCTGAACTCGCCGTCAACCATCAGAGTCATGTTCTACACAGAAAGGAATTTGTGTTTGTAACTGCAAAGAAAATGGTACTGCGGACCGAACGTATATTTAAACAGGCGACAAGCAAATAAATTATTATTCACAAGTACCAATTTTTTTTGTCCATTTTGACCGTTTGTTTAAAAATAACAACAACTTAGACAAAATTAACCAAGTTCAGTAATGATTAGAGTGAACTTTTCTTTGTAGTTATGTGAGAAAGCTAATCAAAACTTTTTTGGTGGCGCCCGAACGCATCGATTCTTCTCACACCAAGGAGTTTGCAGGGGTGGATAACTTTGGTCAGTAATGTCAGTATTTTTGTGTTGGTGATTGCACTTTGTGAAGGTTCTTTTCATCATTGCATTTTGGAGAACTTCTCATTGAAATGGCAGATTTTTGTCAGTTCAAATATATGTACAGTGCTCGAAAAATGATCTTGAAAGCTAGGCGCCAGCTCTGAAAATCAGGCGCCAGGAAACCACCTACTAGCAATTGTGCATTCTCAGTATGTTTCAAAAGTCACGCAATCCAAACTTTGAAAATTTATATCATGAAAATCGTAAGAGAGATTTACACCGGGTTTTCTGCACTAAACTAATTCTGAAGGCTATCACTGGGTTCATAAATTTATGTTAGCATTTATCTAAATAAAAGCAATTACATTATTTTAATAAATATTGTTAATTTGCTGGAAACATCTGAGAACTGATTTTCAACAATTAATACCAACTCTTAAACGATTTGTGGGTGTTTGACTGGTTGTAAAACAGTTGCTTTCTGAGGTACAGCAGAAGCAGGACATTTTTATTGGAAAACCTCTTGCACATAAGTGTAAGAATGAACACGCACTGCTCCAATGAATACGCCATGCTGAATCAATTAAAAAAACGGGCACAGTAGCGGAGAAAGTGAGCGAAGAGACTCTAATGTAACCAGGGATAGCCTAGGATTCTCTCAAGAGTCCAATTTCGGCACAAAATCTTGATTTACGAATTTTCACGTAAATGTATAGTCAATTCTTAGACACTTCTTGCATTCGACTGTTGGCAATATTTCGACCTGCTAGTGTTGCCATATATGGAGATATGTCCAAAAAATGGCACTTTTCACTCAACCCATAAAATCGCCAGTCAAAGATTCATCAAATGTTGCACATGACCAATATTTATTTCTGTTCCTTTGAGTTTCAGGTACAGTCTTATTTGGCCATTTTACACTGGAACAACATAAAGTAGAAACAAAGATAACAAATGATAAAAACAATAACAAGATGGGATAGATTGTCGCAAATGACAGACTGACATGGCATCAGTCATCAAATGTCTAATTATGACCCTTCGTTAATTTCTTACGTATTTTTCTTACTCAGAAGTTCATTTCTGTAAAAAATTGAATGCTGCTTTCTGTCAGTTATTAATTTATATAATTTCCTGTACGGAGTGAACTGATAATTTTAAGCATTGAAAAATATCTCAATGGATGAGGCTTTATAATGCAGAAAACCCGGTGTAAATATCTCTTATGGTTTTCATGATATACATTTCCAAAGTTTGGGTTTTGAAACACTCTGTATACGATGCTGAGCATCACGGTATTCAAAACATCGCTTAATCATTTGAGAAACCAGGAAATGGGGTGTTGGGGGACAAGGGGTAAGAAATTGTTACGGACTCTATGGAATGTTCACAACGTTGATAAAGAAAAAAATCATTTGCTAACTTACGCTGTATTGCAATTTGAACTTGAATCATTAGAATTTCGTACATATTACAGCATAAGATCACAGTCGCCAGGCCGAAATTTTTAGTCGCCATAGCGACCTGGCGACCGGGATTTTTTGAGCCCTGTATATGTATATTATATATTATTTGAGAGTGGCAAGAATTTACCTAAGTCGGTACATGTATTCCCATTGTTCGGGACTTATAGATTTGATTTTATTTCGCTTCTCTGCTACTTAAGACTAATAGCGATTAGCGTCGATGGGAATGAATAGATAGTGATGACATGGATGAAGGGACAATCATAATCACATGAACGACAGAACACAACCACCACAAATGATAACAGAACCTCCCCGATGGCGTAGTGGTAACGTCGTCACCTTGTAATCAAGGGGTCCCGGGTTCGATACCTGGTGGAGGCTCATACTGGTTCGGATCCCTGCTTTAAACGGTAGGTCCAGTCCCGATCAGCGTTACTGTGCGTAAAGTGGACTTAAAACGCAAGATCAAATCAACAACCCCCACAAATGATTATCTTGGCTGTTTGGTGAGGCGTCAGAGCTTCATTAGCCTGGGAAAATGAAGCCCAGATGTACAAAGTGGAAGAGAGGTTGACATTTGAGTGCTTTCACGGAAGGTCACTCCATCAGTATGCCCGAAAAACAACTTATGCCTTATCTTAATAATAATAATTTTAAGAAAAATCCTTGCATCAAGTATTATTGTCTCCTGATTTTTACCATTACTGGCGCCTCTGCCTTATATGTATACATACATACACGCATGCATAATTTTAGGGTGGTTTTTAATGAATCCTTAACGACGGTACTTAACTATGTTAGGTAGCCTCAATTACAATAGATCTCCAGAAGCTTTGCGACAGCTGCTCTTCGACTCATCCTATTAATACTTGTGTACTCGGGTACTCATTTCTTGCCCCACTTGATTGACCTGCATGCTAACGAGGCCTCAACCCGTGTCGGAGGTCACCGTTTCGCTGGGCGACCCATCCTTCTTTCTCTCTTGACCAGTGCGTCTTATTGTCGAACTTTCCCATGCTTCTTGCATGACTGAGAGAAATCTTGGAGGCGAGGAGGTCTTGTCGGAGGGGCGAGCGCTGGAGAAGAAAAGGAGGGAGTACGCACGGCCTGTAATAACCAACAGTTGGAAAATTGTTTCCTTTATCCTGGGAAGTGCATAATGAGGGCCGGTCCAAAGGGGGTTGTTACTCCGAATTACCAGATTACCGTATGTACTTAACTGCGTGCACCGTCGCATTATCGTTGGTTCACGTGACAGGATGTGTGTTTGCAAGTCAACCTGGCTCCCCCCTGCCCTCCTCTTTTCCTCTTGATGATTTGGTGACGCATGTTTGTTGTTTTGTAGCAGCTGAGGACCATCGTGGTGGAGATTTTCGTCGCCGGACACACTGCCTAAATCGAACAGGATGTTGTGCGCTGTTAAAAGTTACACCAACATTTACAAAATTCTGCCGTTAAAATTTCAGTCTGACTGTCGATGTACAGAAACGGGTTGCAACAGTTATTATCATTATTATTATTGAATATTTTACCCTGCCCTATCGATCCGCTTGCAGCTTCACGCGCCAAGATTTAAGAATGCACACATAGAAAGTACTGTTGAGCACTTTATAACTCATATTTCCGTGTCCATTTATCCCTTCAGGGGTTGAATTTCGGAAAAATCCCTTCCTAAATGTACTGGGTGCTTACTCCATAATAAAGAAGAGGGGCCTCCGTGATGTCGTAGTGGTAGCGTCGTCGCCTTTTAATCAAAGGTTCCGCGTTCGACATTATTATTGACGATAATAAGATAACAACTTACGGTTAGGAATTAGAAAGGGATCCTTTGAAACAATTTAATTACTTAAAATACACACTGTAAAAATTATTATTTTTTGTCAGAAAAGAAAATATACTTCTTTTCTGCAGAAAAAATTTACCACACGTTGTCTTGGTTTCAATATCAAATTGAAATATACTGCTGGACAAAAAAAAAACCGGACACCTTAATATTTGACATCTGAATTGCAATTACTTATGAATTACGCTCTCAGTTAAGTACGAGGGCCACTATTTATATTTTGAGCCTTGGCAACACTGATTGAAGTTAGGCGCGATTTGACGTTTGCACGGAATCGCCTGGCATTATTGACCATAACGTACTTCAAATGTTTTGTCAATAGTTTGATTTGTGTTGTTTATGTTGCCTTGGAGATTGCGTGACAACAATAAAATGGAATTAACTCGTGAACATTTTCGTGCGATGATTTTTTACGATTTTCGACGTGGGTTATCAAGACAAGAGTGCATCGATCAACTTACTTCCACATTTGGCGATGAAGCCCCATCCTTTACCACTGTGAAACGCTGGTATAACGAATTTAATCGTGGCCGCCATTCGCTCACCGGCGAGATTCGCGAAGGTCGTCCGAAATCACTTGTTGTTCAAGAAAACATTGATGCTGTGCAAAACCTAATACTGCAAGATCGTCGTGTGACATACTGTGAGATTGAGGCAACCATAGGCATTAGTTCCACCAGCATATATAAAATATTACATGATCATTTAGCTGTGAGAAAGGTATGTTCTCGTTGGATCCCACACAATTTGACAAAAACTCAAAAAGACGCTCGTGTCAATTGGTGCAAACAAATTCTCAATAAATACAATCGTGGTGCTTCAAAAGACGTATATAAGATTGTAAGAGGTGACGAATCATGGATATATGCATATGAGCCGGAACGTAAACAGCAGTCGTCTGTATGGGTGTTTCAAGATGAAGATGAACCCAATCCAACAAAAGTTGTTCGCGCTCGAAGCACATCGAAACAAATGGTCGCCTGTTTTTTCGGAAAAACTGGTCAACTGTGGCAACTGTGCCTTTAGAGGAACGTAGAACGGTAAACTCTGAATGGTACACAAGAATTTGTTTGCCAGAGGTCTTCGGTCAAATACGGAAAAGAAACAAACGCCGTCGGATCATTCTTCATCAAGACAATGCCAGCTGTCACACATCTCGTCTTTATGAACAGTCAAAAAATCGAATTGACGGGTCATCCGCCGTACAGTCCTGATTTGGCACCCAATGACTTCTTCTTGTTCCCGAATGTCAAGAATAAATTGCGTGGACAACGATTTTCGTCGGCGGAAGACGCCGTTGATGCGTTCAAAAACCATATTATGGAGGTGTCTCAAGAAGATTGTAAAAACTGCTTTGACAAATGGTTCGAACGAATGCAAAAGTGTATTGACCATAAAGGAGAATACTTCGAAAAACAATAAAGCAGTTTTCAATGCCAAATTCCTGTTTTTCCATTGTTAGGCTCAAAATATAAATAGTGACCCTCGTATTGAACAATATTTATTTCACTTTCGCTGGCTTTTTAGTCATAGAATAATTATATCAGCTTTAACATGCACAATAATTTCTGCAACATTTAGTTAGCCTTCGAATCAGAATTTAGGCGTTATCACAAAAAATGCAAGTGTCCGGTTTTTTTGTCCAGCAACCCAAATGTTATTAACTATTACTCCAAGTGGCTCATTCTAATGATACTTGATTTCATTCATGATATAATCCTAAAACAATGGAATTAATAAGAAAGAGAATCTTAGATATGATCAGTATAATGTTTTAGAATTTAAGATAATGATTGTTATTGGTACTGGTATTACAATTTCTACAGTGGTTCGGATCCCACTTTAAACTGTAGGTCTAGTCCCGATTAGCCTGTCTGTGCGTAAAGTGAACTTAAAAAGCAATTCAAACAGACATAAGAGAATGACACCCCTAAACTTTCAGGAGCTTGGACTGTGCCTGGATGAGTCAGTGAGTGAGGACAAACTCCTTTATATATTAAGATAAAGGTACATAATGATCATAAATTGCAGTTAAGTGCACCATAAATATATTTTTAAAAACGGAATCGTTAAAACTACATTTATCAGATATTAACTGTGTAATGGCCGTTAGGACTAAAATTGGTTTAATGCAATTTTTACTGTTGTTAGATGGCAACAGAAATTGATAGTGTTAGTGTGGCCAACTGCCACGTCAACAGGGACCAGAATAATGATAAATTATAATAAATTGTGAAGGATGAATGCAGACAACAAAATGACTTTTTGGCTGATTAAGGTTTAAGGCAGATTTCTCGACCGCGCTCTGCTACTTAACTCTGGACGCGAAAGGTTCTTCTAAAACTTACCACATAAGTTTGTGTACCAGTTTTCAATTGACAAAAATTTTGTAGTCTAAATATTCTGATTATAATCAGCCCTTATCAAATTAATGTAATCATGTTGGCCTGAGGAAAAAATAATATTTCATTAGATCCCATGATTGACAAGTAAATTAAACATAATTTTATGCCAACAAGCCTACACATAATCGAACTTTTTTTTACTCTTTATGGGATAGTTTATTTATTAATATTTAATTTCAAGAATACATATTAATTACTAGATAACATTTTAAAAATAGAAAGTTATGTACGAGTAAAATTGTTGGGATCGGACCATCAACTTTCAAAAAACGAATTTACTGGACCTACAGACAGTGGCGTGCCAAAGGGAGGTTGGTGGGGGTAATAACCCCTCCTTGGCCCAGTGTTTCTAAAAAATGGGACATCAAAGGCAGGAAAAGGTTGCAAAAATGGTGGCTGACTACTAAAAAAATATATACGTAACCCCCCCCCCCTTGAAAATTTTGGGCACGCCACGTCCTACAGGTTTAAAGGGCGACCTTTTCGAAAAAGGCAATCAAATGGCAGGCTATCGTGGCTGTGGATCGTATAATCTCAAGACGGGCTTTTACAAACGAAGAGACAAGAACGAAATCAGACCCTTGAAGAGGTGGCAGACGGTTGCTGTTCGAGACTCACTCTCGCAAAGTCTTTGACACCCAAAATGTATTTACTATATGAGTTCTTCATCCATAGCAAGTGCGTAACTACCACATTAAGTACATTTTGTATACGTAATTGGTAAACTTAATTCGTGAACGGCAACTGTGAACTTCTGTTTGCGTGGTTTCTTAAGTCCGAGGTATAGATTTCCGCTCTCCTATGGCTCGCACAAACCTTTGCAGACCATCGGCAAAGAAGTCTGCGGTCTGCAAGAAATTGCACTTGCGCATGCACAATGGAATGACACACAGAAAACTAAGTGCATCAAATCTACTTGATGCATCAGAAACTCATCGATTGATGCTCTAAAGTGTATTTTCGTACAAGAGTCAGTTGATAGTTCGATACATTTTTGTGTATAATTTCATTTGTAAAGGTGACGCCAAAGTGTATCACATGATGCGCGTTTTTATATACATCTTCGTGCTTCCTTCTCGGTAGTGGGCAACAGGCTTTTTTTTATTATTATTATTAATGTATGTATTTGTTTCAGCTGCTGGTATTTACTTTTCTGTGTGAACGGGGATATGCGCGGTACGAATGTCATACAACATGACAAGTTCCCCAACTATGGTGGTGGTTGTACAGATATGCAAATTACGATGTAAAGTTTCTGACCATTTGTAATTTGCAACAAACTCGTGACTCTTTAAATAGAAAACAGAAGGAACTTACTTCGTGAATAGCCTGATAGGTCGCCAACAGCCCTCACGATGCTACCCCATTGCCGAGATTTTGAGGATCGAACCCATGACCGTTCGCACTAAGGGTGAGAGTCTTGACCCGCGGCAATACGTTTCTCTAAATGATAATTTTATTTTTACAAAATTATCGGGATGATAATTTTATTTTTACAAATTATCGGGTTCACTGTTGCATTTCACACAAGAAGTACGAAGATCGTGATGCACGTGTTAGGAAATGTAATTATAATAAACCGTTTTTTAAAATTAAAATAAAAAGTACGATTTCAATTAACAACATGTAATAAGGGATGACTCGATGATTTTGAAACACTTTTTTCTCTCGTTTGCCCCAAATGGCGTGAGGTGGATCAAATTGTGACCTTCTCGTGTTTGTTTCAATTTGCGGAGCGTCTCTTCATTAGTTTTTCCTTTTTTGCTGCGGAGTTATAATTTGACTCACGTGAGGAGCTTTCGCTCTTAATGTGAAACGAAGAAACCGTCCAGGAACAGATACAAGCTGACGGCGGTCTGCGGTGATAGCAGACTATAAGCAGTGCTGCAAACTTCACAATGGAGATTCCCTCGACGCTGGTAATTTAAAAAATCCGTTCGAGGTGATTGTTTCTGCAATGGCTGAAATCCTTTAATATGCTCACTGCATATATATGGTTTTCTAGTTCCAATAATGCACTGGCGTACGCAGGAGGGGTCTGATGGAGCTGGAGCCCACTCCGAAATTTTGAGAAAATCAAAGTTTTCAACTGACAGCCATAAAGAACTCTGGAAAAACCAAGGTAACTTTCAAACAGTGTAATATCCACCTTTACACTTCTAGCTCCCTCCGAAAAGATATCCTGCGTACGCTAGTAAAACAATGAGATGAAGTTGCAGGAATTAAAGGCATCAACATTACAATAATTCAAGTACAAAACAAACCAGCAGACAATTTTATTGTGATCGTTGTTCTTCATTTTATTAAGTTTATCATATTAACCCATATGTTAGTCAAGGAGCCCCGGGTTCGATACCCGGTGGAGGCAGAAGGTGTTTCGGATTCTACTTTAAATTGTATGCTCAGTCCTGATGAGCCTTTCTGTGCATAAAGTGGACTTTAAAATACAAAACAAATTATTAAGTTCAGAAAGAACATTGGTTATTATAGGAACCCCTCTCATATATTTTATGTTCCTATTTTCCTTATCTTAAGTGCATTTTCTTCCTCAGGGCTAATAGCGACGTATGGGCATAACTTATTAGATGAAATCGGTAAAGAGGGACATTAAATATGCTAGGAAACGAACTGCGGAGAGATCTCGAATTTACCACGATACATATTCGCCCACCGAGGTAGAGAGGTTATTTCCCTAGCATCTCTGCCTGTCGTGCATTCGGAGCTTGGGAACGAGTCACAACTCCCGAAGTCACCATCAAGCCCTGACGTCATTTCAGTCTAACACCTTTAGTTAACCCACTTAAGGCTTGGCAAAATTTGTGTATTTTTTGTTTTAAGAAATAAAACAGTTTTTCTTTGTTTTAAAGATTGTGTTGTAAACAAGAGCAAAGAAACATGTCTTAAACATTGCCAAGAAGTTTTATATTTCAAAGAATAATGGAATCCGTTAATTATATAAAGTGAACACTTGACTTTTTCCTTAATATCATATTTTATTATGAAAGCAACAAATGCATAGATATGAACAATGTGTGTTAAGTGCGGAACAAACTGTTTCATCCATATAATTTTCAATTATAAAGGTGTTTTACACATGGCCCACATGTACAAATTACTAAATGTTTCTTTATTAACCCTAGCTTACCCGTTCCATACGAGAAACGAGAAACTGAAACTTGAGGGGGAGGGGAATCACAGGTTCACACTTTTTATTATCACCAAAATTCAAGAAACCCTTTTGTTATCGAGTCACTGTTTTCTTTGTTGATTATATGTGCACAGTTATTTATTATAATAATTACAAGAAAATACCATCATTAATAAAATTAATAACATATTATTCCACGAGAGTCGTACACATATTTACCATTCACTAAAACTCACAAAGACCATAATAATTTTTCATTGATGCTTTTTTTCCTTTGAAGGTGCAGTTCTTTATTAATTATAATAATTACAAAAAATACCATCATTATCAGCTAAATTGTGCACTGTCACTGGCATGAGTGTCTCGAATGACACTCATTCAAAGCCTGATAGGTCCACCAAGTGCATTTTGCGTCCTATTTACATTGTATTTATGTTTTTATGAACAAAAGTAATACTGAGATATTGGGAACACCCTAGAGAACAATGTAATTTATTTTCAGTTCTTTTATTAAAATTTTCACAGTTAAATAATTGAAAAAATAGAGGACCACCTGAAGTCAACAAATTGCTGTGCACAGTAGTGACACAGATTGAATGAAAAGATAAAGAGTTCCCACACACACAAATTGATTAATTCATTGAGTTGGTGTTTTTAAGTTCACTTTATGCACAGTAAGGCTAATCGGGACTGGACCTACAGTTTAAAGTGGGATCCGAATCACTATGTGTCTCCACCGGGTATCGAACCCGGGACCCTTTGATTACAAGGCGACGACGGTACCACTGCGCCATCGGGGAGGCCCCCCAAACACACAAAAAAACATGTTTGAAACACTGTGTTTGAAATCGTATCTTTTAAATGTTTCAATGAAGTTGTTTTAAACATTTTTGTTTTTGTTTTGAACATGCCAATCCTGATCCTCTTTCTCTACTATTGGTAGGCTCGCTAGTTAGAGTAGCACGCTCAGCTTGGGATGTTTCGAAAATAATATGAATTTATAGGTAATATGCCGACGTCAGTCGATCAGTATTTTACAGGGAAGAACTGCCTGCTAGGTGGCAGAGTGCGTTAGGTGTCGTCCATCGCTCATATTCGTCGTCGCGATTAGTCAATGTGTCAGAAAAGCGACGTGAAATAACAAAACTACAAATACGGGTACGAGCTCTACGTTTTGAGCTAAGCACTTAATTTGAGTCGCCTCCATTGAAATGTATCCAAATTTAGTTGGAAACGGAGGCGTCGTGCAGCACTGTATCGCGCATTCATTGTTCACGGGTGTTGATCGCGGTGGAGACCCCGAGAAGAGGATTGCATGCTGCCGAAGGCGAGGGGCGTGGCCGTGCAGTGGCGCTTTCTAAACGCTCCCAACAAATTACAAGGCGCAACCCGTAATCTAATTCAATTCTCCTCTGATTTCCCCGGGTCTTAAGACCGCTAACAGGTGCCGATTAAGAGGTTTGCAACCAACATGGTGCGAGTGACTGTGAGAAACAATGAGACTGCAACGTACTGCTTCTCGGTAGATAGAGGCGGAAGAAATGATAGACACAAACCACAAATAACTCAAATTATATGTATATCATTGTTATTTTCTTGGTTCGTCGTTGATTGAATCCAATGCATTTTTTTAATGCATCAAGAGCAAATGAAGTTTTAAGGTGAATCAAGCGAAATACCGGAACGTTTCTCTCTACTTGAATCGAAATGTAATGCATTTTATTCCATTCATGCATTTTACTGTTAATCTCATTAAGACATTATTGTTGTTGTTGTAAATTTGTTGTTCAAGATTTGAGAAAAGTTAGGCTATATCGTACACTGAGAAAATGTTCTATGTCCAATTTTTCATTTTTTCAGGAGAGCCCTTTAAAGTGTGACATTATACAGGGTGTATCAAAAAGAATTATCCGATTTCGAAAGGCTATATTTAGGAAACCAATGAACATAGAATCTCGCAGCAAGTTGTACAATACATGTTGTAACATCAAGTTTTACTTACAGTAGGCTTTGATTTGTTGCAGGTAAGTGCTTTACTGGTGCAGCTCAATCTTTAGTCCGCATCAAGAAGGCAACCCAGCAACAGGAAGCATTCTGCATGCTCTGCTTCAAGAAATGTGAGTTCGTTACAACTGTGCAACGTCGAATACTGTGAGCAGTAGGTGGTGACGACGAATCTCACGCTGCACAGCTGTAATGGACTCACATTTGTTGAGGTGGAGAACGCAGAATGCTTCCTGTTGCTGGGTTGCCTTATTGATGCGGACTAAAGATTGAGCTGCACCAGTAAAGCACTTACCTGCAACAAATCAAAACCTAGTGTAAGTAAAACTTGATGTTACAACATGTATTGTACAACTGGCTGCGAGATTCTATGTTCATTGGTTTCCTAAATATAGCCCTTCGAAATCGGATGATTCTTTTTGATACACCCTGTATATTTCTTAGATCTTTGCCAACATTGTATCATTGCAAAGGCTGATATATTGAAGCCTCTTTAAATAGAAGTAGTTGTTTGATTAGGTATTTATGCTGTAATTAATAATTGAAATTTCAGGTAGAACAAATGCACGCAGCACTATCTTTGATGGAAACGAGATGGAGATGAAACAATTCCATTATAAATTTGTCATTAGGTAGCAAAGTAAAGTAAGTAATTCATATTTTGTGAAATCAACCAACTACTTTGATTCCACTATTATGCAAAATGTTTGTCTGTTAACATCAAAAGTAAGAATCGAAGACCACTACTAGTGCTAAGCATCTCACACAAGTGACTGAGGTTAGAATGCAAGTCGTTTATCTCATATTCGGTTGGCGCTTGTGGCTGGTTGAGGAAATTGTTGTTAAGATTTCATTTGCTGTTGGAGTTTGCATTCACGTAGCTGCTTGCAAGTTATGTGCATGGACCAAAAAGACTGTCCATATATAAATATTGGTTGTATGTAGGCGTCAGACAATAGCAGGGATGAAGCAATTGCATCCTAAATCTACAGCCAAAGTATCTAGATTTGTTTACAATTTGGAGATAAAACATTTACATTTTCAATGGAGGATATGAAATTACGTATTTCACTTGACCCCATGTCACCCCATTACCGGTTGAAGATCTCCACACCTCTAGGTAGGATTGTGCGAGGGAGACTGGCAGTCGGGAGATCGGCCTAGGCCCTTCAAGGGCTGTCGAGTCACGGGCTAAACACAAGACATTCACCTTTTTTTACTAAACTAAAACGAATGGAAATCAATAACTTTAAAAGATTGCCGTTGATGCAACGTTCCTGAACTCAGCGAGTCCCTGTTAATTAACAAATACATGTATAATAGAAAAGAAAAAAATATTTGCTACTTATGAGTGTAGAAGAGAGGGCACAAATAAGGCTTTCGAAGAAAATACAAAGATGTAGGGGAAAAAAATGATCCGCGGTCGTTTGGTTCGATTCCCAGGGTGTAAGTGATCTCGAGTTTTGAATTTTTTCCGAGCGTAAGAATCTGATCTAACAAAATACAGGGGATGTACAAAAATATAGAAACACCTGCGAAGAAAAGCTGGAATGCTGGAGCTAATAAGGTGCAGGACCGCCTTCAGCTTCCAAAACGGCCTGCAGTCTCCGAGGATTGGACAAATACTAGTCCCGGATGGTGGATAATCGGATCTTACACCATTCTTCATGCAAATACATGGTCACAATCCTCCTCAGTGTCCTTCTGTCTCTATCACTCGGTGTACATTTTCGTCCACGCAGGTGTTTATCTGATGATGTCTTTCCGGACACACTATTATGTCATCATGATCTTGGATAGAGTCCCTCTTGATACGCCAAATAACATGGTTACTTTGGCAACAGAGGCGCCTGCAAGGCAGTCATCAACAGTTTGTCCTTTTTGAAACACTGTCAGCTCGGACATGATTCAGTATCAACTGCACTCCAAGCTATCTATAGTGCAATTGGAGACTCCTACCAGTCCGACAGAGTCCTATCTCACGGCGCAAAACAAAAAAATGTCGCACCGCGTCCGAGCGTCCCGGAGCGTGATGCTGGTCGCGTCACCTCGTTAATGGCTGAGATCGTGATTGTGTGGGACCCCTACATGCCTTAATGTTTCAAAGAGTAGGAAAAAAGAAAAATGTTCGAGTTGTAGTAGTGAAGTGGGAACGGTGATCAAAACGAAGAATTGCACCTCGACTGCGATGTTGTAAACGCAAGGGTGTAGGAGAGACTTGCTTAATACCTCCGTGCTAACACATTTCGCCTTGGGATAGTCTTGCTTAACAGGAACCCACCCCCATCTGTAAACTTGTGTCATGTGAGAATATTACAACATGCGTGGATGAACACATCCGAACGTTCCGTGGATGTTGAGCCTGACTCGTTCTCGATGCCGTCTTTAATCTCGTAATAATAAATACAAACATAAGTTTTTTGCAAGTTCAAACATACCAAGAGGGTGGCTGTGTTTTTTAATTTTTTTTACGTGAAAACACTTAATGTGTTACTAAAGCTGAACCGATCTCACTTTGAATCGATATTCTTACAGATTCCCACCGATACTGATGCTTGAAAATTACAGCAATTAAAAGTTCAATATATTGATTAATCTATTGGTGCGTGAGCATTCCAATTATAAGTAGGGCCTCCCCGATGGCGTAGTGGTTACGTCATCCCCTTGTAATCAACTGGTCCCGGGGTGGAGACACCTAGTGGTTCGGATTTCACTTTAAACTGTATTCCCAGTACCGATTAGCCTATCTGTGCATAAAGTGGTCTTAAAACGAAACTGAAACTCCAATTATAAGCATCAATTTACCAGAGTTTTGCTCTAATTTTTTTTAAAAAATACATCAGAACATAAAAATACCTGTTATGTAGCTACAAAATACACTTTTCTACACAACAATATTAGTAGGGGAAGCGGGGGCTAGTTGCATCAGGGGTAGGTTGCAACAATGTTAATATCTCCTCAACGTGAAGATTTACGAGAACGAACTTGCCCTTGGCGCATGCGCATTTTGTAGAGGAAGAAACGTTCTAGATTGTTGGTGCACGCGATCTGATAACAGTTACAGGAAATAAGAATTGTTGTTTTCAGACTAGGTGAGTAAAATTTGAATAATTTATTTTGAAGTGACTGGCGACTAGGACAAGTAACTGTCGTTGATTATGTTGCTATTAATGATACACATGTACTTTCACCTGTAAAATAATAACAGCCATGTTTACAATGAGATTCATGTTGAAGACATTTTCGTCCTTTTGTTAAGTAATGTGGGTGAGGGGTAAGTTGCAACAAGTGGAAGGGAGTGGGTACAGTGTATAGAGTGTGACGGGTGGACATATTTCAAGAAATGTTGCGAAAGAAGATGCGTTTTATGTCTGTCATCATTGTTTCTCAGATTAAAGAAAGTGTTTCTTTTGTTTGTATACTCCTTTATCTAGCCTACATTTATAAACCACAAATATGCTAAATTTAGGTCTAGGCCTACTTGAAGTTTAAAATATTGTTACAATGTCAGCATATGTTCAACGGTTTGTAACATAATATTCATATCGTTTTTTGTATCATTTGTTAAATAAATTAAGATTTTCGTTATTACTTTCATTTATGTTCCCAAGTGTTGCAATATGCCCCATCCACTGTTGCAACGCATACGGGGCAAGTTGCAATAAAAATTAGGTGTTTGGAAATTTTAAATTTCCAATAAAAGTACATGAGTGTCGAGGTTCTCAAATTTTCTGTGCAAGTGGAATGTATCCCGCCTTTCCAACTACAAAGTTTCGTGGACGTGTGTTGAAAAGCAAAAATTATATAATTTTTTGAAGTTGAAAATTTTAAAAGTGTTGCAACTAGCCCCCGCTTCCCCTACAAAATCGATAGAATGTTCGAATTATGCATAATTTCCAGGATAAATAGATAAAATTCAAGCGATATTTTCCGCTTCGATATCGACTCAGTCCTAGTTTTTACAACACTAGACACGTCTCGTCTCGATACTATCACTGCAAAAACAGTATTTTGTCGATATTGAAATTAATTAGAAAGTCCAAAGTCCGCCACATGGTTGGCAGTGAGGTGTCTGTGGGTATTTTCCCGTGAACGCACCACCGTTCCTATAATAACCGCCTTCCAGAGGATCCCCTCCCCCATCTCCCCCGGTTTCATTGCACGTTGTAATTTCTTAGTCCCCGGAAGCTAGAGGAAGGAGTGTGGAAAGAGAGCGGCGAGGGAACCGAAAAAGGAATCCGAGGTGAAATTAGCGGTTTCCGGCGCCCTTGCGAGACCTCAAGACTTTTGTCTCGAAGGATGCTGTGGCTTCCGGGAGCTTCCCCCCCTCCGAGAAACCTTTTCATTCATTTGCCTCCCCTTTTGCGTCACACACCCTCACGGACAAGTTTTCTCACGCATCGTCACACACCTGTGGAATCGCTCCGCACGCACACGCATGCAGCCGGTGTGTAGTTGTAACGCGCTGAAAAATTAGGGGTGCTGGGTTCGAAACTAATTTCAGATTCGGCTGAACCGTAGACCTATGCTCTATATTCGGGAAGATTCAAGAGAATATTCTAGTGTTTATCTTGAAAGCTCTTACTGGTAGTCCCGACCACAGTGGCGTAATGTTTAGCACAGGGCGCTACAACACCAGGGGGTCCCGGATTCGAATCCCCGTCTGGGCATGGTTGTTCGTTGTGTCCCTTCATCATATCATCACTCATCCTCATCTTTGCAATTAGCTAGAAAGTGGCAGGAAAATGAAGTAAAATAAATCAAATCAATCCGTCAGTCTTATCTGGGAGTCATTTTAACACACTGTGGATTGATTGATTCATTGATTTATTTGCTTTCTTTTACTTCGCTTCTTCTGCCACTTGGCTAATTTGCGAAGATGGGGATGAGTGATGATATGATGAAATTGATGAATGGACACTCACAAACATCCATCCCTAGGCCAGGATTCCCGGGACCCCTGTCGTCGTAGCGCGATGTCCTAACCACTCCTCCACTGTGGCCGGCAAACACACTGTGGAAAATACACTTGCGTAGTAGACTGTAAAAATATGTGGTTCAAAGTAACACTAAGCGTGGTCTTAAAAATATTCAGATTTTGGTGTAACAGGGCAGTCTTCTTGGCGTTAATGTGTAATTGGCGTTCGTAGAAATTTCAGCGAAAAATGCAGGATTCGGCCAGGATTCGAACCTGTAATTTTTAGCATGCCGTGTTAATTGATTGGATGTACTAACACAACACTACGTTTCTAGAGAGCACTTACCTTGTCTTCAAGTGAACAATTTGTTTTTCCGGTGTCGGGGATTGAATCTGATACAACCTGGGATTGTGCTACAAACCTGGTTCGCTAAACAAGCCCTCCACGGCACCCCTCCGAATTCTAGACTTCTTTCTGCTGCTGCTCCATTTAAGTTGCTATTTTATGAGGAGGTTGGGTCATATTTGTTCGAATTCTACACTAAAATGGCATTTTCATTTTTGTATAATGCGCGCAATTGAAACATGACCCGTAAATTAATCCCCAAGAATTTTCTTCCCTTCTTCGAATTTTGTCTTTTAATGAGTTTTTGTGGCAAATTGTCCTGTGATAAAGAGTACACCGGGGGGGGGGGGGGTCACACTGAAGTGACAAGCGTCACGGGTCCCATCTAGTCTGAAGAAAAGTAATAAAGTAATCACTGCGCATGAACTAACGACAGGCTGAAGCGATAAGATCCCCGATGTTGAGAAAACTGCTCAGTCCTAGCTACACGTGCAGTTTGTAGTGACATTCCGGTACGAAAGGTTGTTTTTATTTTCGAAGGTTTGTTTCCAAGTGACACATGTCCCTTCGGTCAGAACGCTCCCTTTGGATTCATGTTACATCAGCAACCGTGCTGCTGAAAAATCATAGACCCATCTGAAATGTGAGGGGAAGTCGCTATGTGGTTCCATCCATAAGATTTATGAATTCTTATGCAAAGCTTTACTTCTTAACACTGTTGTGGTTAAACCGTGTGGTAGGAACACGCAGCACCAATTAACCAACATATGAATCCCGCTTGTAGAACATCCCCCCGTGATCGTGAGGAATGTATCCACAACGAAATGACCAGTGGCCTGGCATTCGTGACACGTCGCACAAAAGGAATTTGTAAGACATTTGTCTTCCAAAAGTGCTCATCTTTTTCAACAGGAGTATGCTAAATAATCTAAACGCCTGCGTTGGTGGTCCACCCCCGCAGTCTTTCGGCCGACAGTTATGCCTATCCCGTCCGTGATTCATGGACGTTTGACCTTGCCGGTGCGGTGTTTCCTCCGCTGGAGTGTCCCTACGCGCCGCTCGCCGGATCGTGGTCCGGCGGAATTAATGCTCATCGGCAGAGGATTAGTCCTATCTGCTTCCACGGTGGAGCACACTTGAAGTCGCTGGAGAAGGCGTACTTGCACGTCAGCAGTATGTCTATGCGATCATTATGGCGTTTAATACTGCTCGCATGCTTTAATGCCGACCTCCGAACCTCCTTTTTGCGACGGCTGACAGTTTTGCAGTCGGCCATAACTTTTGGTGCTTTTTAATTGTAAATATAAATCATTCTCCAAAGAGAAATATATGTGTGTGACGAGAATGTTTTAATTCGGTTTACAGGTCTCGTTTCGTATTACGTATGTGATGATGCTCCTAAGAGGGGGGAGGAGCTGGAATGAAATATGTTGTGAGCCCTCTAGTTGTGTTTCAGCAGTTGAAGGTTCCAATCCATTGAAGGAAACCAGAGTCATTGTTGAAAATGAACTATCGTAATAGTAGTTACCATTGAGCGAGTGTTTTTCATGTAGTTTATTTTTACGTCGCCCTTCAACCACTTTTTTGCTAAGCATACACGGACGACACAAAACGGAGGATATTGACTTTGGTTCCGGGCGCCAGAGCCTTGTTAGCTTGCAAGATTGCAGTCCAGGGTGTACTAGGTTGACATTTGAGTACATTCAGCTAAGGTCATCCCATCCACCTCAATTTTCATTGAGCATATTGCAGATTCTTAGCTATGAAGCGAATCCAGGTGTTACTAATAATTAGACCTCGAATGTTTAGGTTCTAAAAAGTGTGCTTTTAGGTTCCTAAAATAGGTTCTAAAAACCTTAAATTAGGCTCGAAAAATCCTGAAATATGTTGCAAAAAGACTTATTTGGCACAAAATTCCCGAAAAATACTGATTAGATGCAATCGTTAAAAAATTCACAAGAACCGTAATAACCAAACATTCATTTTCTAAACAAATTTTCATTTCTTTATATCATTTTCAAAATTATCTACAAATTATTACAATACTGCACTTGTGCTGTTAGAAAAAGTTACTTGTTGATATGGAAAATGAATTACGTAGCTATGTATAATTTGCTGCACAATATCAGGGTGGCTACTCACTTGAAATTCCTTGAATTCCGGGAATTACACGTGAATTATTGGCTCCGGGAATTGCGCGTGAATTATTGGCTCCGGAAATTATGCGTGAATTATTGGCTCGGGCAATATTTATGAATTTTGGCAAGACATGGAATAAGGCACAAGCGGATGTTTTCTCTATTCCATTTTTTTCTCCGTAGACGTGAAAAATTGCAGCTTTTATTAATTCATATCCCATTGAATTTATACATGTTTATAAATGACCTGAGGCAAGTTTCTCTCAGTTTAGCTTTTATTTCATTCATTTCTTTGAGGATGAAAAAGAAAGCTACACAGAAAATAAAACAATTTTTTCAATTTTTTTTTCAATCCGTTTACTTTGTTAGTGTCTTTTACAGAACAAATTATCTGACAAACGGAAGATTATTACAATGTAATATATCTTGAGTTAATTTTTTTGCTACATTGGAATCATAGAAACCCTTTATATTGTCAATATTTTTGTGTGTGGAAGGGAGGGTGAGAGTCGGTAATACGTAAGGTTGGAATAGAGAAAACATCTGCTCGTATCCTTGAATTTTTGGAAAGTTCACCTTGAAAACCAGGAATTATACTTGAATTTTATCATGGTCCTAGTGACCACCATGAATCTTCTTGCTTTGTCCACACTCAAACTCCACCTTTTGTCTGTGAGGATCATTTCATGTGCTGAAAATTATCTTTCAAAAGTGCTAATTTGAATGCTGAAATATTACTACGCAAGGCGTGAATGCCAAAAAGGACCAAACTGACGCGAAAGTGAACAAGGCCACACAGATCAGAAGTTTGCACTTGGAACTGTGCATGCAGTAGAGACGATTGGGTGCCAAAACTGAGAATGGGGAGGAGGGGGGGCGGCAAGGACAGTTTACTTTATCTTAGTAGGCAAGGCTTAGCATTAAGAGTCTATAGTACAGGGTAAAAAGTAGGGGGGAACTGTCCCCTTTCGCCGCCACTGTCTGCAGGTAACAGTGACGTCAGACATTTTTGTTTTGTTTAAATCTTTGATAAACATCATATACTTGGAGGGAGGGAAATCGACAGAAAACATGTTTCAAACACGCCAGTCATTGAATTATTTCGCTACCAAACCTAGTAAATACCTCTGCGAGATATAAAAATCCAGTTAAACCTAAAAAAAAAATATAAAAACCTAAAAAAAGAGTTTAATTTAGGCACATAAACCTAAAATAGGTCCTATCAAGCAAAATAGGTTATTTTAGGCACTATAAAACTTAGTCAGTTGTTTCGTTGTTTTTTTTTTAAACACCGATATAACTTGTTATTTCTTATTTACCTGCATAGGAAAAAATAGGTTACAAACCTAAAATCCGAGGTCTACTAATAACCTAGTAGTGCTACGTGATAGAGTCGTCACCGTAAGGCGCTACAGGTTCCAGGTATAAACCCTGGCTAAGGAATGTATGTATTATTGTGTTTGTAACATCATGCGTTATACGTTCACAATTCATCCTTGTCGTCGCGATTCAGTCGAAATATGTGAAATACCTAAGCAAAGATTTGAGAAAGTTTGGTTTCAATCCAACTTCAGTGTGATTTTCAGCGCCGAGCACGTCGAGTGGTCGATTCACAATCTCGCCACCGAAGAGCCCACGTGTTCAATCCCTGCCTGGACATTCGTGTTCCATTGTGAATGTCCCTTCATTAAGTCTCATCGTCGCAGTTAACCTAAAGTGGCATAAAAGTGACGTAAAATTGAAAAATAAATTTTTGTTCGCAGATAGGTAAATCGGGACTGGACGTACTAACACTACGTACAGTTTATCCAAGGCTCTGGGTTCGTATCCTGGACGCCATATCGCAACTTTTGATCTACACCTTCTTATCGAACGCTGAACCGTAGGACTCCATGGGATACATGGTGTGTACTGTACTAGGAAGCGAACAGTCGGTTGCTATGGAGACAGACACGCGTGTCTGACGTTGCTAGAGGTCAAAGGGTGATCCCAGTTTGAACACCTCCTGCAGGTAATTCCGTAGTGTAGTGCTAATGATTTGGGTGGATGTATTGAAAAACTAAAGCCAGCTAAGCGAGAAAGTCTGAGAAAGAGTAAATAGAAAAAACAACCATTGTGCCTTCCTCATATGCACGGTTGCCAATCTAGCTCCTTTTAGTGTGGCAGCCTTTTCTCTGTTACCAAGAAATGAACATCACATTTCGAGCTTCAGATACCGTGTTTAAGCAGCATTGTTTCGCCACTTTCGTCCTGACAAGAACATTTTATTTATTTTGAATTACACACTATCGGTCTAACCCTGCTTTGGTTGAGTGTACAAAAAGGGGATTTTGCATAGTCACCTTCGCATGATGCTATTAACCTAGCCTGATGAACTTGCACTTCCGGGGCCCAAGCTGTTCAATGCGAATTTGCCGCCTGCGCACCGTACATCAAGAGTGGTAAGCAGCAAACGGATTGGGGGAGCAGCTGTGAGGGAAGTCGGCCTTCTTTTTACGGAACCACCACCTGTTTCTTCTACCATAATTACAATGCCACACCGCACTGTTCCTCACGGATTAGATGACGAGATGTTTCCCACTGCATGAACGCGACCGACTAAGCCTCCTGCCTCGCTCACCCTCCTTTCCACCACCCTTACAACGCTATAGTACTTCTGCTCGCTCTACAGTTCACACATACAGTCACCGGCAGTAAAAATGGGGCACCTACACCCTGGAATGCTCGCTTCTCTGCAAGGCGTTAGTGTGTTGCCTAACTCTACGCATTTTAATACAGGTTGGCTACTCACCGGGCAGTCCTGGAATTCTGCTTGAATTCTACGTAAATTTTTCTCCGTAGACGTGAAAAATTGGAATTTTTATTAATCCAAGTCCCATTGAATTTATACATATTTATAAATGCTCTGAGGCAAGTTTTTCACAGTATAGGTTTAATTTTTCTCTAGGAAGGAAACGAAAGGGAAGGGAAAATAAAACAGAATTCTCTCAATTGGTTTATTTTTGTGATGTCTTTTGCAGAACAACCTATCTCACAGACGAAAGATTATTGCAAGATAAGATATCCTAAAGTTGAATAGACAAATTTGAGTTTGAAGTTCTTGTACAATTAACAAATGTTCGTAGGTTAGTATATCCCGTAACATCCGTCACTTGTGTTTGAAGATGCATTTCGAGTCGGAATAATTATGTGGAATTGCAAATGTAAACTCCGTACCTTAAATTAAATATTTTAAATAATACCTTTTAATTGAATTGATTTAGAGTTTTTGTATACATTGGAATCCCACAGACCCTTTATATTGTTAGTATATTTGTGTGTGCATATGTGTTAATGGTGAGATTCATAATACGGTGATATAAAGAAAACATCTGCTTGTATACCCTTGAATTTTTGGAAAGTTCGCCTTGAAAACCGGGAATTATACTTGAATTTTATCATGGTCCTAGAGTGGCCATCCTGTAATAGCAAATTTTCAATGGCAAATTCTATCACCGACAACGCACATAAGCGAGTACATATTTCAGGATCTAGATGTCCAATATGTATGTGACTGTGCATACGAGAGAGCTATTTCACAAATATGAGGGGTTGACAATGCCTACCTTACCTCAAATGGATTTTTAGCTTCATTTTTGGTATCCTTTAGTTATTTTACTAAAGCGGTTTGGCAACACTGCTCATTTGCGGAGAGGACAAGCTTCACCATAAAAGTATAGATATGCAGAAGAGCCACCCAAAATAACCAAAATAGTAGAAATACAGCAACTTGACAAATTGATTTTTTTTACCAATTGAACAAACGCGCAGAGCGGAAACGTCCTTTTTTGAGTTTGTGTTACGGTTCCCTTCTTATAAATGACGTTTACAGTTTTTGTCCTCGCATATAATTTTTTTCTTGCTCTTCGGTCAGTGGATAGAGGGAGACTCGTAACATTGCCACCAGCTCTATCTTCGGGGAGAAGAGTGAGAGAACACCTGTCAAGCGGCGAATTAGAATGCTAAACGTTGAATGGGGTCGGCCAGAACATGTTCTGTGTGTTTGCTTGATTGACGGACATCTCATTTCTGTCTGTGTACTTCTAAGGGGGCGAGATGTCCTGCCTTCCGCATAGCAAGCAAGAAAGAAAACATTTCCATAGGATAGCATAAAAAGATAAAAAAAAATTAAGTATAATGGAGGAAAAAAATAATGTAGACGACTAGCAGTTGCTTTGATCATGAGATGTACTGCCTTCGATATTGTAGCCATCTCCGCAGAATCAGTTCTATATATATGGTGTACTATCAGTTTCTAGGAAGTTCCTTGTTTTACAGTAACGGTATTACGGTTCAACTTTGAATAAATACAGTAAGAAAGCCGCTGTCTGGAAATCTAGGCTGAACCAAGCCTAAAGAAGGTATAACATCTAATGGAGTTTTCAGACCGAAGCGACAAGCGAAATGTGGCAGACGACAAGCAACAGTGACTCTTGGAAACAGACCCTCAGTAATCAATGCAACCTTTCGAACCGAAGCGACACTACAAGCTGTACGTATCGTTTCTTACTTCGGTGTGACTGTGAACCCTCGCTGTCACTTGACGTCTGTCGCTTCGGTCTGAAATCTCTACAGGGAATCTTTCAGACCGAAGCGACAAGTGACACTGCCATATCCAGTCTGTAAAAAAGGACTGCGAATGCGCGACCAGCAGACCGATGCAACACGATTACTTTCCCTGGGTGTAGTGGAAGTGCATACCAGTGTTAGGCTGGTGAAAGGATATGTGCTAAATCCAGTAGACACTGTACACAAGAATATCGACGTTCAAATCCAGAAGATTCAACAAATGCCTTCCTGCTGCTTTCAGCGTTCATTGATTGGTTAGTACGTCCCTTGTAAGCAAACACTGTTTAACGCGGTAAATAGCATGTTAAGGCAACTCAGAATGATGAGGAAATTTATTAAAAATGTTCTTTAAACCTGGAATAGTAAGGGAATTCGTTTTACCAAATTAAGTGGGAACCCTGTAAATGTAACGCTCCCACAATTTCCCGGCTTTTCCGTGTTTTTTTCAATATTATAATTAAATTCCTACATGAAAAAGTAGCTTTTTATAATCAAATCCTATCAAAGCGTGGTCACGTACAGTCATATACATTTCTAAGTTGAAACGACACCACGGAATTTAAATGGTGTCGTTACAATCCAAAAGTGTCCGTGATTGTACTACATTAAGGAGGTAAATACATCATTAAAATGTTTTTAATTTTATATCAGATCTGGACACCCTCGAACATGGATGTCTGTAAAATTTTCACGCCAGTGCAACCTTCCGAATCAAAATGACCTGATTGGAGCTCATATGTTTTTTTACCAAATCAAACTTCGTTACTAAAAACGTGTGATCAAACTTGTTATGCGTTCTCGAAACAGATGATTCGGACAATTCTTCATTTGAGAACCAATACAGTTACCAAAGGGATCGGTCAGATTTGTTGTTGATGTTGTCTTTATCCCAGTGTGGGAAAAACGAGGAAAGATAAGTTGTAAACTGCGTGTCCTGGGAGGAAGGATTGCCAGGGCAGTGGTAGGCGTGGATCCCTGTCGGTTCCCATCGGACTCTCAAATTGGCCTCCGACCCGGACATAACCTGTTACGTTTCCAACAGAAGTTGGAGGTCAGGACTTTAGGGAGGAGAAGAAACGGCAAATGAAATATAGCAGGGTCATTAGATGTCGGTCACTTCCCCCTTCTTCGGGAGAAATAAATTGCCGAGTTTCTCGTAATAATACCTACCCCGGCATGTGACTTTTCCCTTGCAAGTCGACCTATTACTGTTCCGTTTCTTGTGAAGGTCTACTCGATGTCTGTGACCCTGGTTTTGCACTGGACGTGGCAATAGAGAGGTAATTCCAGCTGCTACTGTTCGGTACCAGTGCTTGGTTGTACTTTGAACGTTCATTCTATTAATTATCTTACGATACAGTCTCTTATTACACGTGGAGACAGATGGTTTGCTCTCGTGAATAGGCGGCGATTTATTTCTCGAGTTAGGGGACCTAGTAGTAAATACTAGAACCTTTATATTCCGGTGGACAGTACTTAAGGTAACAGTTCAGTGCACTGCACGGTTTATAATATAACATAACCCGTGTCCCTACAGCTCTAGAAGGGCCTTGGCCTATCTCCCGACTGCCAGTCTCCCTTCCACAATCCTACCTAGAGGTGTGGAGATCTTCAACCGGCAATTGGGGTCAGCACGTCGAGCCCTCAGCAGTTATAGATTTCCCAGACCGGGTTACGCTACTCACTGGTATCTCCCCATTTGCCTCACGATGGTGGATTGCCACCGGTCCTATACACAGGCCGAAACCCCAGAGACTGAACCCAGGCGGACTCGAATTCATGCCGTCCCGCAGTCAGAATCCAAAGCATAGAGCCTTAGACCGCACGGCCACTAAGGAGGACGGTTTCTAATATAAATTATACTAATTCTGTGGATTGATATTGTTTTCTAGTCTGTATGAGTTGACACGCTTTTCCCTCGTGTCACTTGGTCTCTGTGGATTGTCACTGCTTTCCCTTATTTGAGTCCTAGCTCCTTTGCATTAACATTGCTTTTCCTCGTGTGACTCCTGGTTTCTGTGGATTGACATTGCTTTCCCTTATGTGGCTCCTGGTCTATGTAGTTTAACACTGTGAATAGGCGCCGATTTATTAGATACTAGATACTGCTTCGGTCTCTGGATAAACTGCTTTCCCTTGTGTGACTCCAGGACTCGCTGGATTAACACGGCTTTCCCTTGTATGGTTCTTAACCTTAATCTCAGTGGCGTATACTGAGCCCAAGATGTGGGCTATCTCACTATGTCACATGGTCCTAGGCTATGAATAGAAATAAGTTTACCAACTCCTAAGAAATCAGGTTGCCAACTCATATGAAATCAGGTTACCAACTCATAGGAAATCAGGTTACCAACTCATAGGAAATCAGGTTAACAACTCATAGAAAATCAGGTTGCCAACTCATAGAAAATCAGGTTGCCAACTCACAACAAATCAGGCTGCCAACTCCAGAACACCATCATCATTTCACTGATATGAATAATTTTATATGCAATTCTTGTCGATTTTCCTCCTGAATTGTATTTTCTGGAATTCAGGCTTCGCAGATAGCCTAGCTAGCCTAGAATATACGCTCCTGCTTAATCTACTTTCCCTTGTGTGGCTCATGGACTCTGGATTAACACTGCTTTCCCTTGTATGGCTCCAAAACTCTCCGGATTGCCACTGCTTTCGCTTCTATAGCTCCTGATCTCTGTAGATTTTCACTGCTTTCCCTTGTATAGCTCCTGGACTCTGTAGACTAACACTGCTTTCCCTTGTGTGGCCCCTGGTCTATGTAGTTTAACACTGTTTTCCTTTGTGTGGCTCCTGGTCTGAACTGAATTAACACTGCTTTTTCTTGTGATGCTCTTGGCTGTACATCGATTGGTATCTTTGTTTGCCGATAGATATCTGCATAGAAGTCTTTACTCCTCATCCACAACTCACCAATTGTTCTCATTAGGCTGGGCCAGGGCTTGCGTGTTTCATTGCGTTCGTTCCTTCATCTAATCATCATTTATCCCGATCGTCGCGGTTAACTTAATGATGTGGAGAAGTCAGCGACATTAGCATGGATATCGCTGAAGTAAGTTAATGGCAATAACTTATAATGTGCCTCGGGGACGATTTAAAAATTTCAATGCAGTTTACTACCTGAGTACGCAAGCAATAATAGTCACATCATTAATATGATGTTTTCCCCGTTAACCTGCGTAGAGGGGAAAAATAATAATCACTTTTATTGGCAACTTTGGCAATTCACGTCTGCTGTAAATCTACGTCAGATAGAATCGCAAACGTCTAGAGGCCGCATCTCGAGCCATACATTACAAAATTCATGGTCGCAGGACGTCAACAGTTGCATTTTAAAGCACCATGGAAAGTCAGAAGAAACAGTGATCCTACAACGAGGAAAATTTCTCTGCAAGAAGAGGGAAAAGAGAGGGATTTTTAAAATATATATATATAAAAGTAGAACAGGTTCCAGAAACGCATTGCTTTTTCTGTTTCTAAAGGCATTTTTCTTTGCAAGGGATACAATTGTGGGGAAATCGAAGTCCACTTTGTGGCCACGTAGGCTAATCGGAACTGGACCTACAGTTCAAAGTGAGATCCGAACCACAATGTTCCTCTACCGGTTATCGAACCCGGAACCCTTTGAGGCGTAACCATAATGCGGGCGCTGGGTAAGGTTGAGTATGTACTGACAGGCCCAGAGAATTGACTTCAAAATCTGGTAATAGGTGTCTAGGGAAGTGTGAGAAACCATGCCGACGGTGGTCGACGACTTCGGGAGTGGATATGGGGCCGGTAAAGATCCCCGAGCGGCAGCAACTTTAAACAGCGTAGTTTGGTAACCAACCATTTATCGTACGGACGTCATCTTTTTTTTTAATCTTAACTCTTCCCCTAAAACGACTACTTTTCTTACCAAAGAAATTGCAAGATAACATTTTTCGTGAGAATTGAATCTAGATAAAAGTGCGTATTAGTGAAACGTGTCGTCAACAATAACGGGCAATCATCAATGAAAGTGTGAGATGTAAGGGGTGAAGGCAATCAAATATCTTGCACCTAGTACGTTGATGCATTGTCACAGGCTAACGATGCTCTGGCGCCTGTACCCACAGTCAGTATAATCCTCTGAGGACTTGTGGTGTTTAATCCATTTGTCCCTGCATCCATTTCATCTCATAATCATTCATTCCCATCGTTGCGATTAACCAAAAGTGGCAGGAAAGTGATGTAACTGGGAGGAGAAGCATCGGTAAATATAGCGGGACTCTAACATAACGTTCAGATATATTATTTTTAATCACTGACACCGTCACGTAATAGAAAACGTTCCACCTAAAAATTAGAATTGTCAATGCACGCTGCTATCTTTTTTTATCTATGGATCTAATACGTTTGGAAAATCTTTCATCCTTCAGTGTAGGGATCGGCAGCTGACATCTCGATGCATCAAGTGCATCTGCACAACTGCTCTGTTGTGAATATCCCATGATGATTCCTGTTCCTGTAGTGTCCTTCACCGGGAATGCTTGTTCACAGTAATTTCGAAAGATATATTTCAGTGCAAGAATAGTTGTCATCCTGATTTTTCTGTTTTTACCAGACAACCAGTAACAAGATCTTGCATTTATCTATTGAACGTAGTTTCAACTTACAGAGTGAAACGTTCAAAGTTTTGATCTACTTGGATTGTAGGATTGGTGGACTACTATGGGGTCCTCCATTCATATTGGGGGTTAGTCGTAGAACTGACAACTATACATTAAAAAAAAAAAATGTTAAGAAACGGCAACATGAGGCCATGGATTTTCCCAGGGTAAAATATTCCGGAAGTATGGAAAAGTTTGGGTTGATCTTGCCCAGGATAGGGACAGATGGAAGGCTTGTGTTCCTGAAGCCATAAACCTTCAGGTTTAACGAGAAGAGGGAGTTAGTTACGTAGTTTATCTACCACTTCCGATTTATCACTACGATTTGGATGAATATGAAAGAAGAAAAAACAATTGAACACCGATGTTCAGGCAGGAAATCGAACGCACTATCCGATTAACACCGAGGCAACGCATTTACCAAAACCAAACCGTACAACCTTGATGAAGGGAAATTTTGTTTCTCGTTAGGGATTTTTTCGGAAACCAACCTGCCAACACTGAGACTATGCCCAGACAATGCAACCTCGTCGCTGCCGAAGGAAGAGGCCAGTTAGTGGATATTGAATTACTGCTCGATGACACCCACCCATCAACAAGGCGGAGAAAGATGTGCCGACAATTTATTTTCCAAGTTCCACTCCTCCGCCTCCCTCTCCCCCTGTTACTTTCCATACCATGAGGAATTTCCCTTATCAACGAGCAGAGAACAGATGCTAGTGTACACGTTGTGACTGGTGCGGAACAAAGCTAAATTATGTCCCACATAAATTTTTGCGGAGGATGATATTAGTGTTGAGGGCTCCGCAGTGCAGTGGCCACAATGTAGCCAACTGGAAAGTTTTTGTTTGTTAACCCCAAATTGGGGGGAGGTAAGGTGACCACCCCTTCATTCTTCTATGTTGAAATGGCATTTCCTTAGGAATGTCTGCAGTATTAGTAATAAAATTCAACTCTGGCACAAGAATCCTTGAAGGACAAAGGCCTGCCAAAAGACTTTTCGTTGTGTGACCCGTGGTCAGTGCATCGAGTTCTATCGCCGCCGTTCTCTGGCTTTTCAGATCGGAGTCTATTACTGTTGCTTTCAAGTAAGCCCAATCACCCTTAAGGCGAGGAGATACAGTTACGCACCATGTGCGCATTTATTTGAATATCGTTGGAATGGGTAATGCTACGGAAGAAAAACGGGGGGGTACAAGAGAGTATGAATTTCTCCACATGTGGCAGGTGGAAGCGATTTTCAAAGTTCATTATTAAGTTAGATACAACCTGTAAAAAATATGACGAATAAGAATTTTCGGAATCCCATGTATTCCATATTTGGAATCAACTTCAACATCAAGTTACGGCTAATCAAATTGGAGTTTCGACTTTTCTGCTTGACAATCACTTCTTCAAACAGCCCTCTTCCCTTTGATATCATTTTCTATTCCATCGGAATGTGATATTCCCAAGATAACAAATAAAAAAATACTCCCATATGTCCAATGCATTTCTCCTTGCCTCCTGGCAGTGTTGCCAAACATGGTGCGCATAAGAGAGCTAAATTTCACCTTAAATGGAGTTTCAAGGAGCTAGATTTTCGAAGTGCTTCCTAGAGTAATGTTAGTTGTCAAAGGGGTGGGGCGCTGTTATTACCGTTAACTCTAAATTGATGACAATTTATTCTTAATTTTCACCATCTAAATCTGGCGGCATCACCAATCTCATGGTCGTACGAAATCGAAAATAAAGGATTCCCTGATAAGAATATTATTCCAATTTCACGTCAACACGACGCTTTAAAAAATAGTAGATGGGGATATAAGAGGGGATGGGGCGACGCAGCCAATATAACAATATCAAGTCACGTGCAAAATGTATAATCATGGCAAACGTTGGTCTATGTGGGCCGGAACCAGTGATGGTATCAGTGAGGCAAGGGGGCGGGCGCCCCAATTCACAGCCAAACGAGTGCACGAAAGAGCCAGATCTGGCTCCAAGAGAGCTAAGTTGGCAACCCTGACTCGGAGGGTAAAGCCGGACGGAGACTGTCTCGCATGCCCTTAAAATGATAGGTCAACGCCGAAATATTTATTAGTTACTGTCCCCTGTACATTGCACGTTGCCGCGAAGGCACATCCTAGGTGATGTAGAGGTAGAACACCACATAATTCTCGGCCTCGACCATAGTGGAGGCGAGTGATCAGCATCACTCTCAGGCCGCTTTCGACATTTGATCTTTTACGCATTTTGTAGTGTGTTTACAGTATTTTCACTTTCTTCACGCGTGAAAAATACAACAAAAATTGAAAACTTGCACGTTGAAGTTTTCTCATTTCTCTGTTGGGTTAAATTTGCCATTCCTGTGCTGTAATTTTGAGTTTCTTTTTAGAGTACAGTGAGATGCACAAGTATTGCCTGGCAAATTGTCCTTGACAATTTTCAACAATTTTTCTCTGGCATCTTATCTTATTTGTTTTTAAGAATTATATTTTTACGTATGTTGGTGCAGAGGATGTCAGCAGCTTGTTTGGCGTTTTGTTTCAATTCTTGAAGCTTCCATTGCGTGAAGTAAAAGGGAAAATACATGATTGTGGGCAATTTGCTTGGTAATACTTGTGCATTCCACTGTACATGGAATTGTTCCCAGTTCGAACTTCTTCATTGATTGATTCGCTTTCATTTCTCGTATTCAATCTCGATCCTATTTTAAAGTTTTCTATCGATTTTCGATAAAAAAGGTCGTTGTGAATATACTTTTAAACTAGTTTAATGATAGATCTTTTGGATAGCTATTTAAGTTATGTATTATAAATTGAGTGTGAAATAGAATTACGGTTCTTTTGACTTTCGCAGTTCACAAATCTTTTTGAAGGCCCAAATACATATCTTGATTATTTTGGAAATTCTATCATTCATGTTGTGTAGTAGGTACACATATATCACATTACACCAGATGAATACACTTTTCATTTCATATAAAATTTATAAACCTCAAGTCCTCGGATTTTGTATGTATATACAGATTCTTCCGTTGTAATATTAAAGCAAAGTTTAGACTTCGTGCGGTGTAATTTCTATGTAATTATCTGTTAAAAATGCAATTTCCACACAAACACCACACATCGTATTAGCCTATATAAATCTTTCTCAGAAATAGCTAATCTAAAGCAACAACTTTACTGTTGTTTACATCTATACAACATTCTTGAGAGTTCTTGTTAATTGTAATTCTTAATTATAAACATCGCATCTGTATACACTACAAAGGAACGAACTATTTGATAATTACAGGGGTAAATGCGGAGTATGGCTTTTTTTACGCGAAGTTTGGGGAAAATAATAATAATTTTTGAAAATATGTAACAGGTATATTTTTAAGTTCCTATCAATAGCGTAACTTCATTCTCCGGTTCGCAACACTTCATTTGGCCTCAAGTCTGGAGACGCGCGGCAGATTGTCTACGAGCATACGAGGCGGGCACGGGCTGATTTGGGTTTGGAGTAATGATTACACCCACAGTCCGGAACCCCATATATCGGATTGGGTCTGACAGATGATATATGCTCCTGGCCGTGTTTTAACCCGGGCCGGGAGAGAGCCATCCATTTCGCGGCGAGGCCCACCCATCTTGGACCGAGCGGGCAAGATAGGCGCAATTTGTTGCCCCCTGATCCATCTGCCAAACGAACCCCCTCCCCCTTTTTTCATCCCATGCTTTTTTCTCTTACCTGCCGGCAGCCTGTTCGTTCACACACCAGCTACTGATTTTCCAATAAATGTACTGTTACGCGAAATGAGAAAGACGGTAAAGCTGTCCGATCTTATATTGAGAAACGTTAAACCGAGGTCGTTTTGATGTTTCGCAATGAATTACGGCGTGACCAGGCATGGTGGATCGTCGAGAATCATTGGTAGATACCGAGATGAGTCAAGTCTGGGTCTCGTATGTAAGGCCTGACCAAGAGTATGCCCTTCCAAACTTATGGACGTAGAGGCACCTAACGAGTGGTTCGGATCAATTAGGTTTAGTCCCGGTTAGCCTATCTGTACATAGAGTGGACTTGAAAGAAAAATCAAACAATTCAAACTTGTGGAGACGAGATTAGGCCCTTCGAGGCTTTTGGGAGACGAAACCGGGTCCTTCGAGGCTTGTGGGGGAACGAAACCAGGTCCTTCGAGGGTTGTTGGGGACGAAACCAGACAATTCGAGGCTTGTGGAGACGAGAGCAAGTCCTTCGAGGTTTGTTGGGGACAAAACCAGTCGATTCGAGGTTTGTGGAGACGAGATCAAGCCCTTTTCGAGGCTTGTGGAGGCGAGACCGAGCTCTCCGATGCTTGTGAGGGACGAGACCAGGCACTTCGAACCTTGTGCGGAACAATACCAGCATCTTCAAAGCTTGTGGAAGGGTGACACTGGGTTCTGACAGGCTTGTAGAGACGTGGCCAGGCCTCTTCAAGGCTTATGAAGACGAGACCTGAGAGAGAGGTTTCACAAATATCTGTGATATATAGGCCCGTCAGTAGTTCAAAATTTTCAGTGAGAACAAGGGAACTAGTCGAAAAGAAGTAGTAACTGGCTCCGGTCTAGAAAGCCAGAAAACAGTGACGATGGAAGCCTTGCACACTGACCAATGAAATCGCTTGAACTTCGATGGTCCTCGAGATTTAGTTTTAGTTGTTACATATAAAATGTGTCTTGCAACTGTTGGTACCACTTTAATATTTCCGCGCTAAAATTATACTACAAGGCATACTAAACAATGCAGGGTAGTTTGAAAATCTCTTAATTATTTTTATTATGAGCGGGTAGCTTGAAATAGTGTCGTGTAGTTACAAAGAATTTCAATGATGCCTGTGTATTCAGATCGTGCATGAACGTCTCCGCCTAACGTGGTTAACCGAGATTACATATGAATACAGGATATCCTGTAAAAAGGAATTGTTTCCGATTGCATTCGACGATTTGGGAATCGATTAATGCTTAGCCATGCGTTCGACGTGGATCGCAAACTCATTTATCTCTTCCTCTTTTGTTTCCTCTTCGGTTAATCGCGATAATGACGACTTTTGCCGTGGCAAACCCAGTGACTGACGCAGCATTCGAACCAAGCACCCTTCACTTCGTTACATCTTACGCTAATCGCTCTGACACGGAAGCTCGCAATACACTCCATCATTGCTGCTTTGTCAAGAGAATTACACTGTTATAATTAAGTATAATATGTAGCCTAGACTGTTACGGTTATAGAAATTTTCAGTATATCAACAAAGAATATAATGCTAAACCGTATTCACCTGTTTTAGGTAATTTGTATTTCAACTCTGATGCTGTTTAGAATTTTGCGAATCAGTGTGAGGAAAGGGGCTACTGCTACGGTTGGGATTGCACGAAAGACTGTTGATGAAGTCCCAATTAACACTAGTATTACGGAAGTGGCCAATTTGATACTTTCGATATGTTTTCTAGTTATATCTTCAAAGAATTGACCCGGGTATTTTACTTTGGAGACATTTTTAAAATGTAGTTTAGATATAGGTATAAAACTTGGGAAGTAATTTATATCAACGTGGGAATTTTCCCTTCCACCTGGAATTACTATATCCGGTCATTTTGACCATAGTCATTACTTATTAAAATTTTGAGTAACATTTTCTATATATTGTCCTTTAAAAATCAAATGAAACGCGATTGTATTTTTTTTTTCATTAATCATACTTTCGAGTTGAAGCTAACCTTTGTCATTAGCTGGAGTACATGTAACGTGCTATATTTGGGTATAAGGGGTGACTTTCGCAGAAGGTACTTTGAAACATAGTATACTCCGGTAACTGCAATGTTGTATATCAGTGAGGCTCTCTCGTCTGGCTTTGTACGATACCTGGTGGAGGCACATAGTGGTTCGGATTCCACTTTAAACTGTAGGTCCAGTCCCAATTGGTTTACTGTGCATAAAGTGGACTTAAAAACACCAACTCAACTCGTCTGGACCCTCGGTCAGTATAATTCTCTGTAGGGGTGTGTGTGTTGTCCTTACTTTACGGCCTCAAATTTTAACCTAGGAAAGAAGATTGTCCTCCTAAGACGCAAATGTTGAATTTAGTTATGGTAAGAAGCATGGTCCCGTATAATGTGAAAGGTGCAAAGAACATAAGTGCTGACACACCCAAAAATCTTCATGTCAATCATCTGAAGTATCGTCTCAGGACGAAGGAAGTACAACAATTTTGTCAGGCTACTTTTAAATTCCTAAATTCTTACTTTGTATAACTTTGTAGCAGAAAACTATAAAAAATGTACGAAATACACAAACATTGTAGAAGTAGATTTTTCACTTCACAAGTCTAATGAAACATTATGGTCAAAATGATCGCTTTGAGTTATCAAATGAAATGTCAGTAATTCGAGTGTTAAACATTTAAGACGTGACTGTAAAAAACTGCAGAAAATTAAATACAGTGAATACATCTGCGCCATCACAAACAGCATCAAATCATATCCCAAACGTTTTTGGTCACTCATCAACTCAAGGAGGCAAAATTCCCGAATACCTTTCGAAGTAAACCATGGCCCAACACACGCAGAGGGCCCTGGCAGTGCTGATCTCTTTAACTCCTTTTTCTCTAAAAATATAGTGTCAAATACACCGGTTTCTTCTCTTTCTAATCTCACTCCAGTTTCCTGTCACTCTCTGACATCTCTCTCCACGTCTCCGGGAGAAGTTCAAAGCATCCTATCTTCGTTGACTGAAAATCGCGCAAATGGTCCTGACGAAATCCATTCTATTTTTCTCAAAAACACTGCTTCTTCTTTCGCTATTCTTTTCTCTATTTTATTAAACAGGTGCTTCAATGAGGCAACATTCCCGGATTCATGGAAAAAGGCTAATGTGATACCGTTGTATAAATCTGGCGACAAGGATGCTGTTGCTTCTTATA